>NC_061508.1:330266170-330443195 GCF_022539505.1 Lolium rigidum
GGGTTCTTTTTATATACAAAGCGTGCATTTGGACCCTAGATTTGCAAACCGGGCTGTTGGGCCAGTTGGACTGAATTTCGGCTGAGTTTTCGCCGTTGAACTTCTCCCGCTTGAATTATGTTGCCCTGCTGCTGTAGCTCGAAAACATCTCGCGCGCCATCTCTTGCACATGTAAGTTGCACTATCTATCTCTTCTATTTAATAAAAAACAGGAACAGGAACCGTATCCTACGCACGTGGTGCAAATGAAGAAATTTTCGCTCAAGCATGTACTAGTATGATTCAGCAAGAAAATAATGGACCTCTTCTTTTTCTTAGAACTAGTACAAAGAAGTATCGTTGAAGGGGGAGTATGCTCAGGCTCAGCACCGCTGAAGGAAGAGTTGACGGCGCTGTCCCTTTACCGAGTACTGCGTTCGAAACATTCGGCAAACCTCTACGCCGTTAAGCTAGCGTTTGCCGAGTGCCCATGTATGCCACTCGGAAATCTAATTCCCATATGTTTATTCTTTTCCCTATTTTGTGTGGACTCTTAGGTAAACCAACACCTTTTAAGTTCATCATATGCCTCTCTTACCTTCCACTTTCTCATGACATGTCTGTTGTCTCTCTCTTACTTTCCCACAACTTTATCCCTCCATCCTTTTGTAAGGGAACATTGCCCATATGCATGTCTTTGGTAAATAATGACAATCTCTATGGACTAATATTTTCATTAAGTTTGTATGAAGGAATATTTCATAGATAACGTTTGTAGTCCATGTGTTGGATTTAACCATGGATTTCATGAAGTTAAAGATTGATTTGAGGAGATACATATGATATGATCAAGAAGAAGAAATGAAGATGGATCGAGTTCTTGTGTGGGACTCAATTTAGCCATGCTCTAGCTTATGTGTTAAGCAATGGATGATCAAGATATTATGCTAGAGAATGAGGAGATACAAGGTTTACCAAGACTAGGAGTGAAGATTGAATTCAAGTTGGTCAAAACACAAAGCATAAATAATGTACCACATGACATCATGTGATCATGTGGTATGGTAAGCTTTGTAAATTATGCTTCATGAGCTTACCCATTATATATGTACATTTGTGTTGTCTATGCAGTTCAGGTATCTTTCCATAGGAATGCATCAAAAGTAAAGATTTTATATAGCTCATGAGAGGATGACATTGATCGTTATCAAGGTTGAGAAGGGAAAGTTCAAGATGAGCACCTCGAGAAGATTTTATGCTTGAAGCTTGTCGTCCATTACTTGATAATGGACATGTAAATATATGCTTCAATGAAGTTATCTCATAGTGGTGTATGTGAGCAATTGTGAGTCTTCACGAAGCAACAATGATCAAGTGAGACATTTCGCTTGAATGAAACTTTAAGTGTTTTTATCAAGTTCAAGTGGATGCGCAAGGCAAAGGTATGGTCTTGTTAGGTTTTACTTTTACCGGTCTCAAAGTCATTGTTGGCGGACCGGATTATAGGATAGATGGCCGCAAGCATCAAGAGGGGCTTTTGGTTGGGTAAATTGATCACATCATCTTAGGAAGATCAACCCTTTGCATACTTTGCATCCACTATTCTTTGTTGTGTCTTGGTGTTTCTTTGTGTCAGGTTCTTGGGTTTGTTGTCGGCTTTTCAACAAGCCCAAGTTCATCGAAAATGAAATTTGTATGCATCTTCTATTGCGTTTTTAGTTTGGATGGTTTTACCAGTTCTTCGCGTAGAGAGGTTTCCTCTCTAAATTCATTTAAAAATGTCCTTTGATGATTCCTAGTATTTTCCAACAAAATTGGTTTCATCTTAATCGAAGTTCGGAAACATTGTGAAAGTTTAGTTCTATTGAGAAAAATCCATTTTCAAAGAACTTTGTGAGACCGGCGTACAAACTGGAGGAGCCGAACTCGTAGCCGGAACCAACCGACCACCGTCGGAATTTTTGGTATATGCCAAAATGCTGAACATGGCGATGTTCCTGTTGCCGCCGAACTGGTGCCGGCTCACCAGATTCGAATCGGTGAGGAAGCCGGCGTGCCTGTTTGAGTCGGCCCAGCCTTGTTTGTATGTTGCCATGTGAATCGGTGACTCGCGTGTGATTTTACCCACACGGGCTGGCCCAGAGCTAAGCTCGTTGGCGAGGGTACGGAGGTCGGCCTCCGCAGTCAGCGAGAGGCGCGGTCCAAAGGTGTTGCGGAAATCAGGTGTCAGAGCCGTGGGAACATTAATATTAAGGCGGGTGGAGTGAGAGAAAAGGTCAGGGGAACGGTCCTGAAGGGGGGTATCCCCAATCCAGAGGTCAGCCCAGAAGGCAGCCGAAACTCCATTGCCGACAAAGACTTTGGTAATGGAACGGAAGGCACCAAGACCTGCCGCAATGTCCTTCCAGGCGGGGGTATCCAGGTGATGGCTGTCCCCAAGATCCCTGGAGTCGTTCCAGCCGTATCTACGGCGGAACCAGGAAGCCTAGGGAGCAGGGGTGTCAGAGTGGAGTTTGGTGAGGAATTTTGTTAGAAGGACGGAGTTTTGAGATTGAACGGAGAGAATGCCAAGCCCCCACGGTTTTTTTTTGGGACATAGATATCCTCCCAGGCAACCTTGCAGTTACCTCCATGGCATGTTTCTTCTCCGGTCCAGAGGAAAGCTCTCTGACGCTTGTCAATAGCCTCGACAACGCCAGCAAATGGGAAATTCCCAATCACATACGGTAGCGAGTTCATGTAATATGAGAAGAAGAAGAATTTTTTAGACATAAGGCTCATAGAGCCCGACTTTGAATTAACAAAGCCCTCAACCGGCCAGGATAACAACACCCCTCGAGCACACACACACACGCACACCGCTGGGGTTACCAGCTTACAATACCAACACAGGGCAGAGCAAAACGACTCCTAAACAAGAAGAAAACGACTACACTAAACAAAGAACTTGAAGCCTTGGGGCCGTCGTCTCGAACAAACGAAGAACAGAGGAAGCCGCCGGCGAACACCACCGGAATCCCCACCAACTGACTACCGAAGTGCAGACGTCAGACACATGTGACCACAGAATGGGAAGCAAGAGAACGGCGAAGTCTCAGAAGCAACGCCTCCAGGAAGGGGAGTGACACCATGGTGACACTGTTGCTCGATCCATCAAGGGTCAAGGTTTTCACCTAGAGACAAACAACCGTGATGGGGCCAGAGCCGAGGCTCAACGAAGACGCCTCCAAGGAGGAAAATGGCGCCCACGGGCGTCACCGTCATCGGCTCCGGATAAACCGGCCATGGCTTTCGCCCGAGCCGTCGACTACAGACCCACACCAGCCACTCCACGAGCGGGGACATCAATGCCCACCCACCGAGATACCACATCACCGGAGAAGCACCGGAAGCCCGAAAGTTGGGACCTTTTCCTCGCAGGACCAAAGAGGGCCGTATGCGGGCCGAATAGAGGTAAGGACATCGCAGCCACTTGGCGACGCCGGTGAGAGCAGCCATGGGAGAAAAGAGGAGGACCGAGGGAGCCCCTGCTCCGGTCCTGGCGGCAGCGGCTCACCCTAGACTGCGCTGGCACAATCCTTCTTCCCATACCCTCCCAAGCCAGCGCATAAGGAAGCAGCCGCGCCGCCGGACCTCACAAGAACCCACCACAACAGCACCGTTGGTCCACGCCGGCCGAACCTACCTCCCATCGGTCCCGGATCCGACTCGCGCACGCCGAGGTGGTCTCTCCGAGCAGACGGCCGAGCCACACCGGCCGGATCCCGGAAGGAGCCGCCGCATCCGCCGTCGTCCTCGCTCCCCTCGCCGGCGCCCACAGCCAGGGCCGACCAGCCAGCCCACCCCCGGGCAGGACAAACGCACACCACACGCAGGGACCCTTACCGCCGGAGCGCCCCGTAGAAGCCGACAAGACGCAGCCGACGCCCGTGAGGAGGCGACTGCGCCGCCGAGCTCCGCCGCCTCGACCTCGAGGAAGCGCCTCGCCACGGCGCGGCGGCCCGCCGCACAAGGTGCCGTCGCTTCCTCGTAGAGGATCTCCACCGCCCACGGGAGAGGCCCCGCGCCACCTCCACACGAGCAAGATCCGAGGGCTCGCCGCCAGCACCGCCGAGGCTTTGCCCGGCGGCCGACGCCGGCGGCGGGGGAGCGGGGAGGAGGGAGCTGGGGCTAGGGTTTGGTGAGTCGCCCGCCCGTCGCCCGCGGGGAGCGACATGTCGGGCCGAACCGTTCGACCGAGCCTTCTCCAGAAGAAGAAGAATGCGCATGCATTGACTCTATATACTTTGACTCTATGTGCACACAAGAAAATGAAGTGTGGCATAGACTTGTATACTACTAGCTACTAGTGGCCAAATACATGAGCCACTCACTACTGGAAGCATCCATATGTCCTCCTCGAAGAACGCTCGTGACATCATAATCCCTAGCTAACTTTTAAGATGGATAGGAGATGGTTATCACTCAGCATTTCATATTTCATATGTCATTTCATTGTTGCGCATTATTTTGTCTACATAAAATGATAGCAATTGTTCCGAAGTCAGATGATAAAATCTTATGGTCTCATTCCAAAATGATTCATGTTATTATTGCCTGCGGCAATGTAAACACGTGATTGGCGTTAGATTATGGATTAATGGCCGTAATTATCTCTCCCTTATTATACCGGAGGAGTTATTTCTCACATCTCGTTGTTGTCCCATAATTGAAGGATCCTATTTTTCCTCACGTTAGTTAACTGCGTTCCGTAATTAAAGCAAAAAAATCTCATCTCAAGAGAGAAATTGGAGAATTGGAAACACTAATAATCAGGAAACAGACAATTACTATAGTAGGTAAAAAAGTGAAACAATAATTAACGCATTAATAATCCACGATTTGATTTGATTGGATGTTGTTAAGGGAAAAGAGAAATCAGGAAAATAGTCAACCGTTTTGAGGAGAGTAGCATTCGGGTAATAAAGAGAATTAAGTATCTCCTCAATTATCGTCTTGTAATTGCAGTAAGTATCTTCCAGTGATCCGACGGCCAAAAATAGCACAACCCGAGCAGTCTTCTCCCAAGATTCCCCTTTCCGCGAAGACCCCGGAATCCGTCGTCCTCAAGCCCTCGAGGACGGCCTGAATCCGGCGGAACGGCTTCGCCTCCGGACGACGCGGCTCCAGCCACGGCCGTCTTCTGCTCGTCCGCGGCGTCGACGGCCGCTCCCTTCCGTCCCCGGACAATGCCCGTCTCGATTCCATGGAGGAGTTCCACCGTCGACCCCGCGTCGACATCTCCTCGGTCAGTCCCTCCTCTTCCTCCTCCTGCTCCACGTTGTTTAGATTGCCGCCCTGCTCACGCCCGTGTCATTCTTTTGTGCCTTGATTCGGCGTATCGACCAGGAGGACGGCCACGATGCGGATGGGGGAAAATGGCCTACGGAGAGTGGAGCTAGGAGTGTACCACGCAGAAGGGGAGAAGGGGGACGGCCTGGCCACGACGAGTAGATCGTCTAGTCCCAACTTACGCTGATGGAGACATGGTCGAGCCCCGCAAAAGGTAGTACTTTCCCCCTGCTCTGTTGTGCTACCGTGGTGTCACATGATTGATCTGGTTGCTAATGTGTTGTCCTCTATGGTAAACATGTATTTGAGGCACACAGGGCGTAGGTAGATAACTTATAATAGTAACACGTATATTCTGCTTTAATATTGCTGGACAGCCACCAAATGACTAGCAGTAGCAGGCGATCCAAATTGGTGACGAGCTCGCGATCCATCTCCACCCACAAGCTGTGCAAGCTCGGAGCGGAGTAGAGTTAGCAGTAAATTCAGTCGTACATACTAAATGCTGACCAGCTCACTATCCATCTCCACACACAAGTTTTGCGAGCTCAGAGCAGAGTAGAGTTAGTTGTCAATTCAGTTGTACATACTCATACATACTAGTACTGCCTACCAAGATGCCAATGGTTTCTTTTGTGCATTTTTGGATGGTGATAATGCATAAACCGGTGATGCTTAACATGACGATGCAACTAAGGTATCAATGAATTAACGCGTGCAAATTTTTTCCAGGTTACTTAGTAATAGCCAGATTTATAATCTAAGATGATTCGTTTCTCTTTCTTTTTGAGAAGCACTAGATCTCCAAAATTCGTCTTGGGCAGGTTGTACGACTTGCCAAATCCATGACCATGACCATGGAAAAATATATATTTTTGTTGTAACTATGGGGCATGAATTCTGGATAAGGTTTTGCTTCTTCTTATATAGTTATATATATGTAGCTTTATATGTTTTTTCTTCTGAGAGAGGAACTAGCAGGCACAGTAGCTAGTTTTTGTCATTAGCTACTGTATGTACGGAAAATCGTTCTTCCGTCGTTGGAACACGGTGAACTGAATGTGCTCATAATGTGGCGACTTCTACATTCGTAGATCGAGGACAGCCGCATCCCGTGCCTCCTCCCTAGCAGCTTGGCCCGGATCTCGCTGAGATTGTTCTGAGTCCGCGACGCTATGCTTGGAGCGGATGGAGCTGGTGGTGGAAGCGAACGATGACGATGCTGAAGCGGAGGAGGGGTCAACCTGGCCATGCTTGTGAAGTCCCATCTCGACCTTCAGGGAGACACCCATCAAACGGTCTCTTTTTTCCCCTGTTCTGTTGTGTGACAGCCTACTCTCCCCATGATTGAATAGGTTGCAAAATTGCTACTATACAAAAACTTTGTGGCTAGTAGTAGTATCAAGGTTCTTCTTGTCAATTACAACCATACGAGAAATTATGTTGATGTTTATTTGTTCAACATCAAGGTTGTTAATTTCTTTCATTTACGAAACAGATTATATATGGTCATGGACAATCAATCCTTTTTTTTCAGGGTAGATGGTAATGGCTAAATTTATAATCTAAGATGATTGGTTTCTCTTTCTTTTTGAGAAGCACTAGATCTCTAAAACTCGTGTTGAGCACAATATACAACTTGGCAAAAAATGCATGGCCATGATCATGGAAAAAATATATAGTTTTAATAAAGTATGTGGCATGCATTCCATATAAACATTTTCTTCTTATATAGTTTTTATATAGCTTTATTTTTTCTTTTGGGAATGGACCTAGCCGACACAATAGCTACTCTTCATTATTAGCTACTGTCTTTACGTAGAATCTCTCTTCCATCGTTGGGTCGAGTAAACTTAATGTGCTCATAATGTGCCGACTTTTTCATTAGATTTAAGCGTACCAGCTCTTTGAATCGTTCATATTTGGTATAATATTAATGTAGTTATGTTTGTTAATATGGTGGAATAGTCGGTTTCTTGTACACCATGCCCCAAACAAAAACGTATCAACATTATTTCTGATAGTTGATAGTGTGACAATTGGGTCGAGGTAATTTGTGTTCATTTTTCTGATGCATAGTGTTTATGTTTTCCAAAGATGTATTTCTATCTGTATCAGGGATTCTTAAGTCATAGAGTCAATGCTTGATTCTACTATGTTCCTTGGAGCTACTGAATGGTTCAAGAAAAGCAAATGGAGGAAACAGTTACTATCAAGAACACGTAAGCTCTCCCTTCTTTGATCTAGTTTCAACTACAATCTTTTAAGAACTCCTTCCGATAAAAAAAAAGGTGTATGAGATTTTGTACAAAATCTATACTAAATGGATCGGAGGGAGTAGCATATTTTTCTTCATTGAACTTTTAATGTTGTCCTTTTGTTGATCATTTTCCTATTCTTGTTTATTTTGCGTCCAATTAGCGAACATATATACTATTCTCCTTGTGGTCTCTATACCTAAGGTCCTGGTACGTAGTTCCCTTTGCAAACTATACTCATGTCATGAGAATGTTCATACCAGTATTTCGATGTGGAATTTTGCGCTGTTCTTTGATGACCCTCTAGTATTTGAGTTTATGTTGTGGCATTTCATAGTTTCAGTAGACTTTTGAGAAAAAGAAATATATTTGACAATGCATTGAACTTGTAAATGTGCATCTACTTACTAATACTTAATTTCACTGTCTTTTCGTGTTACTAATGACATTGTTTTCTTAAGCTGCTTAAAACAACTAGATTACTTTTCATAGTTGATTGAATTATGTAATTTGTTACCTTCTATTGTTTAATGAGCTTATTCCGTGAATTGTACAAGGCCGCATTTTAATTAAGAGGGTTGATATGAATGTTTCCTCTAGAATTGTTTGGCTTTTTAAATTTCGAATGAATGTGGATGCTAATAATCACATCATAGAAAAGATGTAGATCATGATGCTACTTTATATTTTTTGTTTGTTACAGAATGGATCAACTCATTTAATTTGTTTTCTATCATTGCAATGCTGCTACTGAGTGCTCAGTGTACCCAATATGCAATTGAATCATACCAAACAAATCGAGTTTTGTAGAACTATAATAATCTTTAGTGCTCTCCGTTTCCACTTGTAGTATGCTTGCTGAAAATGCAATTAAGGTTGTTGTGAAAGATCGTAATTAAGGTTGTTGTGAAAGATCGTGAAGCAGTGGAGCTGGGAGACCTACAGAAAAGGTGCATGAACAAGAAGTTCCCACCATGAAGGGTATTTACCGGCTGCCATTCATCTGGTCGTAGTAAAAATATATGCTACTGGTATCTGAGGGTGCAAATTGTGTATAATGTATGTGCATCAGGTCCAAAGAGCTAATCTTCATGGTCATGTACAACCATCTGACCTTCTGGCTAGAGGAGGGCTTCACTGTCGCCGACGTGGCCCAAGGCTGCGCTCATTGATGAGACCATCGTCTTCACCCCCAGCTTCTTCACCAAAAACAACTCCAATCACTTGGACGTGAGAATTCTTCATGGATACAAGGGAATGCATAAGCTAGTGATATCATACTTCTCTTGCTACATGTCTTAAGCTTCACAGAGTTCTTGATGTGGTGTATGGTTTCCTTGCAGGTTACGACCACGCCTGCGACCGACACGCGGGTAGCTCAGCACGTTGTCATGAGGAGCTGGTGTGGCTGCACAAGGCCTTGTACCTCGGAGGTCGGCTCCCGTCATATAATGGCAGGAAGAGCATGTACACGTCCAGGCTGCTGCTGTTTACTTCGAACGAGTTTCATATCACCTTTCTCAACGAAGATGATGTTCCGGTACAGACGGGTCTGTCCTTTCTCATCAACATGGTTCTTTTTTCCTAAGGATATATTACTGTGTTTGCATTTCTGATTGTTAATTATTACTTTGATGTAGGCATGATAGGAATTTCAAGGTGGTGATCAGTTCGCGGCAAGGGACGATCTTCACCAGATCGAGCAGTACATAGTTGCAAGGCAGGCAAAGGATCGCCGAGAAGCCCTGTAGATTCTTCATATCCTCCTCCATGAGCTGCCAATTTCTAGATAGAGCACATTGATCTCTGGGTTTATCGTGTATTATGAGATGTCAGTGAGAAAATAGTACGTTGATATGCTTTCTTTCCCATTGATTGTTTCACAGGTACGCGCCGTATGGCCAATCCTTCTTCTCGCTTGACCTGGGGTGGAGGGGGTCCTTCGGTGATGGAGTGGAGGGTGCAGGTTTTATCTGAGCATAAGGCCTACTCAGATGGGACCGAGTATCAATAAGAATTGCTGCATTCAGAAATGAACTCTTATGATGTGATATGCACATTCAAGGTTTCGATAGCCAGTGGTCAGATTTTGTACTATCTAGCTAGCATAGCAAGTAGTGATAGTTTGAGGTTTAATGCAAGTGTTGAACTTCCGAAGTGATATGCATGAGATGTGTTGTTGTCATTTATTGTAGGATGCATTCACATAGTTCTGTTACTATGAACTATTTTGGTTAGGGATGCCTGGTTGCCTGTTTGTTGCTGTTTAATCAATAATTAATATTTCATATTTAATACTTCCCTCATTATATATGTTTGCTGCAACGAATAGGGGCTCCATGGTGCTCGGCACTGTGGTCCTTCGGTATGTGTTATCTGGAAAATTTGAAAATTTGTATGTTTCCACTTGTGTTCTTGTTCTAGACATTCAGAACTGAACCCTTATTGCAGAGATGCATATTTAAGGTTTGGATACCTCATCGACATCAGCTTCCAAAGGTCGAATCTTTTTCTTTGTTTTGTCAGCATTCGGCATCCATTACTGTACACTGTAAATTTGGATGCACAACACTGTTAGCCGCTATGGCTTAATTAGACAACATTAGGCCTGTTTGGAATTTTCTAATTGAACCTAGTTGAGATTCATGGAAATGTATGCTTAAAGTACCTACATGAGCATTTCTTCTTCATGGATGTAGGCTATGGTTCACATGGAGTTCCACTATTTTGTTTAATTAATTGCCTTGAAAATGAAAATCAGTAAAGATCTACACATACGCATTCCTGTACAATTGTGATGGTTTAATCATCTCTAGAATCTGTAGATAAGGTTATCAGCACTTTTTAGCAGGTCGATTTGAGATTCCTTGTGCTATAGGATGTGATTCTCGGGATTCGTATAGTCGCTGGTTTGATGCATTAGTGTCTTAAAATGGTTAAAATTAGTCCATACTGACAATTACAGAGATATTTTTAACAATGTAAAGTTTTAAGTAAAGCT
Organism: Lolium rigidum; assembly: GCF_022539505.1. Classification (NCBI taxonomy): domain Eukaryota; kingdom Viridiplantae; phylum Streptophyta; class Magnoliopsida; order Poales; family Poaceae; genus Lolium; species Lolium rigidum. The sequence continues at coordinate 330,276,740 of NC_061508.1, forward strand.
TTCCACTGAAAGTGTTTGGATTTTTTGTGTTCTCTCTTTCTGTTTTTCAGATGCAGGACAACTTGCTAGGTATTCGAACAAGATTCCGAATGCTGAAGAAAATCCTAAATGTCTAACCCACGTAAGGGAAGAAGGTTGTTATCTCTTCCAAGCTTCCAACCCTTCAGATTCATATTGTTTCATGATTTACATGCTCATATGTTTTCTTAATTATGTTACTGGATCTTTAATCTAACCAGTAAGCATCACAGTATGCATCAGTACAAAGTCACTGCTAATTACATTCGATGGAATATTGAGTTGAATTTATCTATATTTTCTGGACATAGTTGAGACTTGAGAGGCAAATCATATTATAGTGCACTATTTAGAAGGGTGATCTTATAGTAAGCCTTGCAAACATCCATCCCCTCTAGGCTCATCTCCTCGAAGAAATCCTCAAATTCCCATTGATCTTGCTTCTTGGTGTCGTCCTCATTGTGTTCCTTCTGTCTGAAGGTGGATCCACGATCGTAAATTGGAGGTGACCATCACTGCTCTTGCTTTTGGTGCGAGCTTTTGATTTTATTGTTCGGTGTGTCAATGATGTGTTTGCTGGATTATCTCCCCGTCGTACAAACTGTATCTACACATCCGTCGGTTCTTGAGAAGATGCATATATAGTGTGCCTACTGGCGGTAATGAATTCCGCTAAATAGACTGCATTCAAATGGTTTGTCAAGGTCCCAATCTTAATGTCTTCTAAAGCTTGATTCTGCATGTTTCTAGCTTGATCCTAGGATTTGCTACCATCTTGAATGAGTTCGGCTGGAATTATAGTGCATCCTGTTAAAATTAGTGCCGCGTGCCAAGTAGGAACCTTGTTGACTGGATTTTTCTAGGCACTATTTTCTGGACATGCCTAGTAAAAGTCCATTATTCAGTAGGTTATGTAGTGTATGTTATTCAGTAGTCTGATTGATTGATACACTCTAAAAATGAACCCATGCTATGATAAGTGAACCCTTGCTGAACTTACCAACTTAAGTTTTCTTGTTGGATTTCGATAATAATTCAGTTTAGGTACCCGTACGTAGAAGTATCATTGGACAAATGCAGAAGTAAAGGCACATCTTTCTTACCTTTATTGAAAAAGAAAAGATAATTTATGATGTACGTATATGCCCATGGGTTAGTCCTGTTGCTTGACCACTTCTTTATCAGTATTTCACATTATTTTAAAAAATACAAGATGCGTGATTTTTTTGGGTTGTGATTAGTAGTTGTTTTCTTAACCCACCTCAACTTCCTATAGTTTTGTGAGGTACTGTGCATCTATATAACACTTACATGCTTGCATCTCGCCGTCAGCTTCATAGTAAACCTGCTATTTAGTTGGCATTTATACAACGTATCTATAAAGCACTTTGTTTTGTATCTCCGAATTAAACCAGGTACAAAGTCGGTGCATGAAGAAATGAAATGCCAACAGTTTTAGCTGGTCGTTGTTGAAGTTTCAACATATCAATGCATCATCTTTTTAATGTTTGGATGAAAAGCAATGATCGTGAAATATTGCCTCTTATTACTAAATGGTGTATTCTGAAGCCTCAGATGTAGATATCAACCTGCTTCTGTGTCCGTCGACACACGTCGCCATCTTGGCCACCAACAACTGCGTCGGTGGGGACAGGGCATCGAGGAATGGAAATGCATTTGCAAGTAGTCGAGTGATCCAGACCAGAAAGTTTTAATAGTCTTGTTTCCTTCGACGCGTATGTAATAATATTAGGTCTTACTGTATCTTCTCTGTTTCGAGTTGACTTGAATCGTACGCTTGAATGTGAGCTGTGATGTGTGCCCTCATATTATTCATTTTGTGTTATATGGTCTGAATGCCCCAAAATGTTGAAATGTTATGGCAAATTTTTGAGTTCTATAATAATAAGAAAACTTACATTGATTAATTAGCTTAATAATATTTTTATGTCTTGAAGAAAAATCTGAATTTTTGATTTATGCACTTTGAAAGCACTTGGGTGATAAATAAATAGAAATTATACCACGTAGCTAGCTAGCTATCTATAGCTGGAGTAGCTATCTAGGTTCAATCGATTGATCAAACCATTTGGGCAACATAATTTAGTTTAGCGCATCGCACCATTCACCTTGTAATTTGCTTTAGTCTTCTTACCATTTTTTCTCACGGCTGAACAACTAACATAGAAAGAAGAGATCTGCCAATCGATAATTAACTACCATATATAATTAACTGAGTTGACCACCTTCGCATGCACATATGGCAATAAATCCCCCGATTTTAATGATGAGATACTACATTGTGTTCCTAAATTTATGGAGGATAAATCACCGTCCTGTAAACAAGGAAAGGAAACAAAAATAGCGGGTAAGTTGAAAAAGTGGCGCCAAGGACGAAAACTCAGCCCTGGTCTCCCGTCTATAAATATAAAAGAGTGGTGGAGCATACCTCTTATGACGTTGGAGGACAAAGATGACACTCTGAGAGGAGAGGCACTCCATCGCTGATTTGATATCCGGAGGACGGCCAGCAAGTTCTTCCGATCAACAAGGTAATGCATCGTACAACTTCATCTCAAAATAAGATCCAGTGTGTCCCCATCTTTAGATCTTTCCATTGCTTTCTGGCTGATCAAAACTTCATGTTATGCAGATCCGTCGAGATGCAGGTCGCTGGACGTGTTGAGTTGTGATGCATCGAATAGATCGACAATTCTGTTGGCATGATAGTTGACCGATTGCAGCAGCAGAGCAAATGCATGGTAGTTATGTAAGTGTGATTCAGTGGTAGCAGCCTAGTATTTGTGTGGCCGGGGTCTTTGGTTAGCACCATCTCAAATCGCATCTTGGTTAACAAGCACGTACAGTATTAGCATAAAAAATTCATTATGCCCCCAGTGACGCTCTTAGTCCAAAAAAATTAGCATCAAATTAAAGGCAGCATATTAAGGGCTAAATGATTTGCGATCCAGTCACCCAGCATCACCTATTCTCTACTACGTAATACTAATAATTAAACGTATACACAACTACGCGATACAAAATATAATGTGTCTAGTATAGTTGTCATCTATTACTGGTAGTCATATGTGTAACTACTATATGTTTGTAATTTCTTGATGAAAAGATAACTCCATATTTTCATATTACAAGATTCAAGTTGAGCCTGCTGCCATAATTTTTTTGATGCATTTTTGTAAGATCCAGCCGGGCATGCCTTTTTTTTTTTTTGAAGTGCCTTTTTTTTTATTCTTCACCCATGCTTGTAGTGACTTTATTTCGTACTTCAATTTTTGTTTCTACTGTATTAGAGAAGTTTTTGATGAAGTGCAACCCAAGTTGTGCACAGCCGCATGGTTCCGTTTCAAAGAAAAAATAGAGTTTGCGTGCAATAATTTTGGCAACCATTCTTTAGTTCCATGTGTGTGCGCGATGGAATTGTTTCCACAACAGTCTGATTGATGCAAGAAAAAACCCGAGAGAAGATGCCCTAGATACGTCGATTTAGTCCTACTCCATACAAGCACAATCTACTAATACTAGATGCAAACATGCTTGCATGCTTTCCGCTGCACTTTCTAGATTGATTCATTTTAGCAGACTCATTTCAGACTAGGTGCTACAGGGGAATGATTCCTTGCACCAGGAGCTCAAGTGAAATCGTCCAAATCGACAAGATTTTCTTGCCCCTAACTAACTCAAGGTAAAACCTTGAATTAGGATTATCGATAAATCAGCCTTTTAAGATATGGCCTTAAGATATATGTGGTTGTTTATGTCTTGTTGAACATTTTAACTTTCTAGACATGCACCGACGTGATTATTGCTTCAGACGGGCTTTCAGCATTGAGAGGAGGCCGATTTGTTTATGTTAGTTTTAGATTAGACTAGCAGTTCTATGGTACTAACACATATGCTATATCATATGTCTCTGTTCCATTTTGCATACATTATTGCGATATTTTAGTAAATCTTCTTTGGTACATACGCAGGTTCTCAATATTATCTAGATTTTATTATATGGATCTTACCAACTGATACCTTCAACAACCGCCCATTATCTGTTCTTATGATGTAAAGCAACGCATGAAACGAACCTGATGTTTCTTTCCAACTGGAAAAAGGGTTCTGGCTCACACATGTAGAGCTGTTTTTCGGTGGAGTAGAGTGACAAATGTGTTGGGCGTATATTGTAATAATGTGTGCATGCTCCAAATATTATGCATGTGTGGCATTTACTTCTGGATTTGTATCTAGCTGCAATCATCTTTTCTCATTAAAAGTACATGCGAGCGTTTACTTTTTTGAGCATATGAGCCTATGACTGTCTTTGATCCTATAACTGTGTTGACCTTCATTGTGTATCGTATCTTGACATTTATATTTCTACCATACTTTATATTTCCATCTATGTACTTGTACCATCTATCACATATGACTTAAGACAACTTCAGATTTGTCAAAACTGCTTTTGAATTTTTAATGCTTGCTTCCCTCACAACACTTGTTCATAGCTGTTGATTTTGGTGGAGCTTTCCGCGGTGTTCTTTGTGTTGATACATCCATAGTACTTTCATGTATTTGCTTTTACATGTGTAAAAAAATGTGAATCGCAAACTTGTTTTCTTATATTCTTGTAAAGCAACTTACTAACCTGTGATTCTCGGTAGGATGATGTATGGCTGAGAAGGAGCATATTCCACAGGAGGCTTTGTGCAGTTGGACGCGCGGGTGGCGACCGCAGTGGCATGTCCCCACTCGCTCGAGCTGGCCAGACCAACAAGCCGACAGGCACGCTGACCTTGCTTGAACCTATTGGATTGCCAGTACAAGAAGGCATTTTGGGGCCTTGGTGAAAAAATGGGAGGAAGGATAGCTAGATATGCAGTACAAGACGAAGCCTGACTATCTATGTGTAGTTGTTTTTTGTGCGGATGGTCACTAGTTGAACGACATGCTACATCAAGAAGATTCATTGATCAGTTTTGATTCATTTCGTTCTAGACCAGCATGCACATGTGAATATGCATATATGAGTTTGACAAGGATGCATTTACATGCAAGTATATGAGAATCAAGAAATATGTTTTATACAGTCAATGCGTACATTGCATAGGTTTGAGAGGAACAGAAACGATGATATGCTTATATTATTTGCGTATATGTCCACATACAATTTCTTCGGTGAAAACCGATACACATGTATAAACCAACAGACTAATTCTCTTGTCGATCCCAAATTAACGAATGGCACGTGCAGAAAATATATGCTTTACAGGTGCCTTCTACCCCAAAATCCAAAATGATGGATTCTAATTTACAATTCCCACCCTCTTTTCTAGGCATCTTATCTGTATCCCTGGCAAAGTAAAACCTATAACTATCACACGAGGCTTTCATAATAATTTAATAGACAAATAAAAAGCTGTCGCAAGTAACGGGAATACGCTTCTAAATATAGATATATGCAGGGAACAAATGACACGATCAAAGGTCGATTAAATCATTAGCCGTTCCTTGTTTTAGGGAATTAAAAACTCTCATAAGTAGCGGGGATACGCTTCTAAATATAGGTATATGCAGGGGACAAATGTCATGATTAAAGGCCAATTAAACCATGAGTGGTTCCTTACTTTAATGAATTGAACCACGTACTCTATGAAGGAGGTTTTTTTTCATGCACCCATCCATACGCCTAGTTTAGGTGGCATCCATTGAGCGCTTTTTGCAAATTAAGACTCACGAGTTGACCTTTTTAGGTTGGGAAACAAATACAGAGAATACTACGAATGTACATAATGCTCGCACCCACTAAAAGTATCATCTTCGTGCTCCTTTAAATTTTGTCAAATCCTTGTGGTACTCCGGCGATGCTACTACAAAGTTTTTCACATTGTCGCTACTCTCTCTGGCTAGGACTCACGACCATCGATCATCGCTACAAAAATAAGGAGACCACCATCGCGATGGGCAGCCTCACCGGGCCCACCGGGGATGACCCCCTATTGGCATGTTCCCTTCACCGCTGGAGGTATCGCACTGCCATGGACGACGAAGCCGAAGAACATGGACCCATGGTTGAGGAGCTTGACGGTGATGCGCAGGCTGAGAGCGATGCGCAGGCGTGCATACAATATGTATGGTGCTGGCTTATGTTCCAGATTTTTTAGTTTTTGCAAGCAAAATGTATGCTGGCTTGTAGTTGCAGCACTAGCGACAGTAGATAGCAACATGTATGCACGTCTAGATTATGTATTCAGATTTGTAGCTCGCGTGAATACTTTTTAGTTTGCAAGATTATGCATGTTGTATGGGATTGTTTTTTTTGTGTGTGGGGGCTGTATAGGCTTGCTGTTGACTAGACATATATGATATACATGTATCCGTGATATATTTTGGGGAAATCAATCAAGTAATTCTGTAGCTGATGGAAAGTGAATCATCATTTCCGATCCATTCCTATATTGAAGCTCGGTCTTATTTGGATGCTAGCTTATATTGTTTGAAGGAGAAATCAATTAAGCAATCCTCTAGCTTTTATCTTTTGGAGAAATCAATTAAGTAATCATCTAGCTTGATGGAAACCGAATCATCTTTTGCGATGCATTCCTAACTTGAAGCTCGGTCTTATTTCGATGCTAGCTTATTGTTTAAAGGAGAAAAGTCTGTTAAATTCACCAAGGAAAGATTCAGCACCTCACATAAATTCCACACGGCACCCAAAAGAAAGCCAACGACAGTATTTGGATGGAAACTAAAATAGTCTGGACGGATTTAATCACCCCACGCATGTTATTAGGAATCTCAGTAATTGCTGGCACTAGTTATTAGGAATCTCGCAAATCAAGCACATATTTATCTCCCCGCGCCCCTTAATTAGATGGCAAGTATTTCGTTCTTCCCAGTAATCAGGGTCAATGGAGGGAAAACGAAAGTAGAGCCGAGATGAAAAGTTTGGCGCTCAGTTTTGAATTTTAAACGCCTTGGCCTCTGCCTCCATGTCTATAAATATGGGGAGGGGGCATCCAACGCGTGCGTCGCGTGTGACTTAGACTTTGACTCTTTACTCGTCGAGGAGAGGAGAGGAGAGGAGAGGAGCAGACCCTTACATCCGGAGAGGAGATGATCAGTGTTTCTCGAGCAACTTCACCTCCCTCCCCGTGGATTCAGCACAACAGGTAATGGATTGATTCTTCCATCTTCCTTTCCTTGTGTTTCCGTCAACTGTAATCCCTCTTCGTTTTCCTTGTGGTTAGATTACGATTCCTCATCCAACAAATATCTGGGCGAGCGGACGGATTAGATCCGAAACTGGAGTGCATGCTTAGGTTGCAATCAGATCTTGTCGTTATCAATGGTTTATGAGGTAATCCACGTCTTTTTTTCTTTTCTTTTTGAATCATGGTTCCATTATTAGTGGAGGTGCGGTTTGATTTGGTTTGGATGGGCGTGCTAATGTGGCATGGCCTTTCTTTCTGTTGCACGTTTTGGGTTGGATGATTCCAACTACTATCACTTTGGATATGTTTCTTCTTCTTCTGTAAATAATAACACCAGCAGGAACATATAGCAGAGATCGAAGGAGTTAATTAGATCGAAGGAGAAAAATTGCAGATGTAAATTACCAGTGCTAGGTGCCCACATATGTCCGACGGTTCAGTAAGGTGGAGAAAATTGCAGAGTTCTAGTTATTGTAGATAGAAGCAATCAAGATCACACATCGTATAACCTGTTTCACACAAACATTGGAATCACTGTATTCTTCAACTATAATCTAACGCAAGAATTAACTACATGAAAGAGAACACTGGCCAGTCTTGAATCGGCCAAACTGACCACGTAAAAATCTTTATGCCGGTAGAGATGAACCAAGGACCAGCACAGTTATCTTGGTCCAGGAAAATGCCAGTACTTGGACCCCCAAAAAACAACAGCATAACAGAGTTACATAATTTTGCTAATTATATAACATAACATACGAACAAGTACTTCACGCCAAGTGGGGGAGCCTGGAGGCGGCAACGCAGGTGTTCGCGGCCATGCTGGAGCGCGAGCGGGACGCCTTTGCCTACACGGCCATGAATCATGATTCAATTCATGATATCCGGGCTATCGGACCACGGTCGCTGCAGGGAGGCCGTCGAGCTGTTTGGCCGGATGCAGGACCGAGGGGTGCGCCCCAACGAGATCACCTTCATCTGCGTCCTCGGCGCGTGCGCCCGCGCGGGCAACGGGCTCGTGGGCGTCACCAAGGAGATATTCCGAACCATGTCCACCGTCCACGGCGTCGAGCCTGAAGTGGAGCACTACGGGAGCATGGTGGATGTGCTCGGCCGCGCGGGGTTGCGGGTTGCCGCCTTGACGGGGTCCTAGCCAGAGCCATGGCCACACCTCGCTGCTGCAACCCGCCAAGGTGCATGTCTTGGGTCGCATGGAAATTCCATCAATTTCGATGGTGACATACTGACTCTGAAATACCCTGCCTGCAGTCACAAAACAATAATCCTAGACTTACGGACTGCTAGGCTTACGGAAAGATTACGGACGAACGTGGCCGAAAATGGCTGGGTGAAATTTTATCCCTTGCTGAAAAACCGGGAGTGGTTTGTAGTTTCACCCATTCATGCTATGCCACGTTATAGGTCCGTAAGAGATTTCCGTAAAGCCTGTCCGTAGGTGTAGCATTACTCGCGAAAAGTGGTTCTCTCTACTCCGGAGTAGATTTCTCAACGCAACTTAAAAGCCGGAGTGAACAACTAGCATTGCAAATTCACAGCTAGCATTTTCTCTTGTTTCCAGAATTAAAATCGAACAACTAATAACCTGACGCTAACAATAACAGTTGGTGCTTATGTTTTTTTTTTCTTGGACATCATTTTAATATTATGAACTATGGAGTAAGTATTATCAGAAACTTTTCTATTGTTCCTACACCCAAATTTACTTTTTTTTCGAAATGGGGGATGACCCCGGCCTCTGCATCAATCGATGCACGCAACCCTCTTTTATTACCCAGATAGCATAATCCTTAGTCTTACAATTCACGAATCACAAAGCGTGTACACAAAGACTAGCCAATAAAAATAAGAGAGACTCGCTTATACATCTGAAAGTGCATAAGTACATATTCAATACCACAATAGTTTTTAAGGCTATTTTGTCCCATGAGCTATATATTGCAAAGGCGAATGATGGAAATTTAAAGGTAGCACTCAAGCAATTTACTTTGGAATGGCGGAGAAATACCATGTAGTAGGTAGGTATGGTGGACACAAATGGCATAGTGGTTGGCTCAAGGATTTTGGATGCATGAGAAGTATTCCCTCTCTATACAAGGTTTAGGCTAGCAAGGTTATTTGAAACAAACACAAGGATGAACCGGTGCAGCAAAACTCACATAAAAGACATATTGTAAACATTATAAGACTCTACACCGTCTTCCTTGTTGTTCAAACTCTTTACTAGAAATTATCTAGACTTTAGAGAGACCAAATATGCAAACCAAATTTTAGCAAGCTCTATGTATCTCTTCATTAATGGGTGCAAAGTATATGATGCAAGAGCTTAAACATGAGCACAACAATTGCCAAGTATCAAATTATTCAAGACATTTTAGAATTACTACATGTAGCATTTCCCGATTCCAACCATATAACAATTTAACGAAGAAGTTTCAACCTTCGCCATGAACATTAAAAGTAAAGCTAAGAACACATGTGTTCATATGCAACAGCGGAGCGTGTCTCTCTCCCACACAAGTTACTAGTTTTACTTATTGTCTTGCTCTCCATATCAAAAACACACAAAAAAATTAGTTACTTGCATTTACTTTATCTAGTTTGTTTTATTTACCGTTGCTAAAATGAATACTCCTGAAAATACTAAGTTGTGTAGAACGGTAGATCGGGTCCTCCTCTATCGTTTCCCCGGAGGGATTTGAGTTTGGGTGGAGGAGGAGGGAGATCTGAGGCTTTTGGTGTTTCTAACAATGGAGCATGGAAGAAGGAGCTCAAGAACAGCTTGTAGTATAGTGCCTAACTGTCTAGAGGTAGGAGAAGGGCTATTTATAGTGTTCTTCGAAATATGGCCGTTGCCACTTGCCACCTCAGCATTTTTCCTCGACAAACCCGGTTGACCGGGCCACAGACCGGACAGCCCGGTCCAGAGGCCGGTCAGACCGGATCAGTGACCGGAGCCCCTTTGCGTCGTCCTGGTGCTTCTCCGGTTGGTGTCCGGTTGCTGCCCGGTTGCCGCCCGGTCGACCGGACGGAGCGCCGGACCCGCTGGTCAGGGGCCCGGTTGACCGGTCGCAAACTGGATCCGCTGGCTCCTCCATTGGAACCCGGTTGCCGCCCGGTTGACCGGCTAGCACACCGGACTGGCCGGTCGCTGGCCCGGTTGGACCGGACTGGTGACCGGATTTCTCCTGTAGCCCCCTTTTGATTGTTGTTGAAATGGGGGGTCTCCTTTAGCCTTCTTGTTCCTTTGATATACCATTTACGCCTCATTGTCTAATACCTGAGATTATCCTTATAAACACATTAGGCCAAATACTTTAGCACGGTGTCATTGTTACCAAAATAATGGATAAGGGTGAAATACCCTTACACATTTCTAGGTACAAGCAAATGACCGAGGATGTGCTCTCCTGGAGGAAGATCGATGAATGTGCTTTGTTCTCGTAACTTGATTACATCTCAAGGTGACAGTTGGGCCGATTTAGGACTGGGCACATATCTTTTCATGCGGTTAACGCATGTCTTGGGTCGCATGGAAATTCCATCAATTTCGATGGTGACATACTGACATCTGAAATACCCTGCCCGCACTCACAAAACAATAATCCTAGACTTACGGACTGATAGGCTTACGGAAAGATTACGGACGAACGTGGCCGAAAATGGCTGGGTGAAATTTTATCCCTTGCTAAAAAACCGGGAGTGGTTTGTAGTTTCACCCATTCATGCTATGCCACGTTATAGGTCCGTAAGAGATTTCCGTAAGGCCTGTCCGTAGGTGTAGCATTACTCACGAAAAGTGGTTCTCTCTACTCCGGAGTAGATTTCTCAACGCAACTTAAATGCCGGAGTGAACAACTAGCATTGCAAATTCACAGCTAGCATTTTCTCTTGTTTCCAGAATTAAAATCGAACAACTAATAACCTGACGCTAACAATAACAGTTGGTGCTTATGTTTTTTTCTTGGACATCATTTTAATATTATGAACTATCGAGTAAGTATTATCAGAAACTTTTCTATTGTTCCTACACCCAAATCTATTATATACTAAAAGCAAAATAAGGATGTTTAAAACAGAGGCATCACGTTAATCCACATAGGCTCAAAATAGATATATCATTTTTTTTTATTGTTTGAAAGTAGCTTAAATAGATATACCATTGATTTAACTATTAATGGTTAAGATTTAATAGACCTAAAAGTTACGTAAAGCTACATATACGTGACAAGTCACGTTTCTGCACCATCTCAATGATATCCCGTGTTTCAATAAAAAAACATGTGGATCCACACGTAAGAGGTAAGGAAAGCTCACGTTGAAAACTGGTCCGCACATCTATATCTATACCTAATAATAAAGGGAGAAGCGTTTCCGCGGTTTTGGTCCGTTTGATTTCTGTCGTCCGGCGCTGGTTTGTTTCGGCCGTGCGGTCCTTTCGTTGTTGGTCCGTTCCGTAATTCCGTAGGTTGTGGGATCGTGGGATTGTTCCATCCAAATATGCATCGCACCAGGTCGCTCTTCTCGCGTGGGCCAGCCGAACCGGCACAACATCGGCCCATCTCGCTTAGCTACTCTAACCCGGATATATCTAATCTAATCTAACCCGAAGAAGTCCGCTCAAACAAAAAGAAACGAGGACGAGTTTGGCACGGTCTCGAATCCTCCATAATCAAATCACAGATCCTTGCCTCCTCAGCCACGAAAACCGACCCATATATAGACGGTATCCTACACGCTGATTACTCATCAAAGCGATTGCAGAACTCGCTGGAGTTCGCACGTCACCGAATCTCGAAACTGAGTTTTCCGTCGGCAACGGAAGCCCCGGATCGACGGGATCTTCATCTATGAAGCATGTCACGGATAAACAATTGCACAGGCTGTGGGGACTCGCCTAAGTTGCCGCCACGCCGGAGTGCCTGCTTGCCGAGGTCTCGGTAACGTCCAAGTCGCCGCCTCGGGCTCGTTAGATCCAGTTGGAGATAGTCAGCTGCTGCTCACGTCTCGCTTGACATCTCATGAATTTTATTGACTACGTAACTATTAGCATAGTGCGAATGTGATCTTGTATAAGCCCGGCAATTTGACCCATGGGTTCGTCCGCCCATGGGCACCCGACACGAATGGATAGGGTATGGATTGCCGTTTTCTCCCATGGGTTAAACCCATGGGGGACCCGATTATTCATGGGTAGGGTATGGGCATGAGTTTATGCCCACGGGTTACCCATATGTCGCCCGATTAGTTTAATTAATTGTTATAAAATATAATTTTATTTCAGGCTAACATCTACATTAGTGAAATATGGACTAAGAAGATATAACATCCTAGTTCCGCTAAGTGCAGATTTAATAGGAAATAATGCATCTGACTATTGGAAACTAGGCACTCGGTGAGTCATGTAGGCCTGCTGGGCCTGTAAAGATTGAAGCTCGTGTAGCTTGGCAGCGTCCCAAGCTCTCAGCGACAGGAACAAGGCAGACTTCTTTAGTACCACCTCGCCCACGTCGCAGCTATAAAATAGGGATGGCAATTGCATGTTAGCAGTGCAGTCATTCCGTGTGTGTGCCGAGTTATATTACTGGGACGAATGTTTCAAAGAGAATGTTACTGGTACGTGAAGACATATTATGTCGCTGGCGTCAGGTTGAAAGAAAATTAAATATTGAATGCAGTCTATAGACCCGATGGATTCTTGTTGGGTCAGGTGACCCATCGGGTCGGGCATGAGTCTCATGTTAGACCCATGGGCAGGGTCGTGGGCAGAAATCCTTGCCCATTTGGTAATCGGGCATGGGTTTCAGATAAGTTGACTCGGTCAAACCTGATCCGATTGCCGGCCTGAATCTTGTATGCTCAAGTCGTCATGCATTGAGATTAGTGCGTTTAAAAAAAGGGGGCATCGTCACGTCCTCGTATCAGCTAGATCGAAAAAGTATAAAAAGTAAACAACGGATTTTTTTACAGTTCAACAAGAGGCAAGCGAAAGACGCCATTTCCTGCTAATTTTAATACTGCAGTCAAAATCAACTCTGAAAAAACAATATAAGTATGGATTTGGGAAAAATTAAGCTAGTGTACCTGCGAGTGCCAAGTTCTATCCCATTATGACATGGATACAGATTTCCTGTGCCTATATATCCTCACCACTAGGTGGCCGGAGATGAGTCCAACGTTGCCATCCTAGTAAGTTAAGATTATACGATGCACTATGTGCAAACTGGATTTCCTAAGCACCTGACACATCGGCACGGATAGAAGCTTCCGTCCCGTGCTGTATATACACATATCGCCCACACAGCCACGCTGTAGCGACTGGTTAATCCAAAGCGACACAAGCGACCCCTCCCGTGTCGGCTTTTGCACGCGGCACGCAGGTCGGAGGTAGGTACGTCCTCCCTGGTACACGACCGACGGGTACTATTCTATCAACGTGGTACTCCGTAGTACAGTACGTTTCTACGAACCCACGAGAGCTTGGCAAGTAGCAGCAGGAGCGCTGCCGTGACGCGATCACATTCGTGCCCGGTCGACGTCGACCTCGACGTTTATGCATGTATGCATTCCCTCCGTTTGGAAACATAAAATATTGAAGCATTTTTTAGTTACCCACTTTAGTTTATATATCTAGTCTATTTCCGGTACGTAGGTTCATTCAATTTAGGTTGTTCTAGTCTACTTTATAAGAAGTTACAATATCTTACATTTTCAAATCAAAGGAGTATTTAAAAAAAAAAAGGTTGTCATCCGATCTCTCCATCAAATAGATTTTGTTCAATTAAAAACATACATCATAAAATCGAAATAACCGCTCAACACATATAAATCTAACAATAGGTGAAGAATATGCCGTCATGGGTTTATGTCTTAAAAACAGAAACAACACTCACAAACTAATTACCAAGGGCATGAAGTCACCTTGTGGTGAAACACCACAAGAAGTACACATTCAGTCTAGCAGTGCGCAAGCACATGATGTATTCAATTCAGAAGCCGTCCCCGCCATCAATCGTTGCTCCATCTTAAAGGCAGAGTTCCGCAGAGCTCATGTTGGACCTGCCCTCTACGCCACCATGGTGCCACGCATATGCCTGTCATTATGCGACCCATACAGATGCTCTGCTGCACCAAGCTCTCGAGACTCGTCGTCGATGATGTGCAAGAAGCAACACCGCTCACCCTTCAGACCACTCCAGTCAGAATGAGATCCGAAAATGTTGCCCTCAAGAGAGAGAACGACATAGAAAATGTCACCAGGGTCCGATCCAGATAGCCTGGGCCAAGATTTTCCACCGAGTCTCCCGAGCAAAGATGCCTCCGTACGGGAACAACAAAAAAAGCGCCACCATTATCGGCCTCGGTTTTCAACGACCCACGTAAGTCGAAGCCTAATGCTGAGTGGACCATGGTTGCCACCACCGATGGGTAGGACGGAGATGTCTACCCCAATCGAGTCGCTAGGGACCTAAATCACGCCCAAAATATCCCCATCACCATAGATCGCCGTCGTTGCCCATCAGATCGTGCATTTGTACCCACAACGCCACTGCTGCCCCCCCTCCCCCCTTCCTGTTCGCCAGCGGCGATGACCAACCTTCGCATGGCCGCGCCCATGGTGGCGACGATGTGGTTCCTGTCGCCACGCAGGGGCGCCGCGAGTGGTCAGGAACCGCTAGTTTCCCCTCGATGTCTATGTGAATCAGACGTACTTGCGCACACGTTGAACTCAGGTATTACACTTTGTTGAGCAAGTTTTCATGTAATCCCAACAAAAGTTGGAAAGTGGAGTAACGATATGCGTATGTGTAAGCCTACGGTTCGTTGTCATGTTTTATAACTATTAAGAAGTGGAAAATGGGTTAGGAAATATGAAAGGTTAGGTAAGAAACCTAGATGATTGTTCTTAACAAGTGCATACGGCCTTTAGTTAGGGCTGTTCTGACCATGGTTTTTTAAAAAAGTCTTGGCGATCAACAACAACTAATTATGTTACTCCATGTTAGTCTATGAGACGTGACGAAACGTTTGAAAAGGTAGGCGCCGTTTCAACATGTTCATTTGTTTAATACAGTGATCAGAAACGAATATTTTCTCAGAGTCTTCTGATTGTGTTTCGTCACCAACCAGTTCAGTAGAAGCGGGCCCTCATAAATAATCCGGAGTACCATATCTAGAATCAAGCCTGATTCCAGACATCTTCAATTTGGTCATGCAGTAGCCCATCAGAAACATTTTAAAATTTTGTTTTATAGCCTATTTTTTTCTGTCGATTAAGTGGATGGTGTTGCATTGGTCGTCAGTAGGCACAGTTACATTCCTTGCTCAGCTTCGAAGAAAGAACAATTTACGTACTCCGTAGCAGAATTGAAAACCTGTGCCACAAAACTGAAACATTTCACCTATATAATCATCCGGCACGGTGTCAGTACGAGACTGCCACTATCAGTGAAAACGAAAGAGGCAACTCTGAACCACAATATAAATTAAAATTCCTCCTACTTTTTTTTTCTATATCCACAATGAAAAGAACCTGTTCCGAGTACATTTGGTAGAACCCTGAATGCGAGTCTTCTCCCCAGAAATACAGGGGAGAAATAATGCAGACAGTTACACTAAATTCACAAATTTACAACGCTAGCTGTCGAAGTGTCATGGCTAGAAGCACGGCCCGTCGTTTCAGGATTTCAGAGGTCGGCGAACCAGTCGTCCTCGCCGTCGTCCTCGTGGAGGTAGCGCCGGTACCGGTCGAGGTCCTCGTCGGCGAGGCCGTAGCGAGCGCGCCAGTGCTCGAGCCTCGCCTCCGCCTCCCGCATGTTGGCCATGACCCTCTGGTACGCCACGTTGATCCTCTGGAAATCCGCGTCGTCCTGGTCCTGGGCGTCGCCGTCGTTGTGGTGGTGGCGCGCGACGTCCGGGTGGTACTGCAGCGCGAGGCGGTGGAAGGCCTTCTTGACCTCGCACCTGGTGGCCCCCGGCGATAGCCTCAGCGTCCGGTAATGGTCCTCCTCCATCGCCGGCCTCGTCCCGGCCGACCCGCGCACCGCTGCGCATCTCACCGACGCCCCTCTTCGCCGCCGCACGGGCTCGAACGCCGATGACGAGGCCGACGGGACGCGCATCTGCAGCATTGCTCCTCCGGCGACTGTAGCCATGGGCGTTGATCGTGGATGAATCGGGAGGAGCTGTGATTTGGATCCGGAAGAGGGTGCAGGTTGTGTTGACCGTCGTGCGGTGGATGAAACAATGGAATGGATGAGGCTGCCGCGTGGGTGGTGGAGTTTATATAAGAGGAGGTGGCGGTTTGCTCGCACGTCTGGGCTACGCGCGGTTGCCTTGCCTGCCGGTGTTTCCCACGTTGGCGTTTGCTCGCACGTTTGGACACGGACAGCAACTTGGCGGGAGAGAGCCTCCACTATTCCTTTCGTTCCCACGTTTGGGCTGGATTTCGCTGGGAAAAAGCCGGTGCTATTCTTGTTGTTCTCCAAGAAAAAAGATATGCTTCACGTGATTACATTTTTGTAAATGAGAGATTTTTTTGCTTTTGTTTTCCAGCACTCACAGGTTGACCGGGTGGATGTATTGCAAACCTGAGCTGTAGAAATGGATATTAAACTACATCTTCGTTCTAAAAAATGGATAAATACAACCAACCCTTTCCCACGGTCTTAATCCGAAGCGGTTTAAAAAAAGGTGTCGTTGTCGCGTCGCCATGTCAATATGATCACTCCCATCATCATTTATCAAAGCTACAAAACAAAAGGTCATACTTTTAAATCCAAGTAGGAAACATTAATTGTTTTCCTCCTAATTTTGATATGAAAAGCAAAGTCATAATTCAAAAAAGGATATATTTTTTTTGACAGAAACTACTATTTAACATTTCATAAATTCTAAAATTCCACAAAAACATGCTAACTTATTTTCTCAATACTATCACTCGTAAATGGACGTGATATTGGTTTCCACTTTTCCTTTCCGAATCAAGAAGAACTTTTTCTTGTCCTGCAAATTCTTGGCTTTCTTGTTCCCCTAGCTTTTGGGACGATGCAAATGCGATCTAGCTGATATATGTGCTCAAGTCATCTAGATCCACATTGAAAAGGTCAACGTTGCTTTGAAATTGTGCGACAGATGGATGACGCCATGCTTTGGGATTTAGGCTGTTTTAAAATGGTGTCACAATCACGTCGATGTGTCAACTAGATCAGCTCCACATATTTTAAGAAGACCACACAAAAAATTGATATTTTTCTCTAAATTCCAACAGAGGCAAACAAAAGATGTCATTTCCTCCTAATCTTAATACTTTGATTTTCATTTTTGTAAGAAATTCAGATAACAAAACTTTGATTATTAAGCTTTCTGAGAATTCTTGGGAAATAAATGAACAAATATCTTACCTATATATGCTGTTAAAATTATCAAACCAAAAAATCACATATTTTAAGAAACTCGTAAATTTAAGCATGTTCTACTATTCAAAAAAAATAGTATGTTCCAAATGGTATTGAGTACACTATATGTCATCTGCTAGTAGTACTTATTTTCAAGGATTCCATTAATTGTTCTAGCTACAACAATTTTAACGAACACTTAAATTGAAGAGCAGCATGTTCCAAATGGCATTGAGTACACTCAATTTTGAAGCTAGGCTCCCGGAATCTGGCTTCCGTTCCGGGTCGTATGTATCACCCATGACATATATAGCGACCGGCCGGTCAATCCAAAGCGACGCAGGCGACGACCGCTCGCGTCGCATGGCTGGCTGTTGGCTCTTGCACGGCAGCGGTATGTCGTAGGTACATCCTCGCTATTCCGACCGGCGCGTACTATTCGATCTACGGTAGATCTATACGTTTCGTTTCCACTTTCCACGAACCCACGGAGTAGCAGCAGAGCAGGAACAGTGGGGTGACGCGATCACATTCGCCCCACTCGACATCGACGTCGACGTTCGTGCGCGCTCCGTTACTGTCTGTGCTCCGCGGTACGTATGAACCGGCTCTCTGCGTCTGACGAAATCGACCAACTGTACGTGTAGTTTCGCCGGCCGTGGTGGTCCGCGGTGAGCACACGAGAAAAACTCTCCAAGTGATTCAGAACCAGAAGAGATCAGCTGTGGAGATATCTCCATTCCATAAAAAGTCATAAAAACTAATACCTTGGCTTTTGACTAAGGACAGTGCTAGGAATCCTCGGGATTTGATTTCCCAGCCTCCTGGTTCCGTACTGACACGTGTCTTTTTTGCTGCCGTAGCAAAAAAAAAAAAACTCACTTTTGCTTCAGTGTAGCAAAAAACGGTTCGATCATGATGTAAAATAGAAAAGATGAGCTCGTCGGAGACCTCGTTGGAACCTCGCCAGAGACCTTGTAGCAAAAAATTAAGCATCGATGTTTTATCCCTAGTAGCAACAACACATCCACAACCTTAGAACTTTCTGTCACTGTCCCAGATTAAATGGAGGCATGAACCCACTATCGAGCATAAATACTCCCTCTTGGAGTTACAAGTATCAACTTGGCCAGAGCCTCTACTAGCAACGGAGAGCATGCAAGAACATAAACAACACATATATAATAGATTGATAATCAACTTGACATAATATTCTAGATTCATCGGATCCCACCAAACACAACATGTAGCATTACAAATAGATGATCTTGATCATGTTAGGCAGCTCACAAGATCTAAACAATGATAGCACAAGCGGAGAAGACAACCATCTAGCTACTGCTATGGACCCATAGTCCAAGGATGAACTACGCACGCATCAATCCGGAGGCGGGCATGATGATGTAGAGCCCTCCGGTGATGATTCCACTCTCCGGCAGGGTGCCGGAGGCGATCTCCTGAACCCCCGAGATGGGATTGGCGGCGGCGGTGTCTCTGGAAGGTTTTCCGTATCGTGGCTCTCGGTACAGGGGTTTTCGCGACGAAGGCTTTAAGTAGGCGGAAGGGTAGGTGATACGTCTCCAACGTATCTATAATTTCTGATCTTCCATGCTTGTTTTATGACAATACCTACATGTTTTGTTCACACTCTATATCTTTTTGATGCATTTTCCGAAACTAACCTATTGACGAGATGCCGAAGTGCCAGTTCCTGTTTTCTGCTGTTTTTGGTTTCAGAAATCCTAGTAAGGAAATATTCTCGGAATCGGACGAAATCAACGCCCAACATCTTATTTTTCCCGGGAGCTTCCAGAACATCGAAAAGGGACTAGAGGGGAGCCAGGGGGCCCCACACCACCTGGCGGCGCGGCCAGGGGGGTGGGCGCGCCCCCCTATGGTCTGGCTCCACCAGGCCCCCTCCGAGGTTGCCCTTTCGCCTATATAAAGTCCCTGATGTGAAAACCCTAGACGAAAAAGCCACGGTACGAGAAACCTTCCAAAGCCGCCGCCATCGCGAAGCCAAGATCTGGGGGACAGGAGTCTCTGTTCCGGCACGCCGCCGGGACGGGGAAGTGCCCCCGGAAGGCTTCTCCATCGACACCACCGCCATCTTCATCGCCATCGCTGTCTCCCATGATGAGGAGGGAGTAGTTCTCCCTCGAGGCTAAGGGCTGTACCGGTAGCTATGTGGTTAATCTCTCTCTCTCTCTGTACTCCAATACAATGATCTCATGAATTGTTTTGCATAATTGAGATTCATATGATGAGCTTTGTATCGCTACTAGTCTATGTGCTACTCATGTGATGTTATTAAAGTAGTCTATTCCTCCTGCATGGTGTAATGGTGACAGTGTGTGCATCGTGTGGTTCTTGTCGTAGATTATGATCATAATCTCTTGTAGGTTATGGAGTTAATTATTACTATGATAGTATTGATGTGATCTATTCCCCCTTCATAGTGTAATGGTGTTGCCTTCCAAAACCCACCGGCGAGCAGTGGTTAAGCAACACGAAGAGCCGGGAGGCTTCCAAGACTGCAGGGGGCCCTGGTCCCTCGACGTCGTCCCGCAAATGTTCCGGCACACGTCCTAGCGGTTGCAAGGGCGTGCCACCTGACCTATACCTGGTCGGGAAGGTGTTGGATTGCTTCGATTAGTTTCCTCGCATGGCAGACACGTAAACATTAAATACGAGCCCGATCGGCTCTCAGGTTGCCATGTGGATCGGCTCAAAGAGCCGATCGCCCCATGGTTCACGTCGGGTCAACGATGACACGGGGCTCCTGCTTGATCAATATAAAGCTAAACCAATCTACGACAGTTTGGGGTTTTCACCGCATGATCGGAACATCCTACGCATAGTTGAGCCTAATAAACACGGAAGATAATGGAAAACTAACCCTAGAAGAGGCATAAAAACCAACATTAAGTCAATTCCCGGAACATCCCTCTTAGGATTAACAAACCATACCTTACGTGCTACCGGATTGTTCAACCCGTTTGCAAGGCCTAACCATACAGATATTAAACCAATCCTTGAAGAATCAAGGAGCAACTATAACAGATTGGATCTACTAAATAACGAACAAGCAAGGTGCTGCCATTACACCTAGGTAGGTATAAGGGCAGCTAGATATCGTGGGGCAGCATAGCTAAGCAAGCATGTATAAGAAAAGCATCCATGCAAGCCCCAAAACACCTAAGATAGATAGTGTTACTCGCCATCAACAACGCTTCAGCACGAGCAACACAAGGTAACGAATAAACGCGTACTGCCTAGATCGCAAGATGCGATCTAGGCAGCATGATGCTTACCCGGAAGAAACCCTCGAAAGTAGGGGTGGCGATGCGCCTGATTTGTGTTTGTTGTGAACGTGATTGTCCTCCTTTTTCGATAACCCTAGATACATATTTATAGTCCAAGGGACTTTCTAATTCGGGCGTGCACCTAACCGTGCACGGGTTAAACTCTATCTTTTAATTCTAAACTAAGATGCGATCTACTATATTACAGATACACGGGCAATCTAGCCCAAACTCTTCGTGCAAGGCCGCTTCAAAGACGCTCCACGCATATATCCTTCAAGCCCATCTTCACTTACGGCCCATCTCCTGATTTGGCCAAAATCTGGTGATAACACATGCCCCCCTGGTTTTGGCAATGATAATTTCAAAACCACTCTATTTTTTTTTCTTCGAGGGGTCATGTCGTGGCAGAGCAGAACCGTCGCAGTATTCTTCATCATGATGCCTTGCCTTCTCAACTTCTCTGCACGATTTGACAGTTGTGGCACCACATCCTCGAAAACTGCTTGAGCATTAAATCTCCGCTATATCCCCTTTTATTTAGCCACATCTTGCAGTTCCCTTCTTCATCCCCTTCGCATTAGCACTCCAAAAGCCCTCCTCTGCCACCACGTCTTCCTCTTCTTCCTCCTCTTCGTCGAGTCTTTCCTACGTGTCCTCTCCCCTTCGAGAGTCGACACCAGAGTGGGGTACGCAGGCGGCGTACGACATCCTCGCCCCAACGGCATGGGACAATGAAGACCACGACTCCTCCGTCTGGTCCGAGGATGACAAATCCTTGACCGACGGGGAGAGTGACCTCCGCTTCCTCGCCGACGGGGAAACGGAGGAGGAGAGTGATGACGATCGCTTCTCCTGGGCCGACTTCACCTCCTCCGAGGAGGAGAAGGAGAAAGAGGATGATGAGGACAACACCTCCTCCGACGAGCCGCCGGCCAAGCGCTTCTGTCCCTGGCCGGGAAACCTCAGCAACTTCGACAGCGACGACGATGCTGACGAGGAGGAAGAGGACAACAAGGGCCCCGCCGGCGGCCACGGCAGCAGCGACGACGAGCTCGCCGTGAGTAGTGCCGACAGCGGCGACGACGGCGACGACGAGGGCAGCGACGGCCCGTAGATAGAATCCTTAGTATAGGACCAGTAGTAGTAGATGGGGCAATGTATCCCCTAGTTCTTCCTTTTGAGAGCAATCAGCTCTTTTATGTAAGAAATCCTATTATCAATGAAGAACTTCCTTCAATTCGATTTTGCCGATTTCCTTCTTGTTGATTTAGCCGATTTCCCCTCATTCTGACTTTGCCGATTATTAACTTGGTCAATTCTCAATGAGCCGATGGCAACGCATCAGTCCTTCGCGATAAATTGCGAGGCAGGTCAATTCAGTTATCCCCTTAGACGGTAACCTGCAACCCTTGCTCAAATTCAGATCCCAAATTTCCAATCGAACAGGTCCAGTCCGCAGCCGCTCGAACCCTAGATCTTGGATTCCAAATCACCTGGGCTTAATGTTAGATTTAACGGCAAAACTCCTGAATCAATGCCCTCAGGAGAGCTCTAGGACCGTTGCTGAAACACCTTGATGCCGAAGCTGAAACTTCTGCAGAACAGGTACCATTTGCCCACAACTTTCCTTGTAATGCTCTGTTTCTTCGTAGCAACAAGATGGCCCAGAGCCTATCAACGATGATGGCTCCCTCTTGAAATTCCTCCCACCAGCTCTGGCGGTTCTCTACTGCAAGAACTTACCACCTTTCGAAAAGGTTGTAACGAAGAAAGTTGTAATGCTCTGCCAGCCGATTCCAACAAAATCGGCTCCCACGAGGAAAGAATCTTCAGGGCCCGCTGCCCCCCGAGCCTCAGTCAGGGCGAGAATAGCAGTGAGAAAGATGGCTGCCAAGAAAACTGTGAAGGGCGTCATCCTTCTAGCATATTCGTTCATTAATCCTGCTCTTGTAGACCTCTACCGAAGATGATATCAGCGAGGAGACGCAATCCAGCCGACGAGGCTCAAGCTTGGGCACCTCTGGGGACACCACCACGTAAAACCAGCCAGATGTGCCACCATCGGCTTCCAAGAAAAGGTCAGCCCCTGAACCTGCTGCCCCTCCAGCTCCCGTCAAAGCAGGGCAGGGAAGCTTACGCACAAGGAGCCGATGCACCAAGAGGGCTCGGAAGGATCAGTAAACCCCTTTCTCGAACCAAGAAGCTTCATATGTAATGGCTCTCTGACTCCTCCTAGCTCAATTCTCGTGATTTGCTGCTCAGATCGGCTCACCATCTTCTTTGCAGACTGATGAAACTTCCAGTGGGAATGTTGATGAGGTTCTGATGCCCTCCACATCTCTGGACGTAACAACCTCTAAAGGTGACATCGACCAAGTCGCCACCTTGGCCAAACCCCAGGCAGAAATGCCACAGCCGATCGCATCGTCATCGGCTGTTCCCATGGTATGCTGCCCTTGTTATTTGTCAGGGTTGGGATCTCTCAAGCTTGCTGTCGTTCGATCCTGAATCTATCGAGCCGGCCCCTCCACAACATGTGATGAACCAAGTCCCAGCTCTAACGCCTCAAAGCTCTGCTTTCTTCCCCCATTGAGACATTGGTCGAAAACTCTGAGGAGGTGAAGAACATCCTTGAAGAAATCCAGCCCCACGTCCCAATGACGCTGCAGTTGAAGCTCCGGCCAGTCGTGACGTTGTCTGCCTTCAAGTCAAGGGTGCAGTTGGCTCATCAGAGAGGCCTGCTCAAATTCTAGAGTCGATGGCTGTGCATCGGCTTTTTATTCCGAAGTCGATGCCCGAGCATGCCCGAGCAATCTATGCTTAAAATTTTTCTATTTCCGAATTTTTATTAGCCGATCGATTCGGCTCCTCCTGGGTACATACTTCGTGGCCTTGTATATTCTCTGTGTGTATGCCCCCCGAGCCGAATCCTTCAAGTGGTTGAAGATATCGGCTTTTCAGCCAACTATAAACCTGTCACACCACTCACCATGCTAAATAGCACAGCGACTAGCAAGTGTGGTGAGAATGTGTTTTGGACGATTGCTGGAATCGGCCTCCCTTGCAGTTGTATCGCCAAGTAAAAGTCTCTACTTTTCCTGTCCATCAGATGCTGTAAACCCATACCCCAGCTTCCCATCGCCTGCTAAATCAATGCTGAACACAGGCAGAAGGCATGTTGAGGCTATTTTTGGCCGATTGCTAGAATCGGCCTCCTTCTTCATTGCAATGTTTACTGAGGGTTCACAACTTTTTGGTTCTCCGCTATGGCTACGTGACATGCCTGAGGTGAGATCCTTGCTTTTTATTTTTTGGGACCGATCGCAGGGATCGGCCTTGCCACGTACGCCCATAGACTCGGAACTTGCTACTCTGTCAGGCCAGTGGATAAGACCAGCCTCACCCCGTTTTTTGAAGCTTCGATGCGCTCACAGCCGTCCAGATTAATTCCAGAGAGCGGCTCTTGGTCGTTTGCTTCCCAGATGTTCATGGCGGCCAAAGAGATTTCGATCGAATCATCTGCATGAACAACCTCCACTTCATCTTGATACGTCTCCAACGTATCGATAATTTCTTATGTTCCATGCTACATTATTGATGATATCTACATGTTTTATGCACATTATATGTCGTATTTACGCATTTTCTGGAACTAACCTATTAACAAGATGCCGAAGAGCCGATTCTGTTGTTTCTCGCTGTTTTTGGTTTCAGAAATCCTAGTAACGAAATATTCTCGGAATTGGACGAAATCAACGCCCAGGGTCCTATTTTTGCACGAAGCTTCCAGAAGACCGAAGGAGAGTCGAAGTGGGGCCACGAGGTGGCGACACCACAGGGCGGCGCGGCCCGGGCCCCGGCCGCGCCGACCTATGGTGTGGGCCCCTCGTGCCGCCTCTTGACCTGCCCTTCCGCCTACAAATAGCCTCCGTCGCGAAACCCCCAGTACCGAGAGCCACGATACGGAAAACCTTCCAGAGACGCCGCCGCCGCGAATCCCATCTCGGGGGATTCAGGAGATCGCCTTCGGCACCCTGCCGGAGAGGGGATTCATCTCCCGGAGGACTCTACACCGCCATGGTCGCCTCCGGAGTGATGAGTGAGTAGTTCACCCCTGGACTATGGGTCCATAGCAGTAGCTAGATGGTCGTCTTCTCCTAATTGTGCTTCATTGTTGGATCTTGTGAGCTGCCTAACATGATCAAGATTATCTATCTGTAATACTATATGTTGTGTTTGTCGGGATCCGATGAATAGAGAATACTATGTTATGGTGATTATCAATCTATTGTTTATGTGTTGTTTATGATCTTGCATGCTCTCCGTTATTAGTAGAGGCTCTGGCCAAGTTTTTACTCTTAACTCCAAGAGGGAGTATTTATGCTCGATAGTGGGTTCATGCCTTCATTGACACCTGAGACAGTGACAGAAAGTTCTAAGGTTGTGATGTGCTGTTGCCACTAGGGATAAAACATTGATTCTATGTCTAAGGATGTAGTTGTCGATTACATTACGCACCACACTTAATGCAATTGTCTGTTGCTTTGCAACTTAATACCGAATGGGGTTCGGATGATAACTCGAAGGTGGACTTTTTAGGCATAGATGCGAGTTGGATGGCGGTCTATGTACTTTGTCGTAATGCACAATTAAATCTCACTATATTTATCATATCATGTATATGCATTGTTATGCCCTTTTCTATTTGTCAATTGCCCGACTGTAATTTGTTCACCCAACATGCTTTTATCTTATGGGAGAGACACCTCTAGTGAACTGTGGACCCCGGTCCTATTCTTTACATCGCATACAATCTACTCGCAATACTTGTTTTACTTGTTTTCTTGCAAACAATCATCTTCCACACAATACGGTTAATCCTTTGTTACAGCAAGCCGGTGAGATTGACAACCTCACCTGTTTCGTTGGGGCAAAGTACTTTGGTTGTGTTGTGCAGGTTCCACGTTGGCGCCGGAATCTCTGGTGTTGCGCCGCATCACATTTCGCCACCATCAACCTTCAACGTGCTTCTTGGCTCCTCCTGGTTCGATTAAACCTTGGTTTCCTTCTGAGGGAAAACTTGCCACTGTGCGCATCATACCTTCCTCTTGGGGTTCCCAACGGACGTGTACATCTACGCGCATCAAGATCAAGACACGCTGCAAGGGAAGTCTCCACTTCTCAATCTCTTTACTTTGTTTTTGTCTTGCTTTATTTTATTTACTACTTTGTTTGCTGCACCTAAACAAAACACAAAAAAATTAGTTGCTAGTTTACTTTATTTACTGTCTTGCTCTCTATATCAAAAACACAAAAAAATTATTTACTTGCATTTACTTTATCTAGTTTGTTTTATTTACTGTTGCTAAAATGAATACCCCTGAAAATACTAAGTTGTGTGACTTCACAAACGCAAATAATAATGATTTCCTATGCACACCTATTGCCCCACCTGCTACTACAGCAGAATTCTTTGAAATTAAACCTGCTTTACTGAACCTGGTTATGAGAGATCAATTTTCTGGTGTTAGTTCTGATGATGCTTGCTGCCCATCTTAATAATTTTGTTGAACTTTGTGAAATGCAAAAGTATAAGGATGTAGATGGTGATATTATTAAATTGAAAGTGTTTCCTTTCTCATTAAGAGGAAGAGCTAAAGATTGGTTGCTATCTTTGCCTAAGAATAGTATTGATTCATGGACTAAATGTAAGGATGCTTTTATTGGTAGATATTATCCTCCCGCTAAAATTATATCTTTGAGAAGTAGCATAATGAATTTTAAGCAATTAGATACTGAACATGTTGCTCAAGCATGGGAGAGAATGAAAACTTTGGTAAAGAATTGCCCAACCCATGGACTGACTACTTGGATGATCATCCAAACCTTCTATGCAGGACTAAATTTTTCTTTGCGGAATTTATTGGATTCAGCTGCTTGGAGGTACCTTTATGTCCATCACTTTGGGGGCGGCTACAAAACTTCTTGATGATATGATGGTAAATTACTCTGAATGGCACACGGAAAGAGCTCCACAAGGTAAGAAGGTAAATTCTGTTGAAGAAACCTCTTCCTTGAGTGATAAGATTGATGTGATTATGTCTATGCTTGTGAATGGTAGATCTAATGTTGATACAAATAATGTTCCTTTAGCTTCATTGGTTGCTCAAGAAGAAAATGTTGATGTGAATTTCATTAAAAATAATAATTTCAACAACAATGCTTATAGGGACAACTCTGGTAATAACTATAGGCCATATCCTTCTGCTAATGGTAATGATTATGGTAATTCTTATGGGAATTCTTACAACAATAATAGGAGTGTACCCCCTGGTCTTGAAGCCATGCTTAAAGAATTTATTAGTACACAAACTGCTTTTAACAAATCTGTTGAGGAAAAGCTTGATAAAATTGATATTATTGCTTCTAGAGTTGATAGACTTGCCTCTGACGTTAATCTTTTAAAATTGAAAGTTATGCCTAATAATGATATTGATAATAAGATTACTACTACAGCAAATGCCATCCAAGTTAGAATTAATGAGAATATAAGATTAATGGCTGAATTGCGTGCTAGGTGGGATAGAGAAGAAAATGAAAAACTAGCTAAAGAGAATAATGTAGCTAAAGTTTGGACTATTACCACCATTAATAATGATAATGATTCACATGTTGCTGCACCTCCTACTATCAATGGTAAAATAATAAGTGTTGGCAATGTTTCTACTCCTAGTGCAAAGCGTACAAAACTGCCTGAAATTGCTAAAACTGCTGAAACTGCTTGTGATAAAACTGCTGAAATTTTTTCCAACCTTGGGAACAATGATCCCATTGCTGTAGCTCATAATGATTTAGACTTTGATGATTGTCACATCTCTGAAGTTATAAAGTTCTTACAAAAACTTGCTAGAAGTCCCAATGCTAGTGCTATAAATTTGGCCTTTACAAAACATATTACAAATGCTCTCATAAAAGCTAGAGAAGAGAAACTAAAACTTGAAACTTCTATTCCTAGAAAGTTAGAAGATGGTTGGGAGCTCATCATTAAAATGAAATTCAATGACTTTGAATGTAATGCTCTATGTGATCTTGGTGCAAGTATTTCTGTTATGCCTAAAAAGATTTATGATATGCTTGACTTGCCACCATTGAAGAATTGTTATTTGGATGTTAATCTTGCCGATAATGTTAAAAAGAAACCTTTGGGGAGGATTGATAATGTGCGCATTATGGTTAACAATAACCTTGTCCCCGTTGATTTTGTTGTCTTGGATATCGAATGCAATGCATCTTGTCCTATTGTGTTGGGAAGACCTTTTCTTCGAACCGTTGGTGCTGTTATTGATATGAAGGAAGGTAATATTAAATATCAATTTCCTCTCAAGAAAGGTATGAACACTTCCCTAGAAAGAGAATGAAGTTTCCTTTTGATTCTATTATTAGAACAAGTTATCATGTTGATGCTTCTACTCTTGATATTACTTGATTTGCACTTTCTGCGCCTAGCTGAAAGGCGTTAAAGAAAAGCGCTTATGGGAGACAACTCATGTTTTTACTACAGTACTTTGTTTTATATTTGAGTCTTGGAAGTTGTTTACTACTGTAGCAACCTCTCCTTATCATGTTTTTGTGCCAAGTAAAGTTTCTATGTTAAAGTTGATGTTATATTTGGGATCGCTGCGCAGAAACAGCATTGCTGTCTGTCACGAATCTGGGCACAAGTCTCTGTAGAAAATTCGAAAAAATCTGCCAATTTACGAGCGTGATCCTCAGATATGTACGCAACTTTCATTAGTTTTGAGTTTTTCCATTTGAGCAAGTCTGGTGCCATTTTAAAATTCATCTTTACGAACTGTTCTGTTTTTGACAGATTCTGCCTTTTATTTCGCATTGCCATATTTGCTATATTGAATGAATTTCTTTGATCCACTAATGTCCAGTAGCTTTATGCAATGTCCAGAAGTGAAAAGAATGATTGTGTTACCTCTGAATATGTGAATTATTAATTGTGCACCAACCCTCTAATGAGTTTGCTTGAAGTTTGGTGTGAAGGAAGTTTTCAAGGGTCAAGAGAGGAGTATGATATACTATGATCAAGAGGAGTGAAAGCTCTAAGCTTGGGGATGCCCCCGTGGTTCACCCCTGCATATTCTAAGAAGACTCAAGCGTCTAAGCTTGGGGATGCCCAAGAAATCCCCTTCTTCATCGACAACATCATCAGGTTCCTCCCTTGAAACTATATTTTTATTCAGTCACATCTTGTGTTCTTTACTTGGAGCGTCGGCTTGTTTTTGTTTTTGTTTCTGTTCGAATAAAATGGATCCTAGCATTCACTTTGTGGGAGAGAGACACGCTCCGCTGTTGCATATGGACAAATATGTCCTTAGGCTTTACTCATAATGTTCATGGCGAAGTTTCTTCTTCGTTAAATTGTTATATGGCTGGAATTGGAAAATGCTACATGTAGTAATTCTAAAATGTCTTGGATAATGTGATACTTGGCAATTGTTGTGCTCATGTTTAAGCTCTTCCATCATATACTTTGCACCTATTAATGAAGAAATACATAGAGCTTGCTAAAATTTGATTTGCATATTTGGTCTCTCTAAGGTCTAGATAATATCTAGTATTGAGTTTTGAACAACAAGGAAGACGGTGTAGAGTCTTATAATGTTTACAATATGTCTTTTATGTGAGTTTTGCTGCACCGGTTCATCCTTGAGTTTTCTTCAAATAACCTTGCTAGCCTAAACCTTGTATCGAGAGGGAATACTTCTCATGCATCCAAAATCCTTGAGCCAACTACTATGCCATTTGTGTCCACCATACCTACCTACTACATGGTATTTCTCCGCCATTCCAAAGTAAATTGCTTGAGTGCTACCTTTAAAATTCCATCATTCACCTTTGCAATATATAGCTCATGGGACAAAATAGCCTTAAAAACTATCGTAGTATTGAATATGTACTTATGCACTTTATCTCTTATTAAGTTGCTTGTTGTGCGATAACCATGCTTCGGGGACGCCATCAATTACTCTTTATTGAATATCATGTGAGTTGCTATGCATGTCCGTCTTGTCCGAAGTAAGAGGGATCTACCACCTTAATGGTTGGAGCATGCATATTGTTAGAGAAGAACATTGGGCCGCTAACTAAAGCCATGAATCATGGTTGAAGTTTCAGTTTTGGACATATATCCTCAATCTCATATGAGAATAATAATTGTTGCCACATGCTTATGCATTAAAGAGGAGTCCATTATCTGTTGTCCATGTTGTCCCGGTATGGATGTCTAAGTTGAGAATAATCAAAAGCGAGAAATCCAAAATGCGAGCTTTCTCCTTAGACCTTTGTACAA
Organism: Lolium rigidum; assembly: GCF_022539505.1. Lineage (NCBI taxonomy): Eukaryota > Viridiplantae > Streptophyta > Magnoliopsida > Poales > Poaceae > Lolium > Lolium rigidum. The sequence goes on from NC_061508.1 coordinate 330,307,062, forward strand.
GCGGCATGGAGGTACCCCTTTCTGACACTTGGTTGAAACATGGCATTGCGAAGATCCGGTAGTCCAAGCTAAGTACGACAAGGTGCGGGCACTATTAGTATACTATGCATGAGGCTTGCAACTTGTAAGATATAATTTACATAACTCATATGCTTTATTACTACCGTTGACAAAATTGTTTCATGTTTTCAAAATAAAAGCTCTAGCACAAATACAGCAATCGATGATTTCCTCTTTGAAGGACCTTTCTTTTACTTTTATTGTTGAGTCAGTTTACCTATCTCTCTCCACCTTAAGAAGCAAACACTTGTGTGAACTGTGCATTGATTCCTACATACTTGCATATTGCACTTGTTATATTACTCTATGTTGACAATATCCATGAGATATACATGTTATAAGTTGAAAGCAACCGCTGAAACTTAATCTTCCTTTGTGTTGCTTCAACACCTTTACTTTGATTTATTGCTTTATGAGTTAACTCTTATGCAAGACTTATTTATGCTTGTCTTGAAGTACTATTCATGAAAAGTCTTTGCTTTATGATTCACTTGTTTACTCATGTCATTACCATTGTTTTGATCGCTGCATTCATTACATATGTTTACAAATAGTATGATCAAGATTATGATGGCATGTCGCTTCGAAATTATCTTTGTTATCGTTTTACCTCGCTCGGGACGAGCGTAACTAAGCTTGGGGATGCTGATACGTCTCCAACGTATCGATAATTTCTTATGTTCCATGCTACATTATTGATGATATCTACATGTTTTATGCACATTATATGTCGTATTTACGCATTTTCTGGAACTAACCTATTAACAAGATGCCGACGAGCCGCTTGTCTGTTTTCTGCTGTTTTTGGTTTCAGAAATCCTAGTAACGAAATATTCTCGGAATTGGACGAAATCAACGCCCAGGGTCCTATTTTTGCACGAAGCTTCCAGAAGACCGAAGGAGAGTCGAAGTGGGGCCACGAGGTGGCGACACCACAGGGCGGCGCGGCCCAGGCCCTGGCCGCGCCGACCTATGGTGTGGGCCCCTCGTGCCGCCTCTTGACCTGCCCTTCCGCCTACAAATAGCCTCCGTCGCGAAACCCCCAGTACCGAGAGCCACGATACGGAAAACCTTCCAGAGACGCCGCCGCCGCGAATCCCATCTCGGGGATTCAGGAGATCGCCTCCGGCACCCTGCCGGAGAGGGGATTCATCTCCCGGAGGACTCTACACCGCCATGGTCGCCTCCGGAGTGATGAGTGAGTAGTTCACCCCTGGACTATGGGTCCATAGCAGTAGCTAGATGGTCGTCTTCTCCTAATTGTGCTTCATTGTTGGATCTTGTGAGCTGCCTAACATGATCAAGATCATCTATCCGTAATACTATATGTTGTGTTTGTCGGGATCCGATGAATAGAGAATACTATGTTATGGTGATTATCAATCTATTGTTTATGTGTTGTTTATGATCTTGCATGCTCTCCGTTATTAGTAGAGGCTCGGCCAAGTTTTTACTCTTAACTCCAAGAGGGAGTATTTATGCTCGATAGTGGGTTCATGCCTTCATTGACACCGGGACAGTGACAGAAAGTTCTAAGGTTGTGATGTGCTGTTGCCACTAGGGATAAAACATTGATTCTATGTCTAAGGATGTAGTTGTCGATTACATTACGCACCATACTTAATGCAATTGTCTGTTGCTTTGCAACATAATACAGAATGGGGTTCGGATGATAACCTGAAGGTGGACTTTTTAGGCATAGATGCAGCTTGGATGGCGGTCTATGTACTTTGTCGTAATGCCCAATTAAATCTCACTATATTTATCATATCATGTATATGCATTGTTATGCCCTTTTCTATTTGTCAATTGCCCGACTGTAATTTGTTCACCCAACATGCTTTTATCTTATGGGAGAGACACCTCTAGTGAACTCGTGGACCCCGGTCCTATTCTTTACATCGCATACAATCTATCGCAATACTTGTTTTACTCGTTTTCTTGCAAACAATCATCTTCCACACAATACGGTTAATCCTTTGTTACAGACAAGCCGGTGAGATTGACAACCTCACTGTTTCGTTGGGGCAAAGTACTTTGGTTGTGTTGTGCAGGTTCCACGTTGGCGCCGGAATCCCTGGTGTTGCGCCGCATCACATTTTGCCACCATCAACCTTCAACGTGCTTCTTGGCTCCTCCTGGTTCGATTAAACCTTGGTTTCTTTCTGAGGGAAAACTTGCCACTGTGCGCATCATACCTTCCTCTTGGGGTTCCCAACGGACGTGTACATCTACGCGCATCACATCTCCATCCCATTGTATGATGCACTGATGCATTGTGGATGGAATGCAACAGTTAGCATGGATCCAATCCCTTCCTAGCAGGACAGTGTAAGTGCTCTTGCTGTCGACGATGAAGAATGACGTAGGGATGGTCTTTCGGCCGACAGTTAAGTCCACGTTCAGAACACCCTTGGCTTCTGACGCTTGGCCGTTGAAATCGCTCAGAGTGACGTTGGTCTTGATCAGATCTTCATTGGAACGTCCCAAACGTCGTAACATGGAGTACGGCATTATATTGACTACCGCTCCTGTGTCAACCAGCATCTTGCTGATAGGCTGCCCATTGATATAACCTTTCAGGTATAGAGATTTCAGATGCCTGTAGCTCCTCTCTCGTGGCTTCTCGAAGATAACTGGTCGTGGACCGCAGTCAAACTGTGCCACTGACACTTCCTCGTCTCTTGGAGCACAAAACTCTGACGGGAGTATGAATACCATGTTTGTATCAGCCGATGCCTCTGCATCGGCCTTTGTCTGCTTGCATCGCCACACTTTCTTCTGTGGCCGTGCCTCCGTCTCCAATGTTTGCTGAATTTTCACGGCCAGATCGGGCCGTGCTTTTCTCAACGTGTACAGGTACTGCGCCTCGGCTTCCTCCAAGTTACGTAGCCGTTGCACCCTGCGCTCTTGGGAGTGGCTGAGTCCATCAGGGCACCACCTTGGTCGGTGATACCTATCTTCTTCGTCTGACTCCTCGAAGTCTTCATCTTGAGATGACACAGCCCGTTTTTTCTGAGGTGGGAGAGGTCCTAGACGCTTGAACACGGAAACTTCATTTGCTCCCTTCCTCTTCTGTCTACATTCTGGGCAGTTCTCGATTGTAGGCAATCGGCTCATTCCTGAGTCCCAGCAGTGTTTGAAGAAAGGACAGCTCCAATGCCTCTCCACGTCCTCTTGCTCTCTTGACCTCCCTCTAGCGTGACGCTCATACCCTTCGTATCGACGGTATTTCCTGTTGTCTGTATCAGACCGACGATATCTATCATCGTCTACGTCGTAGCGCGGACGTCGGTCATACTGCTACTCATATTTGTTAAGGAGGTGCGCGGAAAGTGGTCGTTGATACCGCACGCTTCTCACCTCTTCCTCGGTCAAATACTGTCTGTCATCATACTGGGGCCGGTCGCATGGGTCGGCCTCCTCTTTATCTTTGCCACGGGAGTGACTGCTTTCAGCTTTATCCTTGCTATGGCGATCTGCAAGCCCTGCCATGTTGATACCAAAAGAGAAACCTGGCTCGCGTCTTATGTAGTGACTGAGATCTACCATGTTGACGTCAGGAAACGGATTTGTGTCGACTCTCATGGCAAACTGACCGAAGAGTAATCGGCCTTGTTCTATCGCCATTTTAATCTGTCCGCGCAAGACTTTGCAGTCATTGGTGGCGTGAGTGAACGTGTGATGCCATTTACAGTATGGCCTGCCGTTCATCTCTTGTAACGTGGGGATTTTATGGCCTTCGGGTAACTTCAGCTGTTTCTCCTTTAGTAGCAAATCAAAAATCTGCTCCGTTTTGCTTAAGTCAAAGTCAAACCCTTTTGCAGGCCCTGGTTGTTTCACCCACTTGCAGGACACGGGCTTTGCCCCCCCCCGAGTCCATTCAGCTACATCGACTTCCTGATCTTCTGCAGAATCTTCATCTTCTCCCGTCTCGATCAGGGCGACGCGCTTGAACTTGTCCTGGGTACAGTCTCGGGTGGCGCTGTTCATACGATGTCAACTTCTGAACCATATGCGCCAGTGAATTGTAGTCTGCTTGGAAGGTCACATCCTTGAGCGGCGCTGACAGGCCCGCTATCGCCATCTCGACTGCTTCCTTCTCAGATAAACGAACCGAATAACATCGGTTCCTGACGGTCCTGAAGCGCTGAATGTATTCAGACACCGTCTCTCCTCGCCTCTGCCGAACTCCGTGTCAGATCGGCAATGCCAGCTTCAGTAGCTTCTGAATGATACTGTATGTGGAACTGCTCTTCCAGCTGCTTCCACGTTCGAACCGAATCTGGTGGCAACGAGGTGTACCACCCGAAGGCCGGACCCGTGAGAGATTGTGAAAAGAACCTCACACGCAGCTCGCTCGAAGCCGAGACCATACCCAACCGTGCCAAATATCGGCTCACGTGCTCAATTGAGCTGGTTCCTTCGATCCACTGAATTTTGTGAAGTCGTGGAGCCGATACTTAGGCGGTAGTGGGATTAGGTCATACTCGTTGGGATACGGCTTGGAATAGCCGATCATTCTCTTCTTCGGCAGGATGCCAAACTGATCTCTCAAGATTGCAGTGATCTGATCCACCGTAGGAGCTGTAGAGGTTGAGTGTTCCTGACTTGTTCCGGTGGCATATTTAGCTAGCCACGCCTGTTTCTCAGCATCCGCTCCGGAACTTCCTCCCCGCTCGTGGCAATCCCTCCGGCTGTGGCAGTCCCTCCTGCTGTAACCTGGCTCACCCAGTTGTTGCAGTCCGGCACGTACGTGCACACGTATCCATGTGGAATCTCCTTGGGCGGCTCATACAGGAATTGGTAATCGCCAGGATCACCTCCAACCTTGTAGACGACGTACGCCGGCGAACCTTGTTGCTGTGGAGCTGCCATCGTGTACGGCAGTGGTGGCCTGGTGTAGAACGGTATCTCTCCCTGATGAGTTCCTAGCGCAGGTCCTGAAGGAGAATACCGATGCTTCATGATTTCTTGCACCACGTGAAGCGCAACACGCTCCAAAGTGTTCACCAGTGCTCTCGTAATGCCAATGTAGAGAATGAGCAACGGCATAGTTAATTTCCTGCCGCAGGGCTCTGGTACGTTCCTCCGAAGGGAGCGATAGATCTAGTCCCTCCAACGCGCCTTCGGGTTGGAACCCTTTGAACTTGATCCCGTGCGAACGGGTCTTCTCGAAAGAGCCGATGAGCTCGGCTTCGAAGATGGCCTTGAGATCATCATATTTCTTCGTATGCTCAGCAGGCAGATCTTCGTACTTGACCGGTTCTTCCGCCATCTCGGATGTTGACGCGGTTGTTGCGGAAGATGGTCCCACCGGGCGTGCCAGAATGTGTTGCCTGCCAAAACCCACCGGCGAGCAGTGGTTAAGCAACACGAAGAGCCGGGAGGCTTCCAAGACTGCAGGGGGTCCTGGTCCCTCGACGTCGTCCCGCAAATGTTCTGGCACACGTCCTAGCGGTTGCAAGGGCGTGCCACCCGACCTATACCTGGTCGTGAAGGTGTTGGATTGCTTCGATTAGTTTCTCGCATGGCGGACACGTAAACATTAAATACGAGCCCGATCGGCTCTCAGGTTGCCCTGTGGATCGGCTCAAAGAGCCGATCGCCCCATGGTTCACGTCGGGTCAACGATGACACGGGGCTCCTACTTGATCAATATAAAGCTAAACCAATCTACGACAGTTTGGGGTTTTCACCGCATGATCGGAACATCCTACGCGTAGTTGAGCCTAATAAACACGAAAGATAATGGAAAACTAACCCTAGAAGAGGCCTAAAAACCAACATTAAGTCAATTCCCGGAACATCCCTCTTAGGATTAACAAACCATACCTTACGTGCTACCGGATCGTTCAACCCGTTTGCAAGGCCTAACCAAACAGATATTAAACCAATCCTTGAAGAATCAAGGAGCAACTATAACAGATTGGATCTACTAAATAACGAACAAGCAAGGTGCTGCCATTACACCTAGGTAGGTATAAGGGCAGCTAGATATCGTGGGGCAGCATAGCTAAGCAAGCATGTATAAGAAAAGCATCCATGCAAGCCCCAAAACACCTAAGATAGATAGTGTTACTCGCCATCAACAACGCTTCAAAGACGAGCAACACAAGGTAACGAATAAACGCAGTACGCCTAGATCGCAAGATGCGATCTAGGCAGCATGATGCTTACCCGAAGAAACCCTCGAAAGTAGGGGTGGCGATGCGCCTGATTTGTGTTTGTTGTGAACGTGATTGTCCTCCTTTTTCGATAACCCTAGATACATATTTATAGTCCAAGGGACTTTCTAATTCGGGTGTGCACCTAACCGTGCACGGGTTAAACTCTATCTTTTAATTCTAAACTAAGATGCGATCTACTATATTACAGATACACGGGCAATCTAGCCCAAACTCTTCGTGCAAGGCCGCTTCAAAGACGCTCCAGGCATATATCCTTCAAGCCCATCTTCACTTACGGCCCATCTCCTGATTTGGCCAAAATCTGGTGATAACAAATGGTGACAGTGTGTATGCTATGTTAGTACTCGGTTTATTTTGCAAAGATCTATTATGCTCTAAGGTTACTTAAATATGAATGCTGAATGTTGTGGCGCTTGTTAACTCCGGCTTGAGGGAGCTCTTGTAGCCCTACACAATGAATGGTGTTTGTCATCCAACAAAAGAGTGTATGTAGCACAAATGAGAGAAGTTATTAATTTATTATGTGATCAATGTTGAGAGTGTCCACTAGTGAAAGTATGATCCCTAGGCCTTGTTTCCAAACATCGAATCTCCGTTTATTTACTGTTCTGTTGCATGTTTACTCGCTGCCATATTTTATTCAGATTGCTATTACCACTCATATACATCCATACTACTTGTATTTCACTATCTCTTCGCCGAACTAGTGCACCTATACATCCGACAAGTGTATTAGGTGTGTTGGGGACACAAGAGACTTCTTGTATCGTGATTGCAGTGGTTGCTTGAGAGGGATATCTTTGACCTCTTCCTCCCTGAGTTCGATAAACCTTGGGTGATCCACTTAAGGGAAAACTTGCTGCTGTTCTACAAACCACTGCTCTTGGAGGCCCAACACTGTCTACATGAAAAGAAGCGTGAGTAGACATCAAGCTATTTTCTGGCGCCGTTGCCGGGGAGGAAAGGTAAAAGGCACTCATACTCCGGTCCTAGGTAACTAAGTTATTTCCTGTTGCCGTTGTAAGTGCTCGAAGCTATTTCCTTTAGATCCTGCAATTGCATCTTTTGGTTTCTTGTTTACACTAGTTAGGCATAATGGAAAGCAACAATGAGCTTTTTATTCTATTTCCTGAGTTAAGACATGGATTGTTTGCTGCGAAAATTAAAAAACCTATGGAATCTTATTTGCATGCTAGTAGCAATGATATTAGTATGAACGCTTTGAACACCATTGTTGCTAAAAATATGAAAAATTCTAAGCTTGGGGAAGCTGGTTTTGATGAGCATGATATTTTTAGTCCCCCAAGCATTGAGGAGAAAATTTTCTTTGATGATACTTTGCCTCCTATTTATGATGATTATAATGATAGTGGTCTTTTGGTGCCGCCTACTATGGAGAGTAAATTTTATTATGATTATACTATGCCTCCTACACTTGATGAGAATAATAATGATAGCTACTTTGTTGGATTTGCTCCCACTACAACTAATAAAATTGATTATGCTTATGTGGAGAGTAATAATTTTATTCATGTAGCTCATGACAAGAATGTTGTATGTGATAGTTATATTGTTGAGTTTGTTCATGATGCTACTGAAAGTTATTATGAGAGAGGGAAACATGGTTATATGCATCTTAATAATATTAAGTTTCCCCTCTTTATATTGAGAATCTTGAAATTGCGCTTGTGTTGGTTTTCTATTGCCACTTTGTTCTTCATGAATTTATTTGTGTACAAGATTCCTTTTCATAGGAAGTGGGTTAGGCTTAAATATGTTTTTAATTTGCTTCTTGATGTTCTCTTTTGCTTCAAATCTTAATTCTTGCGAGAGCATCATTAAAATTACTGAGCCCATCTTAATGGCTATAAAGAAAGAACTTCTTGGGAGATAACCCATGTGTTTATTTTGCTACTGTATTGTTGAGTCTTGCAAGTTGTTTACTACTGTAGCAACCTATTCTTATCATGTTTTTGTGCCAAGTAAAGTCTCTATGGTAAACTTGATGCTAGATTTGGATTGCTGCACAGAAACAGCATTGCTGTCTGTCACGAATTCGCGCAGATCTCTCTGTAGAAGAGTCAAAAAAATCTGAAAATTTACGTGCGTGATCCTCAGATATGTACGCAACTTTCATTAGTTTTGATTTTTTCCGTTTGAGAAAGTTAAGTGCCCCTGCAAAATTCGTCTTTACGGACTGTTCTGTTTTGACAGATTCTGCCTTTTATTTCGCATTGCCGCTTTTGTTATGTTGAATGAGTTTCTTTGTTCCATTAACTTTCAGAAGCTTTGTGCAATGTCCAGAAGTGTTAAGAATGATTGTGTCACCTCTGAACATGTGAATTTTTATTATGCACTAACCCTCTAATGAGTTTGCTTGAAGTTTGGTGTGGAGGAAGTTTTCAAGGGTCAATAGAAGAGGATGATATACTATGATCAAGAAGAGTGAAAGGTCTAAGCTTGGGGATGCCCCCGTGGTTCATCCCTGCATATTTTAAGAAGACTCAAGCATCTAAGCTTGGGGATGCCCAAGGCATCCCCTTCTTCATCGACAACTTATCAGGTCACTTCTAGTGAAACTATATATATTTTTATTCCGTCACATCTTATGTACTTTACTTGGAGCGTCTGTGTGCTTTTATTTTCGTTTTGTTATTTTCATTCTCTGAATAAATACATGCTCATGTCTGGGAGAGAGACACGCTCCGCTTTTTATATGAACACTAGTGTTCTTCATTTTTGCTTTTAATGTTCAAGGGCGAAAGTTGATCGCTTTATTGTTGTTATTTGGTTGGAATCAGAAAATGCTTCATATGGTCTTGAATAATTTGATACTTGGCAATTGTTTTGAGCTCTCATAGATCATGTTTAAGCTCTTGCATCATGTAGTTTAAATCTAGTAGTGGAGAACTACCGTAGAGCTTGTTGAAATTTGGTTTGCATGATTGGTCTCTCTAAGGTCTAGATATTTTCTGGTAAAAGTGTTTGAGCAACAAGGAAGACAATGTAGAGTCTTATAATGCTTGCAATATGTTCTTATGTAAGTTTTGCTGTATCGGTTCATACTTGTGTTTGCTTCAAACAACCTTGCTAGCCAAAGCCTTGTACTGAGAGGGAATGCTTCTCGTGCATCCAAAACCTTGAGCCAAAACCTATGCCATTTGTGTCCACCATATCTACCTACTATGTGGTATTTCCTGACATTCCAAGTAAATACTTCATGTGCTACCTTTAAACAATTCAAAAGCTATTATCTCTTCTTTGTGTCAATGTTTTATAGCTCATGAGGAAGTATGTGGTGTTTTATCTTTCGATCTTGTCATTTACTTTTGACAGACTTTCACAATGGACTAGTGGCTCATCCGCTTATCCAATAATTTTGCAAAAAGAGCTGGCAATGGGGTTCCCAGCCCCAATTAATTACAAGTTGCATTAATAATTCTCTTCACATGTTTTGCTCTGATCTATCAGTAAGCAACTTAAATTTGCAAATAGACAGTCCTCCATGGTATGTGAATGTTGGAAGGCACCCGAGGATTCGGTTAGCCATGGCTTGTGTAAGCAAAGGTTGGGGGGAGTGTCATCTAATAAATAAAACTAAAGTACATGTGTAAACAAAAGAGAAGAGGGATGATCTACCTTGCCGGTAGAGATAACGTCCTTCATGTGAGCCGCTCTTGAAAGTCCGGTTGATAAGGTAGTTAGAGTACCCATTACCATTCGTTGACAACAACAAACACCTCTCAAAATTTTACTTTTATGCTCTCTATATGATTTCAAAACTTGAAAAGCTCTAGCACATGATTTAATCCCTGCTTCCCTCTACGAAGGGCCTATCTTTTACTTTATGTTGAGTCAGTTTACCCATTTCCTTCCATCTTAGAAGCAAACACGTGTGTCAACTGTGCATTGATTCTTACATACTTGCTTATTTGCATTCATCATATTACTCTATGTTGACAATTATCCATGAGATATGCATGTTGAAAGTTGAAACCAACTGCTGAAACTTATATCTTCCTTTGTGTTGCTTCGATGCCTTTACTTTGAATTTATTGCTTTATGAGTTAACTCTTATGCAAGACTTATTGATGCTTGTCTTGAAAGTACTATTCATGAAAAGTTTTGCTATATGATTCATTTGTTTAGTCATTATCTTTTGTTAGCAATCTTTTGCTTCAGATCACTTCATTCATGTCATATGCTTTACAATAATGTTGATCAAGATTATGTTGGTAGCATGTCACCTCAGAAATTACTCTTGTTATCGTTTACCTACTCGAGGGCGAGTAGGAACTAAGCTTGGGGATGCTGATACGTCTCCAACGTATCTATAATTTCTGATGTTCCATGCTTGTTTTATGACAATACCTACATGTTTTGTTCACACTCTATATCGTTTTGATGCATTTTCCGGAACTAACCTATTGACGAGATGCCGAAGTGCCAGTTCCTGTTTTCTGCTGTTTTTGGTTTCAGAAATCCTAGTAAGGAAATATTCTCGGAATCAGACGAAATCAACGCCCAACATCTTATTTTTCCCGGGAGCTTCCAGAACATCGTAAAGGGACCAGAGGGGAGCCAGGGGGCCCCACACCACCTGGCGGCGCGGCCAGGGGGGTGGGCACGCCCCCCTATGGTCTGGCTCCACCAGGCCCCCTCCGAGGTTGCCTTTTCGCCTATATAAAGTCCCTGATGTGAAAACCCTAGACGAAAAAGCCACGGTACGAGAAACCTTCCAGAGCCGCCGCCATCGCGAAGCCAAGATCTGGGGGACAGGAGTCTCTGTTTCGGCACACCGCCGGGACGGGGAAGTGCCCCCGGAAGGCTTCTCCATCGACACCACTGCCATCTTCATCGCCATTGCTGTCTCCCATGATGAGGAGGGAGTAGTTCTCCCTCGAGGCTAAGGGCTGTACCGGTAGCTATGTGGTTAATCTCTCTCTCTCTCTGTACTCCAATACAATGATCTCATGAATTGTTTCGCATAATTGAGATCCATATGATGAGCTTTGTATCGCTACTAGTCTATGTGCTACTCATGTGATGTTATTAAAGTAGTCTATTCCTCCTGCATGGTGTAATGGTGACAGTGTGTGCATCGTGTGGTTCTTGTCGTAGATTATGATCATAATCTCTTGTAGGTTATGTAGTCAATTATTACTATGATAGTATTGATGTGATCTATTCCCCCTTCATAGTGTAATGGTGATAGTGTGTATGCTATGTTAGTACTCGGTTTATTTTGCAAAGATCTATTATGCTCTAAGGTTACTTAAATATGAATGCTGAATGTTGTGGCGCTTGTTAACTCCGGCTTGAGGGAGTTCTTGTAGCCCTACACAATGAATGGTGTTTGTCATCCAACAAAAGAGTGTATGTAGCACAAATGAGAGAAGTTATTAATTTATTATGTGATCAATGTTGAGAGTGTCCACTAGTGAAAGTATGATCCCTAGGCCTTGTTTCCAAACATCGAATCTCCGTTTATTTATCGTTCGTTGCATGTTTACTCGCTGCCATATTTTATTCAGATTGCTATTACCACTCATATACATCCATACTACTTGTATTTCACTATCTCTTCGCCGAACTAGTGCACCTATACATCCGACAAGTGTATTAGGTGTGTTGGGGACACAAGAGACTTCTTGTATCGTGATTGCGGGGTTGCTTGAGAGGGATATCTTTGACCTCTTCCTCCCTGAGTTCGATAAACCTTGGGTGATCCACTTAAGGGAAAACTTGCTGCTGTACTACAAACCTCTGCTCTTGGAGGCCCAACACTGTCTACATAAAAAGAAGCGTGAGTAGACATCAGTAGGTCAGGGGGCGACGCGGGGGCCCCACACCATAGGCCGGCGCGGGCCCCAGGCAGGCCGCGCCGCCCTATGGTGCCGGCCCCTCGCGGCCCCACTTCGTATCTCCTCCGGTCTTCTGGAAGCTCCGCGGAAAAATAAGACCCTGGGCGTTGATTTCGTCTAATTCCGAGAATATTTCCTTTGTAGGATTTCTGAAACCAAAAACAGCAGAAAACAGCAACTGGCGCTTCGGCATCTTGTTAATAGGTTAGTGCCGGAAAATGTATAATAATGATGTAAAGTATGTATAAAACATGCAAGTATTGTTATAAAAGTAGCATGGAACATAAGAAATTATAGATACGTTTGAGACGTATCAAGCATCCCCAAGCTTAGTTCCTACTCGCCCTCGAGTAGGTAAATGATAACAACAAATAATTTCTGAACTGACATGCTACCAACATAACCATGATCAACATTATTGTAAAGCATATGAGATGAATGGAGTGATCTGAAGCAAAAGATTGCTAACAAAAGATGATGACTAAACAAATGAATCATATAGCAAAACTTTTCATGAATAGTACTTTCAAGACAAGCATCAACAAGACTTGCATAAGAACTAACTCATAAGCAATAAATTCAAAGTAGAATGCATTGAAGCAACACAAAGGATGATTAAGTTTCAGCAATTGCTTTCAACTTGTAACATGTATATCTCATGGATTTTTGTCAACATAAAGCAATATAACAAGTGCAATAAGTAAACATGTAAGAATCAATGCACACAGTTAACACAAGTGTTTGCTTCTAAGATAGAAGTAAAAGAATGGCCCTTCGCAGAGGGAAGCTTGGATTACTATTTTTGTGCTAGAGCTTTTATTTTGAAAACATTGAAACAATTTTGTCAACGGTAGTAATAATTCATATGTGCTATGCATAATACTTCCTACAAGTTGCAAGCCTCATGCATAGAGTACTAATAGTGCTCGCACCTTGTCCTAATTAGCTTGGATTAACACGGATTATCATTGCATGACATATGTTTCAACCAAGTGTCACAAAGGGGTACCTCTATGCCGCCTGTACAAAGGTCCTAGGAGATCAATTGCATTTGATTTCTCGTTTTTAACGAGATCTCAACTTAGGACATCCATACCGGGACAACATAGACAACGAGATAATGGACTCCTCTTTTAATGCATAAGCATTCAACAACGAGATAAAATTCTCATAAGAGAGTGAGGTTGTATGTCCAAGCTGAAAACTTCCACCATGATACATGGCTTTGGTTAGCGGCCCAATGTTCTTCTCTAACAATATGCATACTCAAACCATTTGATCATGAAAATCACCCTTACTTCGGACAAGACGAACATGCATAGCATCTCACATGATATCCAACAAAGGTAAAAAGTTGATGGCGTCCCCAGAAACATGGTTACCGCTCAACAAGCAACTTATAAGAACTAAGACACATAACTACATATTCCTCACCACAATAGTTTTTAAGCTATTTGTCCCATGAGCTATACATTGCAAAGATAAAGGAATGAAATTTTAAAGGTAGTACTCAAATAATTTACTTTGGAATGGCAGAAAAATACCACATAGTAGGTAGATATGGTGGACACAAATGGCATGGGTTTTGGCTCAAGGTGTTTGGATGCACGAGAAGCATTTCCTCTCAGTACAAGGATTGGGCTAGCAAGGTTGTTTGAAGCAAACACAAGTATGAACAGGTACAGCAAGACTTACACAAGAACATATTGCAAGCATTATAAGACTCTACACTGTCTTCCTTGTTGTTCAAACACTTTACCAGAAAATATCTAGACTTAGAGAGACCAATCATGCAAACCAAATTTTAACAAGCTCTACGGTAGTTCTCCATTAATAGATTAAACTACATGATGCAAGAGCTTAAACATGATCTATGAGAGCTCAAAACAATTGCCCAGTTATTCCAAACCATATGAAGAATTTTCTGATTCCAACCAAATAGCAATCAACGAAGCAATTTCAGCCTTCGCCATGAACATTAAAGCACAACTAAGAACACAAGTATTCCAAATGAAAAAGCGGAGCGTAATATCTCCATTATAAGGATGGTGGGATCAAACTTTATTCGAACCAAAACAAAAATAAAAGCAAAAAGACGCTCCAAGTAAAGAACATAAGATGTGATGGAATAAAAATATAGTTTCACTAGAAGTGACCTGATAAGTTGTCGATGAAGAAGGGGATGCCTTGGGCAACCCCAAGCTTAGATGCTTGAGTCTTCTTAAAATATGCAGGGATGAACCACCGGGGCATCCCCAAGCTTAGACCTTTCACTCTTCTTGATCATATTGTATCATCCTCTTCTCTTGACCCTTGAAAACTTCCTCCACACCAAACTTCAAGCAAACTCATTAGAGGGTTAGTGCATAATCAAAAATTCATATATTCAGAGGTGGCATAATCATTCTTAACACCTCTGGACATTGCACAAAGCTACTGAAAGTTAATGGAACAAAGAAACCCATTCAACATAGCAAAAGCGGCAATGCGAAATAAAAGGCAGAATCTGTCAAAACGAACGATCCGTAAAGACGAATTTTACGGAGGCACTTAACTTGCTCAAACGGAAAAATTCAAAACTAATGAAAGTTGCGTACATATCCGAGGATCACGCACGTAAATTGGCGATGACAGAGAGTTCTATGCAAATTCGTGACGAGACAGCAATTATGTTTCACGCGAGCAATCCAAATCTAGCATCAACTTTACCATAGAGACTTTACTTGGCACAAAAACATGATAAGGAGAGGTTGCTACAGTAGTAACAACTTCCAAGACTCAACAATACAGTAGTAAAATAAAAACATGGGTTATCTCCCAAGAAGTGCTTTTCTTTAACGCCTTTCAGCTAGGCGCAGAAAGTGCAAATCAAGTAACATCAAGAGAAGAAGCATCAACATCATAATTTGTTCTAATAATAGAATCAAAAGGCAACTTCATTCTCTTTCTAGGGAAGTGTTTCATACCTTTCTTGAGAGGAAATTGATACTTAATATTTCCCTCTTTCATATCAATAACAGCACCAACAGTTCGAAGAAAGGGTCTTCCCAAGACAATAGGACAAGATGCATTGCATTCAATATCCAAGACAACAAAATCAACGGGGACAAGGTTATTGTTAACCGTAATGCGAACATTATCAATCCTCCCCAAAGGTTTCATTTTACAATTATTAGCAAGATTAACATCCAAATAACAATTTTTCAATGGTGGCAAGTCAAGCATATCATAAATTTTCTTAGGCATAACAGAAATACTTGCACCAAGATCACATAAAGAATTACATTCAAAATCATTGAATTTCATCTTAATGATGGGCTCCCAACCATCTTCTAATTTCCTAGGTATAGAAGCTTCAAGTTTTAATTTCTCTTCCCTAGCTTTAATGAGAGCATTTGTAATATGTTTTGTAAAGGCTAAATTTATAGCACTAGCATTAGGACTTGTAGCAAGTTTTTGTAAGAACTTTATAACTTCAGTAATATGACAATCATCAAAATCTAAACCATTATGTTCTACAACAATGGAATCATTGTCCCCAATATTTTGAAAAATTTCAGCAGTTTTATCACAAGCAGTTTTAGCAGTTTCAGGCAATTTTGCACGCTTTGCACTAGGAGTAGAAACATTGCCAACACCAATTATTTTACCATTGATAGTAGGAGGTGTAGCAACATGTGTAGAATCATCATTACTAGTGGTGGTAATAGTCCAAACTTTAGCTACATTATTCTCTTTAGCAAGTTTTTCTTTTTCTTCTCTATCTCACCTAGCATGCAATTCAGCCAACATTCTAATATTATCATTAATTTTAACTTGGATGGCATTTGTTTTAGCAAACCTAGCATCTTTAACTTCCTCAGGCATAACTTTAAGTTTTAGATGATCAACATCAAGAGCAAGACTATCAACCTTAGAAGCAAGAACATCAATTTTACCAAGCTTTTCTTCAACAGTTTTATTAAAAGCAGTTTGTGTACTAATAAATTCTTTAAGCATGACTTCAAGATCAGAGGGTACACTCTTATTATTGTTGTAAGAATTACCATCAGAATTACCATAACCACTACCATTATTAGAAGGATATGGCCTATAGTTGTTGTTACCATAATTATTCCTATAAGCATTGTTGTTGAAATTATTATTCTTAATGAAATTCACATCAACATTTTCTTCTTGAGCAACCAATGAAGCTAAAGGAACATTATTAGGATCAATATGAGATCTACCATTTGCAAGAATAGACATAATAGAATCAATCTTATCACCCAAAGAAGAGGTTTCTTCAACAGAATTTACCTTCTTACCTTGAGGAGTTCTTTCAGTGTGCCATTCAGAGTAATTGATCATCATATCATCAAGAAGCTTTGTTGCGGCGCCCAAGGTGATGGACATAAAAGTACATCCAGCAGCTGAATCCAATAGGTTCCTTGAGGAAAAATTCAATCCTGCATAAAAGGTTTGGATGATCATCCAATTAGTTAGTCCATGGGTAGGGCAATTCTTTACCAAAGATTTCATTCTCTCCCATGCTTGAGCAACATGTTCATTATCAAATTGTTTAAAATTCATAATGCTACTTCTCAAAGATATAATCTTAGCAGGGGGATAATATTTACCAATAAAAGCATTTTTACATTTAGTCCATGAATCAATACTATTCTTAGGCAAAGAAAGCAACCAATCTTTAGCTCTTCCTCTTAATGACAAAGGAAACAATTTCAGTTTTATAATATCACCATCTATATCCTTATACTTTTGCATTTCACAAAGTTCAACAAAATTATTAAGATGGGCGAGCGAGCATCATCAGTACTAACACCGAGAAAATTGCTCTCTCATAACAAGATTCAATAAAGCGAGGTTTAATTTCATAGAATTCTGCTTGTAGTAGCAGAGTGGAGCAATAGGAGTACTTATAAAATCATTATTATTTGTGCTAGTGAAATCACACAACTTAGTATTTTCAGGAGTACCCATTGTAGCAGTAATAAAGTAAACTAAGCAAGTAGAATAAAGTAAAGATAAGTAATTTTTTTTTTGTGTTTTGATATAGAACAAGTAAACAAGACAGAAAGTAAAGTAACTAATTTTTGTGTGTTTTTGATATAAAGCAAACAAGACAGTAAATAAAATAAAGTAAAACAAGACAAAAACAAAGTAAAAAAGATTGGATGTGGAGACTCCCCTTGCAGCGTGTCTTGATCTCCCCGGCAACAGCGCTAGAAATTTAGCTTGATATGCGCGAAGCACACGTCCGTTGGGAACCCCAAGTGGAAGGTATGATGCGTACAGAAGCAAGTTTCCCTCAGTATGAAACCAAGGTTATCGGACCAGTAGGAGCCAAGAAGCACGTGAAGGTTGTTGGTGGAGGAGTGTAGTGCGGCGCAACACCAGTGAAACCGGCGCCAACGTGGAACCTGCACAACACAATCAGGATACTTTGCCCCAACGTAACAGTGAGGTTGTCAATCTCACCGGCTTGCTGAGAACAAAGGATTAAACGTATCGAGTGGAAGATGGTGTTTGTTTGCAAAGAACAGTAAAGAACAATGATTGCAGTAGATTGTATTCAGATGTAAAAGAATGGACCGGGGTCCACGGTTCACTAGTGGTGTCTCTCCAATAAGATAACTAGCATGTTGGGTGAACAAATTACAGGTGGGCAATTGACAAATAAAGATTCAATACATATCAATGATGATTACTATGAGATTTAATCAGGGCATTACGACAAAGTACATAGACCGCTATCCAGCATGCATCTATTCCTAAATAATCCACCTTCGGGTTAGCATCCGCACCCCCTCCAGTATTAAGTTGTAAACAACAGATAATTGCATTAAGTATGGTGCGTAATGTAATCAACACAAATATCCTTAGACAAATCATCGATGTTTTATCCCTAGTAGCAACAACACATCCACAACCTTAGAACTTTCTGTCACTGTCCCAGATTAAATGGAGGCATGAACCCACTATCGAGCATAAATACTCCCTCTTGGAGTTACAAGTATCAACTTGGCCAGAGCCTCTACTAGCAACGGAGAGCATGCAAGCACATAAACAACTTGACATAATATTCTAGATTCATCGGATCCCACCAAACACAACATGTAGCATTATGATACGCGCGAAGCACACGTCCGTTGGGAACCCCAAGTGGAAGGTATGATGCGTATAGAAGCAAGTTTCCCTCAGTATGAAACCAAGGTTATCGAACCAGTAGGAGCCAAGAAGCACATGAAGGTTGTTGGTGGAGGAGTGTAGTGCGGCGCAACACCAGTGAAACCAGCGCCAACGTGGAACCTGCACAACACAATCAAGATACTTTGCCCCAACGTAACAGTGAGGTTGTCAATCTCACCGGCTTGCTGAAAACGAAGGATTAAACGTATCGAGTGGAAGATGGTGTTTGTTTGCAAAGAACAGTAAAGAACAATGTGTAGGATAACGTAGCATAGAAAACAAAAATTTTCCTATCGCGAACACGCAATCCAAGCCAAGATGCAATCTAGAAGACGGTAGCAACGAGGGGATGATCAAGACTAACCCTTGAAGAGATTCCAAAGCCTATAAGAGTAGGCTCTTATTGCTGCGGTAGACGATCACTTGCCGCTTGCAAAAGCGCGTAGAAGATCTTGATCACGATCGGTTCCGGCGCCACGAACGGGCGGCACCTCCGTACTCGGTCACACGTTCGGTTGTTGATGAAGACGACGTCCACCTCCCCGTTCCGGCGGGCAGCGGAAGTAGTAGCTCCTCTTGAATCCGACAGCACGACGGCGTGGTGTCGGTGGTGGTGGAGAAATCCGGCGGAGCTTCGCTTAAGCGTGCGGGATGTGGTGGAGGAGAGAGACCGCTAGGGTTTGGGGAGAGGGGGTGGCCGGCCACTATAGGGGGCGGCCAAGGTGGTGGCTTTTGGTGTAGCCGGCCCCCTCCCTTGGCCCTCATTATATAGGTGGAACACCCAAGAGTTGGTGTACAAGTCTTCGAATAAGACCCCAACCCAAAACCTTCCATGTGTGGGAAACCTACCCAAGGTGGGATTCCCACCTCAAGTGGGACTCCCACCTTTCCATGAAGGGGTGGCCGGCCACCTTGGGGGAAGTCCACCTTGGACTTTCCCCTCTAGGGTTTGGCTGGCCAAGCTTGTGGAGTCCTTCCGGGACTCCACCTTCCAAAGTGCGTTTCTTCCGGACTTTTCTAGAACCTTCTAGAACCTGCCATAAATGCACCGGATCATTTCCAAACTTGGAATATGACTTCCTATATATGAATCTTATTCTCCGGACCATTCCGAACTCCTCGTGATGTCCGGGATCTCATCCGGGACTCCGAACAAATATTCGAACTCCATTCCATATTCAAGTTCTACCATTTCAACATCCAACTTTAAGTGTGTCACCCTACGGTTCGTGAACTATGTGGACATGGTTGAGTACTCACTCCGACCAATAACCAATAGCGGGATCCGGAGATCCATAATGGCTCCCACATATTCAACGATGACTTTAGTGATCGAATGAACCATTCACATACGATACCAATTCCTTTTGTCACGCGATATTTTACTTGTCCGAGGTTTGATCTTCGGTATCACTCTATACCTTGTTCAACCTCGTCTCCTGACAAGTACTCTTTACTCGTACCGTGGTATGTGGTCTCTTATGAACTTATTCATATGCTTGCAAGACATTAGACGACATTCCACCGAGAGGGCCCGGAGTATATCTATCCGTCATCGGGATGGACAAATCCCATCGTTGATCCATATGCCTCAACTCATACTTTCCGGATACTTAATCCCACCTTTATAACCACCCATTTACGCGGTGGCGTTTGGTGTAATCAAAGTACCTTTCCGGTATAAGTGATTTACATGATCTCATGGTCATAAGGACTAGGTAACTATGTATCGAAAGCTTATAGCAAATAACTTAATGACATGATCTTATGCTACGCTTAATTGGGTGTGTCCATTACATCATTCATATAATGATATAACCTTGTTATTAATAACATCCAATGTTCATGATTATGAAACTAATCATCTATTAATCAACAAGCTAGTTAAGAGGCTTACTAGGGACTCTTTGTTGTTTACATATCACACATGTATTAATGTTTCGGTTAATACAATTATAGCATGGTATATAAACATTATCATAAACACAAAGATATATAATAACCATTTATTATTGCCTCTTGGGCATATCTCCAACGAGTCTCCCACTTGCACTAGAGTCAATAATCTAGTTTACATATGTAAAGATATAACACCTTGGCCTTACGGTGTTTTATCATGTTTTGCTCACGGGAGAGGTTTTAGTCAACGGTTCGACATGCTCGAAACGTATGTATTTTGCAATTCATATGCGTCTCAGCGCATCACTCATTTTCCAAATGAGTCGGCATATATGCTTAGTCCTCTGGTGGAACCTTAATTCCGCGGTCTGAAATATGTCACTAATATTGTCACACACAATATAGCTTCAAAGTTCTGACTTTGTCGGAACTACACCAAGTTCTCAAAGAACCTCCTGACTTAACATCCTTTGTCATTGTCAAAACAATGACATATTCTGCCTTCTTTTGTAGAATCCATCACAATATTTAGAACTCTTCTAAATCTAGCATAGACAACTTCTAGCTCATTGTGCTACCTTTTAAACAACACTTAGTCTAATTTGAGATTTGAAATTATATTTTATATGTGACAAAACCAATATCGGTGTAACACCTTACAGCGATTTGTTTGTCATTTCTTCATACAAAAATATATATATATCCTTAGTTCTTACTGTCGTTCAATGATCATCATATGAATCATTCTGGTATATGCTCATAACACTTTATAGCACATGATATCTGATTGTGTACATGTTATTCGTGATCTATAATCACTCATGTGTTTTTACTCATTGAGTGTCAAATACACTCAAGTCTTGTTAAACCTTTGTATGCAAAGAACACCTTCTTAATATTTATATATTGAACTACTTCAATATCCATTCTATGTACTTTGACTTAAACTTTATTATGTGTTTTAATCTATCTTCATAGATCTTGACACTAAATATGTTTCAGTCCATATCCTTTCATTGAAGTTAATTCTCAATGAAACCTTTTTAATCAATTATATAATTACACTATTTATAATAAACGATATGTCAGTTACATAAAGTATTACAAATATGTCTCAGCGCTCCCACTTAATTTCTTGCAAATGCAAGCATCTTCATCGTTTCTGATGAAATCAAAAACTCTTTGACTATTTCATCCGGTGAAGATTCCAACTCCGCAATACTCACTTCATCCAATTGAAGTTCGTATTCCTATCTAGTATTCTACGGACTAGCAAAACTCTAGGTTGTATCTTGTATACACCTTTAATACACACTTCTATTAAGTAATATATTTTGCCATCCTACTAATATATCTCATAAAGAAATATGTAGCTATTACTAGAATAATCCATATAGACCATAAGCATAGTTACGGAAGATCTAATCTTATCGTAGTCAACTCTTTGAACTTTGTCGTAAACAACTTTTCGACAAGTCATGCTTATTTAAGGATATTTCATCCAAGTCCATCAAATTCATAGATTCATTTACTTTCAAAAAGTATTCACCTATCTTGGATTTTATGGCGCATAGCCATTTTAACGGAGTCAGGGCCCATCATAACATCTTTGTTTGTAGTTGGTTTATCATTGTTCAAAATCAATCCTTTGTTCACAAATCATTTATTTGATCACAAAGTAAACCATACCTACAAGGTTCAATATGTACTTCGATCTCCATGGCTTAAAACACTTTGTAGTCATGGGAGCCATGATCGTCGTGGCCGCTTTCGAAACAAATTCCGATGCTGCGCTACTCTGATCATTATGCTCAGGTTCATAAACCTTATCAAATTATATTGTCCTCCCACTCAAATACTTCACTAGAAACAATTTCTCGGAAATAAGAAACATTGACAAACACTTTTGTCTTTGTCTCGTGGAAAGAATTCCCAATTAAATCACTGGGATAACCAACAAAGACATTCATCCGATTTTGGTTGTAAACTCTTAGACCAAAATTTAAAGAAAGACTATTAGGGTTCATACCCATGCCATAACTCGTATGGTGTCATTTTAACGGATCATGATGATGCTCTATTCAGTGTAAAAGCGGTAGTCTCTAAAGCATAATCCACAAAAATATAATGGCATCAATATTTTATCTCATCATTGATCCAACAAGGTTTGGATACATCTCTCGGATACTCCATCATCACTATGATACTCCAAGAAACGTGAGTTGTAGAACAACTTCATAACTCTCTTAGATGTTTGCTAAAACTCGTAATTCAAGTATTTCCACTATGATCCAATCATAGATATTTGACTTTTCTATTACGATGATTTCCACTTCATGCTGAAATTTATTTGAATCTATTCAAATGTTTCAAACTTCTTCCTTATTGAATATATCCACATATATACTCAATTCATTGTTGGAAGTTTTCATGAAGTAGAAGAATCTTCCGCACACAACTATGCCCAGTGAACTACATACATCATCATGTATATTTCCACTAAGTTAGTTGCCCGTTTCAACTCTTGGCCTATGAACGGTATTTTAGTCATTCTCTTTAGAAAAGATTTGCAAACGCCAAACGATTCAAAAATCAAATGACTCCAAAAATCCATTTGCATGGAGTTTCTTCATGCGTTCCTTTCTAACATGACCTAAATGGCGGTTCCACAAATAAGTGGAATTCAAATCATTTGCCTTATGGCATTTTAGCGTCAGTGTTATGTATGTGTGTTTCACCATTAAGATTTATAATAACTTATCCATCATACATGGAGTAATGTCATAATTTGAACAACTCATTGTTTTTATTTGACCGAGCAAAATAACAATTATTAAGTTCTTTATTATAAATTCTAAGGGCTAGATAGAATGCCAACGATGAACATAATAACACTTTATTTTTGTTCCAGACGTGCATACCTATCATATTCCTTGTCAGTCACTTAGGCCATTGTATTCTTGTATTGCGTTGTTTTGTATGACACTTCATACCAACCAATGTGGTACAAATACCCAAGAATTTTATTGTGTGACCAAACGAGGAATACATCCATAACATGTATATCATTTATATACACCTGAGCTAGACTTTCTAGTCTTTTCTTTCTTTCTTTCTTTCTGCCAATAATCTTTTGTAGTTTCTCTTTTAGCTTTCCTCATTATTCAGAAAAACACTTCAATATCAATAACTTCTAGGTTTGTTGATCAAATACCAATAACCTTGAGGTTCTTTGAAGTTGATCATCATATGACAAGTGTTCCGGATTTCACTATTAGTAACCTTTTAATATGATGAACAATTTCACTCATAATTTTATCCATCATATCATGACGACTTTTTGAGACCATGTCTGTACATGCTAGGCTCATAAAGTTTAACCTTAGTATTCGCATGTGCAAATCTGGCTTGCACCCATTGTAAGCACACGTAGAATCTATAACACCCGATCATCACGTGATGCTTCGATACGACGAGTCTTAGCAACGGTGCATACTAAGGATGATAACTTCATGGATATGCGAATATCGTTAGTGCTCCAATAGTTGGAGGATTGTGACGCCTGGCGTCTTCAACCTTCATACATTCCCATAAAACTTATGAGTTTATGTAGTCTCACCAAATTATATTCTATCATCTTGCAATAAGGTCTTAGATATCATATATATCTCATACCTTGATTATTTCTGAAAACTAAATTTTCAGCTCCTTACTTTTCAAACAAATTTGAACTTCAAGTTTTGACGGAGACAAGATAACTTTAGGTACTAATTGAAACCATAGTTTTTGACTCAACAATATGAGGTTTACTAAAAGTTTGCAATAGGACTTAATCAATTCTTGATTCTTTAACAATACGGTACCAATCCGTAAAGTTTCTTGTCAGATTTTAACAGTATTTCTATCTCAATAATAAGACTAGCGCATGGTAGAAAAACGGATGCCAATACTACAAAATTAATTCAAAATACTACTCAGACTATGTTTATGATAATTAGTTCATGTTTTAATCTAATTACTAATGAACTCCCACTTAATACAACATCCCTCATAGTTGTTAAGTGGTACACGATCCAAATCCACTACACCAAAACCGATCATCACGTGAGATGATGTAGCTTCAATGGTGAACATCAACATGTTGATCATATCATCCATATGACTCGTGTTCAACCTTTCGGTTTCCGTTGTCCCGAGGCCATGTCTGTACATGCTAGGCTCGTCAAGCAAACCCAAGTATTCCGCGTGTGCAACATGGCTTACACCCGTTGTATGTTGAGTTTATCACACCCGATCATCACGAGATGCTTCAAAACGTCGAACAATGCAACGGTGCATACGAGGGAAGAGCACTTTATTATCTTGATATTAATGTGAGGGATCATCTTATAATGCTACCGTCGCGATCTAAGCAAAATAAGATGCATAAAGGATTAACATCACATGCAATTCATATGTGATATGATATGGCCCTTTTGTCTTTGCGCCTTTGATCTTCATCTCCAAAGCACGGACATGATCTCCATCATCAACGGGCATGATCTCCATCATCGTCGGCGAAGCACCAAGGTCAATGGCGCCGTCTTCATGATCGTCCTCCATGTAGCAACTATTACAACTACTTTGAAATACTACTCAACATGAAATTTAAAGACAACCATAAGGCTCCTGCCGGTTGCCACAATACAATAATGATCATCTCATACATAGTCATCATCACATTATGGCCATATCACATCACCAAACCCTGCAAAAACAAGTTAGACGTTCTCTAATTTGGTTTGCATATTTTACGTGGTTTAGGGTTTTCGAGTAAGATCCAATCTACCTACGAACATGAACCACAACGGTGATACTAGTGTTGTCAATAGAAGAGTAAATTGAATCTTCACTATAGTAGGAGAGACAGACACCCGCAAAGCCACTTATGCAATACAAGTTGCATGTCGAGCGTGGAGCAAATCTCATGAACGCGGTCATGTAAAGTTAGCCCGAGCCGCTTCATCCCACTATGCCACAAAGATGCAAAGTACTCAACTAAAGATAACAAGAGCATCAACGCCCACAAACCATTGTGTTCTACTCGTGCAACCATCTATGCATAGACACGGCTCTGATACCACTGTAGGATAACGTAGCATAGAAAACAAAAATTTTCCTATCGCGAACACGCAATCCAAGCCAAGATGCAATCTAGAAGACGGTAGCAACGAGGGGATGATCAAGACTAACCCTTGAAGAGATTCCAAAGCCTATAAGAGTAGGCTCTTATTGCTGCGGTAGACGATCACTTGCCGCTTGCAAAAGCGCGTAGAAGATCTTGATCACGATCGGTTCCGGCGCCACGAACGGGCAGCACCTCCGTACTCGGTCACACGTTCGGTTGTTGATGAAGACGACGTCCACCTCCCCGTTCCAGCGGGCAGCGGAAGTAGTAGCTCCTCTTGAATCCGACGAAGCACGACGGCGTGGTGTCGGTGGTGGTGGAGAAATCCGGCGGAGCTTCGCTTAAGCGTGCGGGATGTGGTGGAGGAGAGAGACCGCTAGGGTTTGGGGAGAGGGGGTGGCCGGCCACTATAGGGGGCGGCCAAGGTGGTGGCTTTTGGTGTAGCCGGCCCCCTCCCCTTGGCCCTCATTATATAGGTGGAACACCCAAGAGTTGGTGTACAAGTCTTCGAATAAGACCCCAACCCAAAACCTTCCATGTGTAGGGAAACCTACCCAAGGTGGGATTCCCACCTCAAGTGGGACTCCCACCTTTCCATGAAGGGGGGTGGCCGGCCACCTTGGGGGGAAGTCCACCTTGGACTTTCCCCTCTAGGGTTTGGCTGGCCAAGCTTGTGGAGTCCTTTCGGGACTCCACCTTCCAAAGTGCGTTTCTTCCGGACTTTTCTAGAACCTTCTAGAACCTGCCATAAATGCACCGGATCATTTCCAAACTTGGAATATGACTTCCTATATATGAATCTTATTCTCCGGACCATTCCGGAACTCCTCGTGATGTCCGGGATCTCATCCGGCACTCCGAACAAATATTCGAACTCCATTCCATATTCAAGTTCTACCATTTCAACATCCAACTTTAAGTGTGTCACCCTACGGTTCGTGAACTATGTGGACATGGTTGAGTACTCACTCCGACCAATAACCAATAGCGGGATCCGGAGATCCATAATGGCTCCCACATATTCAACGATGACTTTAGTGATCGAATGAACCATTCACATACGATACCAATTCCTTTTGTCACGCGATATTTTACTTGTCCGAGGTTTGATCTTCGGTATCACTCTATACCTTGTTCAACCTCGTCTCTCGACAAGTACTCTTTACTCGTACCGTGGTATGTGGTCTCTTATGAACTTATTCATATGCTTGCAAGACATTAGACGACATTCCACCGAGAGGGCCCGGAGTATATCTATCCGTCATCGGGATGGACAAATCCCACCGTTGATCCATATGCCTCAACTCATACTTTCCGGATACTTAATCCCACCTTTATAACCACCCATTTACGCAGATGGCGTTTGGTGTAATCAAAGTACCTTTCCGGTATAAGTGATTTACATGATCTCATGGTCATAAGGACTAGGTAACTATGTATCGAAAGCTTATAGCAAATAACTTAATGACGTGATCTTATGCTACGCTTAATTGGGTGTGTCCATTACATCATTCATATAATGATATAACCTTGTTATTAATAACATCCAATGTTCATGATTATGAAACTAATCATCTATTAATCAACAAGCTAGTTAAGAGGCTTACTAGGGACTCTTTGTTGTTTACATATCACACATGTATTAATGTTTCGGTTAATACAATTATAGCATGGTATATAAACATTATCATAAACACAAAGATATATAATAACCATTTATTATTGCCTCTTGGGCATATCTCCAACACAATGATTGCAGTAGATTGTATTCAGATGTAAAAGAATGGACCGGGGTCCATAGTTTACTAGTGGTGTCTCACCAATAAGATAATTAACATGCTGGGTGAACAAATTACAGGTGGGCAATTGACAAATAAAGATTCAATGCATATCAATGATGATTACTATGAGATTTAATCAGGGCATTACGACAAAGTACATAGACCGCTATCCAGCATGCATCTATGCCTAAATAATCCACCTTCGGGTTAGCATCCGCACCCCTCCAAGTATTAAGTTGTAAACAACAGATAATTGCATTAAGTATGGTGCGTAATGTAATCAACACAAATATCCTTAGACAAATCATCGATGTTTTATCCCTAGTAGCAACAACACATCCACAACCTTAGAACTTTCCGTCACTGTCCCAGATTAAATGGAGGCATGAACCCACTATCGAGCATAAATACTCCCTCTTGGAGTTACAAGTATCAACTTGGCCAGAGCCTCTACTAGCAACGGAGAGCATGCAAGAACATAAACAACACATATATGATAGATTGATAATAAACTTGACATAATATTCTAGATTCATCGGATCCCACCAAACACAACATGTAGCATTACAAATAGATGAACTTGATCATGTTAGGCAGCTCACAAGATCTAAACAATGATAGCACAAGCGGAGAAGACAACCATCTAGCTACTGCTATGGACCCATAGTCCAAGGATGAACGACTCACGCATCAATCCGGAGGCGGGCATGATGATGTAGAGCCCCTCCGGTGATGATTCCCCTCTCCGGCAGGGTGTCGGAGGAGATCTCCTGAATCCCCCGAGATGGGATTGGCGGCGGCGGCGTCTCTGGAAGGTTTTCCGTATCGTGGCCCTCGGTACAGAGGGTTTCACGACGAAGGCTTTAAGTAGGCGGAAGGGCGGAGTTGGAGGGGTCACGGGGGCCCCACACGCTAGGGCCGCGCGGGCACCCCCTAGGCCGCGCCGCCCTAGTGTGGCGGCGCCCCGTGGCCCCACTTCGTTTCCCCCTCGGTCTTCTGGAAGCTTCGTGGAAAAATAGGACCCTGGGCGTTGATTTCGTCCCATTCCGAGAATATTTCCTTTGTAGGATTTCTGAAACCAAAAACAGCAGAAAACAGCAACTGGCGCTTCGGCATCTTGTTAATAGGTTAGTGCCGGAAAATGTATAATAATGATGTAAAGTATGTATAAAACATTCAAGTATTGTCATAAAAGTAGCATGGAACATAAGAAATTATAGATACGTTTGAGACGTATCAAGCATCCACAAGCTTAGTTCCTACTCGCCCTCGATTAGGTAAAGGATAACACAAATAATTTCTGAAGTGACATGCTACCAACATAACCTTGATCAACATTATTGTAAAGCATATGAGATGGATGGAGTGATCTGAAGCAAAAGATTGCTAACAAAAGATGATGACTAAACAAATGAATCATATAGCAAAACTTTTCATGAATAGTACTTTCAAGACAAGCATCAACAAGACTTGCATAAGAGCTAACTCATAAGCAATAAATTCTTAGTAGAATGCATTGAAGCAACACAAAGGATGATTAAGTTTCAGCAATTGCTTTCAACTTGTAACATGTATATCTCATGGATAATTGTCAACATAGAGTAATATAACAAGTGCAATAAGTAAACATGTAAGAATCAATGCACACAGTTAACACAAGTATTTGCTTCTAAGATAGAAAGAAATGGGTAGACTGACTCAACATAAAGTAAAAGAATGGCCCTTCGCAGAGGGAAGCATGGATTACTATTTTTGTGCTAGAGCTTTTATTTTGAAAACATAGTAATTTTTTTGTCAACGGTAGTAATAATTCATATGTGCTATGCATAATACTTCCTACAAGTTGCAAGCCTCATGCATAGAGTACTAATAGTGCTCGCACCTTGTCCTAATTAGCTTGGATTAACACGGATTATCATTGCATGGCATATGTTTCAACCAAGTGTCACAAAGGGTACCTCTATGCCGCCTGTACAAAGGTCTAAGGAGAAAGCACGCATTGGATTTCTCGCTTTTGATTATCCTCAACTTAGACATCCATACCGGGACAACATAGACAACAGATAATGGACTCCTCTTTTAATGCATAAGCATTCAACAACAGATAATATTCTCATACGAGAGTGAGGTTGTATGTCCAAACTGAAAACTTCCACCATGATACATGGCTTTGGTTAGCGGCCCAATGTTCTTCTCTAACAATATGCATACTCAAACCATTTGATCATGAAAATCACCCTTACTTCAGACAAGACGAACATGCATAGCATCTCACATGATATCCAACAAAGGTAAAAAGTTGATGGCGTCCCCGTAAACATGGTTACCGCTCAACAAGCAACTTATAAGAACTAAGACACATAACTACATATTCATCACCACAATAGTTTTTAAGCTATTTGTCCCATGAGCTATATATTGCAAAGATAAAGGAATGAAATTTTAAAGGTAGCACTCAAGTAATTTACTTTGGAATGGCAGAAAAATACCACATAGTAGGTAGATATGGTGGACACAAATGACATGGGTTTTGGCTCAAGGTGTTTGGATGCACGAGAAGCATTTCCTCTCAGTACGAGGTTTTGGGCTAGCAAGGTTGTTTGAAGAAAACACAAGTATGAACAGGTACAGTAAAACTTACACAAGAACATATTGCAAGCATTATAAGACTCTATACTGTCTTCCTTGTTGTTCAAACACTTTACCAGAAAATATCTAGACTTAGAGAGACCAATCATGCAAACCAAATTTAACAAGCTCTACGGTAGTTCTCCATTAATAGATTAAACTACATGATGCAAGAGCTTAAACATGATCTAATGAGAGCTCAAAACAATTGCCAAGTTTCAAGTTATTCCAAACCATATGAAGCATTTTCTGATTCCAACCAAATAGCAATCAACGAAGCAATTTTCAGCCTTCGCCATGAACATTAAAGCACAATTAAGAACACAAGTGTTCCATATGAAAAAGCGGAGCGTAATATCTCCAATATAAGGATGGTGGGATCCAACTTTATTCAAACCAAAACAAAAATAAAAGCAAATAGACGCTCCAAGTAAAGAACATAAGATGTGACGGAATAAAAATATAGTTTTACTAGAATTGACCTGATAAGTTGTCGATGAAGAAGGGGATGCCTTGGCATCCCCAAACTTAGATGCTTGAGTCTTCTTAAAATATGCAGGGATGAACCACCGGGGCATCCCCAAGCTTAGACCTTTCACTCTTCTTGATCATAATGTATCATCCTCTTCTCTTGACCCTTGAAAACTTTCTCCACACCAAACTTCAAGCAAACTCATTAGAGGGTTAGTGCATAATCAAAAATTCATATATTCAGAGGTGACATAATCATTCTTAACACCTCTGGACATTGCACAAAGTTTCTGAAAGTTAATGAAACAAAAAAAACTCATTCAACATAGCAAAAGCGGCAATGCGAAATAAAAGGCAGAATCTGTCAAAACAGAACAGTCCGTAAAGACGAATTTTGCAGAGGGACTTAACTTGCTCAAACGGAAAAACTCAAAACTAATGAAAGTTGCGTACATATCTGGGGATCACGCACGTAAATTGGCAGTTTTTTTTGATTTTTTTACAGAGAGTTCTGCGCGAATTGGTGACAGACAGTAATTCTGTTTCTGCGCAGCAATCCAAATCTAGCATCAACTTTACCATAGAGACTTAATTGGCACAAAAACATGATAAGGAGAGGTTGCTACAGTAGTAAACAACTTCCAAGACTCAACAATACAGTAAATAAAATGAAAACATGGGTTATCTCCCAAGAAGTGCTTTTCTTTAACGCCTTTCAGCTAGGCGCAGAAAGTGCAAATCAAGTATTATCAAGAGATGAAGCATCAACATCGTAATTTGTTCTAATAATAGAATCAAAAGGCAACTTCATTCTCTTTCTAGGGAAGTGTTCCATACCTTTCTTGAGAGGAAATTGATACTTAATATTTCCTTCTTTCATATCAATAACAGCACCAACAGTTCGAAGAAAAGGTCTTCCCAACACAATAGGACAAGATGCATTGCATTCAATATCCAAGACAACAAAATCAACGGGGACAAGGTTATTGTTAACCGTAATGCGAACATTATCAATCCTCCCCAAAGGTTTCTTTTTAGAATTATCAGTAAGATTAACATCCAAATAACAATTTTTCAATGGTGGCAAGTCAAGCATATCATAAATTTTCCTAGGCATAATAGAAATACTTGCACCAAGATCACATAAAGCATTACATTCAAAATCATTGAATTTCATCTTAATGATGGGCTCCCAACCATCTTCTAACTTCCTAGGAATAGAAGCTTCAAGTTTTAATTTCTCTTCCCTAGCTTTAATGAGAGCATTTGTAATATGTTTTGTAAAGGCTAAATTTATAGCACTAGCATTAGGACTTCTCGCAAGTTTTTGTAAGAACTTTATAACTTCAGTAATATGACAATCATCAAAATCTAAACCATTATGTTCTACAGCAATGGGATCATTGTCCACAATATTTTGAAAAATTTCAGCAATTTTATCACAAGCAGTTTCAGCAGTTTCAGGCAATTTTGCACACTTTGCACTAGGAGTAGAAACATTGCCAACACCAATTATTTTACCATTGATAGTAGGAGGTGTAGCAACATGTGTAGAATCATCATTACTAGTGGTGGTAATAGTCCAAACTTTAGCTACATTATTCTCTTTAGCAAGTATTTCTTTTTCTTCCCTATCCCACCTAGCATGCAATTCAGCCAACATTCTTATATTATCATTAATTCGAACTTGGATGGCATTTGTTTTAGAAAACCTAGCATCTTTAACTTCCTCAGGCATAACTTTCAGTTTTAAAAGATCAACATCAAGAGCAAGACTATCAACCTTAGAAGCAAGAACATCAATTTTACCAAGCTTTTCTTCAACGGTTTTATTAAAAGCAGTTTGTGTACTAATAAATTCTTTAAGCATCACTTCAATACCAGAGGGTACACTCTTATTATTGTTGTAAGAATTACCATAACCACTACCATTATTAGAAGGATATGGCCTATAGTTGTTGTTACCATAATTATTCCTATAAGCATTGTTGTTGAAATTATTATTCTTAATGAAATTTACATCAACATTTTCTTCTTGAGCAACCAACGAAGCTAAAGGAACATTATTAGGATCAATATGAGATCTACCATTTGCAAGCATAGACATAATAGCATCAATCTTATCACCCAAAGAAGAGGTTTCTTCAACAGAATTTACCTTCTTACCTTTAGGAGTTCTTTCAGTGTGCCGTTCGGAGTAATTGATCATCATATCATCAAGAAGCTTTGTCGCGGCGCCTAAGGTGATGGACATAAAAGTACCTCCAGCAGCTGAATCCAATAGGTTCCTCGAGGAAAAATTCAATCCTGCATAAAAGGTTTGGATGATCATCCAAGTAGTTAGTCCATGGGTTGGGCAATTCTTTACCAAAGATTTCATTCTCTCCCATGCTTGAGCAACATGTTCATTATCAAATTGTTTAAAATTCATGATGCTACTTCTCAAAGATATAATCTTAGTAGGAGGATAATATTTACCAATAAAAGCATCTTTACATTTAGTCCATGAATCAATACTATTTTTAGGCAAAGAATGCAACCAATCTTTAGCTCTTCCTCTTAATGAGAAAGGAAACAATTTCAGTTTTATAATATCACCATCTATATCTTTATACTTTTGCATTTCACAAAGTTCAACAAAATTATTAAGATGGGCAGCAAGCATCATCGAGTACTAACACCGGAAAATTGCTCTCTCATAACAAGATTCAATGAAAGCAGGTTTAATTTCATAGAATTCTGCTGTAGTAGCAGGTGGAGCAATAGGAGTACTTATAAAATCATTATTATTCGTGCTAGTGAAATCACACAACTTAGTATTTTCAGGAGTACCCATTGTAGCAGTAATAAAGTAAACTAAGCAAATAGAATAAAATAAGGTAAATACAAGTAACTAATTTTTTTGTGTTTTGATATAGAGCTAGTAAACAAGACAATAAGTAAAGTAACTAATTTTTTTTGTGTTTTTAGATATGAAGCAAACAAGACAGTAAATAAAATAAAGTAAAGCAAGACAAAGACAAAGTAAAGAGATTGGTAGTGGAGACTCCCCTTGCAGCGTGTCTTGATCTCCCCGGCAACGGCGCCAGAAATTTAGCTTGATACGCGTAGATGCACACGTTCGTTGGGAACCCCAAGTGGAAGGTATGATGCGTATAGAAGCAAGTTTCCCTCAGTATGAAACCAAGGTTATCGAACCAGTAGGAGCCAAGAAGCACGTGAAGGTTGTTGGTGGAGGAGTGTAGTGCGGCGCAACACCGATGAAACCGGCGCCAACGTGGAATCTGCACAACACAATCAAGATACTTTGCCCCAACGTAACAATGAGGTTGTCAATCTCACCGGCTTGCTGAAAACAAAGGATTAAGCGTATCGAGTGGAAGATGGTGTTTGTTTGCAAAGAACAGTAAAAACAGAGATTGCAGTAGAATGTATTCAGATGTAAAAGAATAGACCGGGGTCCACAGTTCACTAGAGGTGTCTCTCCAATAAGATAACTAACATGCTGGGTGAACAAATTACAGGCGGGCAATTGACAAATAAAGATTCAATACATATCAATGATGATTACTATGTGAATTAATCAGGGCATTACGACGAAGTACATAGACCGCTATCCAGCATGCATCTATGCCTAAATAATCCACCTTCAGGTTATCATCCGAACCCCTTTCAGTATTAAGTTGTAAACAACAGATAATTGTATTAAGTATGGTGCGTAATGTAATCAACACAAATATCCTTAGACAAAGCATCGATGTTTTATCCCTAGTAGCAACATCACATCCACAACCTTAGAACTTTCTCGTCATCGTCCCGCATTAAATGGAGGCATGAACCCACTATCGAGCATAAATACTCCCTCTTGGAGTTACAAGTATCAACTTGGCCAGAGCCTCTACTAGCAACGGAGAGCATGCAAGAACATAAACAACACATATATGATAGATTGATAATCAACTTAACATAGTATTCTAGATTCATCGGATCCCGCCGAACACAACATGTAGCATTACAAATAGATGAACTTGATCATGTTAGGCAGCTCACAAGATCTAAACAATGATAGCACAAGCGGAGAAGAAAACCATCTAGCTACTGCTATGGACCCATAGTCCAAGGATGAACTACTCACGCATCAATCCGGAGGTGGGCATGATGATGTAGAGCCCCTCCGGTGATGAATCCCCTCTCCGGCAGGGTGCCGGAGGCGATCTCCTATATCCCCCGATATGGGATTCGCGACGGCGGCGTCTCTGGAAGGTTTTCCGTATCGTGGCTCTCGGTACAGGGGGTTTCGCGACGAAGGCTATTTGTAGGCGGAAGGGTAGGTCAAGGGGCGTCACGAGGGGCCCACACAACAGGCCGGCGCGGCCAGGGCTTGGGCCGCGCAGCCCTAGTGTGGCGGCGCCTCGTGGCCCCACTTCCTTTCCCCCTCGGTCTTCTGGAAGCTTCGTGCAAAAATAGGACCCTGGGCGTTGATTTCGTCCAATTCCGAGAATATTTCCTTACTAGGATTTCTGAAACCAAAAACAGCAGAAAACAACAACTGGCGCTTCGGCATCTTGTTAATAGGTTAGTGATGACCCACAAGTATAGGGGATCGCAACAGTCTTCGAGGGAAGTAAAACCCAAATTTATTGATTCGACACAAGGGGAGGTAAAGAATACTTATAAGCCTTAACAACTGAGTTGTCAATTCAGTCGCACCTGGAAAAGCACTAGTAACAGGGGTGATGTGAAAGTAGCAGTAATATGAGAGCAGTAGTAACAGTAACACATCAGCAGTAGCAGTAATATGAGAGCAATGGCACCAGAAAATAGTTGATACTACTTCCAATGACATATAGAACGAGTATATGATGATAAGAGATGGACCGGGGTTCCCAGCTATCTACACTAGTGGTAACTCTCCAATAACAAGTGTTGGGTGAACAAATTACAGTTGGGCAATTGATAGGATTGAAATAGCATTAAGACAGAACATCAAGATTATTAATCATGTAGGCATGTTTTCCATATAGAGTCATACGTGCTCGCAATGAGAAACTTGTACAACATCTTTTGTCCTACCAGCCGGTGGCAGCCGGGCCTCTAGGGAATCTATCGGAAATTAAGGTACTCCTTTTAATAGAGCACCGGAGCAAAGCATTAACACTCCGTGAAAACATGTGATCCTCATACCTACGCCTTCCCCTCCAGCTTATCCCGCTTGCTCGTCACTCTGGGGCCTCGGGTTCCGGACATAGACATGTGCAAACAACTTGTAGATACAATCTAAGCAATAAGTATAGAGCTTAAATCTAAAATCATGCCACTCGGGCCCTAGTGACAAGCATTAAACACAACAAGATTGCAGCAACAATAACTTCACAAACTTTATAGATAGACTAATCATAATGTAACAATCCATCGGATCCCAACAAATTACACAACACCGATTACATCAGATGAATCTCAATCATGTAAGGAAGCTCATGAGATCATTGTACTGAAGTACATGGGGGAGAGAATACCAACTAGCTACAGCTAGAACCCGTAGTCCATGGGGGAACTACTCACGGAGCATGATGGAGGCGGTGGCGTTGATGGAGATGGCTTCCGGGGGCACTTCCCCGTCCCGGCGGCGTGCCGGAACAGAGATTATGTCCCCCGAATTGGAGTTTCGTGATGGCGGCGGCGCCCCTGGAGTCTTTCTGGAGTTTCATCAATTTGTATCGCGTTTTTAGGTCGAAAGGGCTTATATAGGCGAAGAGACGGAGTCAGAGGAGCCACGGGGCCCCCTCACACCAGGCCGGCGCGGCCAGGGTGGAGCCCGCGCGGCCACCATGTGTGGGGCCCCCAGGGCACCCCTCTGGTCCCCCTTTGACTTTCTGGAAGGTTCCGGGAAAAATAAGATGTTGGGTCTTCGTTTCGTCGAATTCCGAGAATATTGCCCGAACAGCCTTTCTGGAACCAAAAACAACGAAAACAAGAACCGGCCCTTCGGCATCTCGTTAATAGGTTAGTTCGGAAAACGCATAAAAACATTATAAAGTGTGAGCAAAACATGTAGGTATTGTCATAAAACAAGCATGGAACATCGTAAATTATGGATACGTTGGAGACGTATCAACATCCCCAAGCTTAGTTCCTACTCGTCCTCGAGTAGGTAAACGATAAAAAGAATAATTTCTGAAGTGACATGCTACCAACATAATATTAATCATACTATTGCAAACCACATGAGATGAATGCAGTGACTCAAGGCAATGATCTATATTTTCTAACAAATAGATAACATATAGCAAAACTTTACATGAATAGTACTTTCAAGACAAGCATCAAAAGTCTTGCATAAGAGTTAACCCATAAAGCAATAGATTCAAAGTAAAGGCATCGAAGCAACACAAAGGAAGATATAAGTTTCAGCAGCTGCTTTCAACTTTCAACATGCATATCTCATGGATAATTGTCAACACAAAGAAATATGATGAATGCAAATAAGCAAGTATGTAAGAATCAATGCACAGTTGACACAAGTGTTTGCTTCTAAGATGGGAGGAAGTAGGTAAACTGACTCAACATAAAAGTAAAAGAATGGCCCTTCGCAGAGGGAAGCAGGGATAAAATCATGTGCTAGAGCTTTTCAAGTTTTGAAAACATATAGAGAGCATAAAAGTAAAGTTTTGAGAGGTGTTTGTTGTTGTCAACGAATGGTAATGGGTACTCTAACTACCTTATCAACCGGACTTTCAAGAGCGGCTCCCATGAAGGACGTTATCTCTACCAAGCAAGGTAGATCATCCCTCTTCTCTTTTGTTTACACATGTATTTTAGTTTTATTTATTAGATGACACTCCTCCCAACCTTTTGCTTACACAAGCCATGGCTAACCGAATCCTCGGGTGCCTTCCAACATTCACATACCATGGAGGAGTGTCTATTTGCAAAATTAAGTTGCTTACTGATAGATCGAGGCAAAACACGTGAAGAGAATTATTAATGAAAGTTATTAATTGGGGCCGAGAACCCCATTGCCGACTCTTTTTGCAAAATTATTGGATAAGCGGATGAAGCCACTAGTCCATTGTGAAAGTCTGTCAAAAGTAAATGACAAGATCGAAAGATAAAACACCACATACTTCCTCATGAGCTATAAAACATTGACACAAATAAGAGATGATAGCTTTTGAATTGTTTAAAGGTAGCACATGAAGTATTTACTTGGAATGGCAGGAAATACCACATAGTAGGTAGATATGGTGGACACAAATGGCATAGGTTTTGGCTCAAGGTTTTGGATGCACGAGAAGCATTCCCTCTCAAGTACAAGGCTTTGGCTAGCAAAGTTGTTTGAAGCAAACACAAGTATAAACCAAGACAAAGAAAACTTACATAAGAACATATTGCAAGCATTATAAAACTCTATACTCGTCTTCCTTGTTGCTCAAACACTTTTACCGTAAAATATCTAGACCTTAGAGAGACCAATCATGCAAACCAATTTCAACAAGTTCTACGGTAGTTCTCCACTAATAGGTTTAAACTACATGATGCAAGAGCATGATCTACTTGAGAGCTCAAAACAATTGCCAAGTATCAAATTATCCAAGACAATATGAAGCATTTTCTGTTTCCAACCAAATAACAATAAGTGAAGCGGTTTTCAACTCCGCCATGAACATTAAAATAAAGCTAAGAACACCATTGTTCATATGAAAAAGCGGAGCGCGTCTCTCTCCCACACAAGGATTGCTAGGATCCGAATTTATTCAAACACAAACAAAAATAAAAACGCTCCAAGTAAAGCACATAAGATGTGACCGAATAAAAATATAGTTTCAATAGAAGAAACCTGATAAGTTGATGAAGGAGTGGATGCCCAAGGCATCCCCAAGCTTAGACGCTTGAGTCTCCTTGAAATAAGCAGGGATGAACCACGGGGGCATCCCCAAGCTTAGACTTTTCACTCTTCTTGATCATATATCATCCTCCTCTCTTGACCCTTGAAAACTTCCTTCACACCAAACTTCTCATAAACTTCATTAGAGGGGTTAGTACTCAAAAAACTTTAATCCACCTTGGCCCTGTAGTGACACATTGCAAGAACTCAATAAAACATTAGCTACAGCTCTCCACGTCTAGAAAGCCTCACTTAAAGTCCACAAGAGACAATGCAAAAAAACAGAGACAGAATCTGCCAAAACAGAACAGCCAGTAAACACGAATTTTTACGGGGTACTTCTGTTGCTCAAATCAGAAAACTCAAAACTAAAGAAAGTTGCGTACATATCTGAGGATCACGCACGTAAATTGGCAGATTTTTATGAGTTTCCTATAGAGAAATCTTCCCAGATTCGTGACAGATAGAAATCTGTTTCTGCGCAGAAATCCAAATCTAGCATCAACTTTACCATAGAGACTTTACTTGGCACAAAAACATGATAAGGAGAGGTTGCTACAGTAGTAACAACTTCCAAGACACAACAAAACAGTAGCAAAATAAAGACATGGGTTATCTCCCAAGAAGTGCTTTCTTTATAGCCATTAAGATGGGCTCAGCAATTTTAATGATGCTCACATAATAAGGGTGAGAGTTGAAGCAAAAGAGAGAATCAAAAAGCAAGTTCAAAACACATTTAAGTCTAACCCACTTCCTATGCATAGGAATCTTGTACACAAATAAATTCATGAAGAACAAAGTGACAAGCATAAGAAGATAAAACAAGAGTAACTTCAAAATTTTCAGACATATAGAGAGGTGTTTTAGTACCATGCAAATTTCTACAACCATATTTTCCTCTCTCATAATAATTTTCAGTAGCTTCATGGATAAACTCAACAACATAACTATCACATAAAGCATGATTTTCATGATTCACAAGCACATACTTTTTATCAAGCTCAAAAATAGTGGAATCAAAACTTTCAAACCCACTTTTATCAATAATATAACAAGATGATTGATCAATCTCAAAAGATATGAGACTCATAGATAAAGTCAAGAACTCTCCAATCCCATTTTCATTAGTAGTACCATTAATATTATCAAGTAACATAGGACCATCATCTAGAGATTTATCATAAACATTTGCCAAACAAAACTCTTTAGTACCATGCATTTCGACATCAGGCACAAACAAAGCATTATCATAAGATTTATCAAAGTAGCATGGATTATCATGAATAACAGTAGCATAATTATTCTCACAAGTTTTACTCATAGGGAATATTTCAAGAGAATCCACAGGAACATAACATTCATCCTCTTTCGGTAAGCATGGAGGACAATCAAATAGTGTAAGAGATAAAGAGTTACTCTCATTAGAAGGTTGGCATGGGTAGCTAATCCATTCTTCCTCCTTTTGTTCATCACTATCCTCTTCTTTTTCATCCAATGAGCTTTCAGGTTCATCAATTTCCTCCTCTTTTTCATCCAATGAGCTTTCAGGTTCATCAATTTCTTCTTCCACTGGTTCCTGCAAATTGTGAGTGCATTCTTGTGCATTAATGAGTCTCTCTTTATAATCAATGATATAAGGATTATCACTCGTAGCTTTCTATGCAAAAATTAAGGATAGAAGAGACATAATCTTTAAGGTCCTTACAAACAGCACAAATTTCATAATTTTTAGACATGAATGATTCTATCTCAGAGGCTCCCATAAATAAGACAAATTGTTCTACCTCTTCGAACCCAAAATGAATATAGCTATTCCAATTATAGTTCATAATTAAAACTTCCTCACTAAAGCCACATTGAAATTTAAGATGTTTAGTATCCTGTTTAGAGCAACAGTTTATATCATGGCATTTAAGCAAGATTTTAGCAATTGTATTTAATTTTCTATCACAACACTCATAACTTTTCCCTTTCTTGATTCTCTATAATTATTATATAATTATATAAGCTCCAAATAGGTTGTGGGTTCTCCCGTAATAGCAGTTTTTAATTTTTAGGTTTTTCAAATTTTTATGGATTTTCGGGTATATAGGGAAAATAAAACAAGACAAAAATAAACTAGACAAAAGTAAACTAGGCAAAATAATACTAGATAGAAATAAACTAAGCACAAATAAACTAGACAGAATTAAACTAGCAAGACAAAATAAAATAAAAGCAGAGAGAGAGGTAGAGTGTACTCCCCAGGTGAACTTATGAGTAGAGCTATGCCTCCCCGGCAACGACGCCGTAAAATAGTCTTGATGACCCACAAGTATAGGGGATCGCAACAGTCTTCGAGGGAAGTAAAACCCAAATTTATTGATTCGACACAAGGGGAGGTAAAGAATACTTATAAGCCTTAACAACCGAGTTGTCAATTCAGCTGCACCCGAAAAGCACTAGTAACAGGGGTGATGTGAAAAGTAGCAGTAATATGAGAGCGAGTAGTAACAAGAACACGACAGCAATAGAGCAGTAATATGAGAGCAATGGCACCGTAAAATAGTTGATACTACTTCCAATGACATATAGAACGAGTATATGATGATAAGAGATGGACCGGGGTTCCCGACTATCTACACTAGTGGTAACTCTCCAATAACAAGTGTGGGGTGAACAAATTACAGTTGGGCAATTGATAGGATTGAAATAGCATTAAGACGTAACATCAAGATTATTAATCATGTAGGCATGCTTTCCATATATAGTCATACGTGCTCGCAATGAGAAACTTGTACAACATCTTTTGTCCTACCAGCCGGTGGCAGCCGGGCCTCTAGGGAATCTATCGGAAATTAAGGTACTCCTTTTAATAGAGCACCGGAGCAAAGCATTAACACTCCGTGAAAACATGTGATCCTCATACCTACGCCTTCCCCTCCAGCTATCCCAGCTTGCCTGTCACTCGGGGCCTCGGGTTCCGGACATAGACATGTGCAAACAACTTGTAGATACAATCTAAGCAATAAGTATAGAGCTTAAATCTAAGATCATGCCACTCGGGCCCTAGTGACAAGCATTAAACACAACAAGATTGCAGCAACAATAACTTCACAAACTTTATAGATAGACTAATCATAATGTAACAATCCATCGGATCCCAACAAACACAACACCGATTACATCAGATGAATCTCAATCATGTAAGGCAGCTCATGAGATCATTGTATCGAAGTACATGGGGGAGAGAATATCAACTAGCTACAGCTTAGAACCCGTAGTCCATGGGGGAACTACTCACGGAGCATGATGGAGGCGGTGGCGTTGATGGAGATGGCTTCCGGGGGCACTTCCCTGTCCCGGCGGCGTGCCGGAACAGAGATTCTGTCCCCCGAATTGGAGTTTCGCGATGGCGGCGGCGCCCCTGGAGTCTTTCTGGAGTTTCATCAATTCGTATCGCGTTTTTAGGTCGAAAGGGCTTATATAGGCGAAGAGACGGAGTCAGAGGGGCCACGGGGTCCCCTCACACCAGGCCGGCGCGGCCAGGGTGGAGCCCGCGTGGCCACCATGTGTGGGGCCCCCAGGGCACCCCTCTGGTCCCCCTTTGACTTTCTGGAAGGTTCCGGGAAAAATAAGATGTTGGGTCTTTGTTTCGTTGAATTCCGAGAATATTGCCCGAACAGCCTTTCCGGAACCAA
This sequence comes from Lolium rigidum, assembly GCF_022539505.1. Lineage (NCBI taxonomy): Eukaryota > Viridiplantae > Streptophyta > Magnoliopsida > Poales > Poaceae > Lolium > Lolium rigidum. Next base: position 330,348,877 of record NC_061508.1, read on the forward strand.
AAACAACGTAAAACAACGAATCGGCCCTTCGGCATCTCGTTAATAGGTTAGTTCCGGAAAACGCATAAAAACATTATAAAGTGTGAGCAAAACATGTAGGTATTGTCATAAAACAAGCATGGAACATCAGAAATTACGGATACGTTGGAGACGTATCAGTTAGTGCCGGAAAATGTATAATAATGCTGTAAAGTATGAATAAAACATTCAAGTATTGTAATAAAAGTAGCATGGAACATAAGAAATTATAGATACGTTTGAGACGTATCAAGCATCCCCAAGCTTAGTTCCTACTCGCCCTCGAGTAGGTAAACGATAACACAAATAATTTCTGAAGTGACATGCTACCAACATAATCTTGATCAACATTATTGTAAAGCATATGAGATGAATGGAGTGATCTGAACAAAAGATTGCTAACAAAGATAATGACTAAACAGATGAATCATATAGCAAAACTTTTCATGAATAGTACTTTCAAGCCAAGTATCAATAAGACTTGCATAAGAGCTAACTCATAAGCAATAAATTCAAAGTAGAATGCATTGAAGCAACACAAAGGATGATTAAGTTTCAGCAATTGCTTTCAACACTTAACATGTATATCTCATGGATATTTGTCAACATAGAGTAATATAACAAGTGCAATAAGTAAACATGTAAGAATCAATGCACACAGTTAACACAAGTGTTTGCTTCTAAGATAGAAAGAAATGGGTAAACTGACTCAACATAAAGTAAAAGATTGGCCCTTCGCAGAGGGAAGTATGGATTACTATTTTTCTGCTAGAGCTTTTGTTTTGAAAATATAGAAACAATTTTGTCAATGGTAGTAATAATTCATATGTGCTATGCATAATACTTCCTACAAGTTGCAAGTCTCATGCATAGAGTACTAATAGTGCTCGCACCTTGTCCTACTTAGCTCGGAAACACGGATTATCATTGCATAACATATGTTTCAACCAAGTGTCACAAAGGGGTACCTCTATGCCGCCTGTACAAATGTCTAAGGAGAAAGCACGCATTGGATTTCTCGCTTTTGATTATTCTCAACTTAGACATCCATACCGGGACAACATAGACAACAGATAATGGACTCCTCTTTTAATGCTTAAGAATTCAACAACAGTTAATATTCTCATAAGAGATTGAGGTTGTATGTCCAAACTGAAACTTCCACCATGACACATTGCTTTAGTTAGCGGCCCAATGTTCTTCTCTAACATATGCATACTCAAACCATTTGATCATGAAATCGCACTTACTTCAGACAAGACGAACATGCATAGCATCTCACATGATATCCAACAAAGGTAAAGTTGATGGCGTCACCAGAAACATGGTTACCGCTCAACAAGCAACTTATAAGAATTAAGACACATAACTACATATTCATCACCACAATAGTTTTTAAGATATTTGTCCCATGAGCTATATATTGTAAAGGTAAAGGAATGAAATTTTAAAGGTAGCACTCAAGTAATTTACTTTGGAATGGCAGAAAAATACCACATTGTAGGTAGATATGGTGGACACAAATGGCATGGGTTTTGGCTCAAGGTGTTTGGATGCACGAGAAGCATTTCCTCTCAGTACAAGGTTTGGGCTAGCAAGGTTGTTTGAAGCAAAAACAAGTATGAACAGGTACAACAAAACTCACACAAGAACATATTGCAAGCATTATAAGGCTCTACACTGTCTTCCTTGTTGTTCAAACACTTTACCCGAAAATATCTAGACTTAGAGAGACCAATCATGCAAACCAAATTAAACAAGCTCTACGGTAGTTCTTCATTAATAGATTAAACTACATGATGCAAGAGCTTAAACATGATCTATGAGAGCTCAAACAATTGCCAAGTTACCAAACCATATGCAGCATTTTTCGATTCCAACCAAATAGCAATTTAACGAAGCAATTTCAGCCTTCGCCATGAACATTAAAGCACAATTAAGAACACAAGTGTTCCATATGAAAAAGAGGAGCGTAATATCTCCAATATAAGAATGGTGGGATCCAACTTTATTCAAAACAAAACAAAAATAAAAGCAAACCGACGCTCCAAGTAAAGAACATAAGATGTGATGGAATAAAAATATAGTTTCACTAGAAGTGACCTGATAATGTTGTCGATGAAGAAGGGGATGCCTTGGGCATCCCCAAGCTTAGATGCTTGAGTCTTCTTAAAATATGCAGGGATGAACCACCGGGGCATTCCCAGGCTTAGACCTTTCACTCTTCTTGATCATAGTATATCATCCTCTTCTCTTGACCCTTGAAAACTTCCTTTACACAAACTTCAAGCAAACTTATTAGAGGGTTAGTGTATAACCAAAATTCACATATTCAGAGGTGACACAATCATTCTTAACACTTCTGGACATTGCACAAAGCTTCTGAAAGTTAATGGAACAACGAAACTTATCCAACATAGCAAAAACGGCAATGCGAAATAAAAGGCAGAATCTGTCAAAAACAGAACAGTCCGTAAAGATGAATCTGGCAGGGGCACTTAACTTGCTCAAATGGAAAAACTCAAAACTAATGAAAGTTGCGTACATATCTGAGGATCACGCTCGTAAATTTGCAGATTTTTTCGATTTTTTACAGGGAGCTCTGCGAGAATTCGTGACAGACAGCAATGCTGTTTCTGCGCAGCAATCCCAAATATAGCATCAACTTTAGCATAGAAACTTTACTTGGCACAAAAACATGATAAGGAGAGGTTGCTACAGTAGTAAACAACTTCCAAGACTCAACAATACAGTAGCAAAATAAAAACATGGGTTATCTCCCAAGAAGTGCTTTCTTTATAGCCATTAAGATGGGCTCAGTAATTTCGATGATACTCTCGCAAGAATTAAGAGTTGAAGTAAAAGAGAGCATCAAAAAGCAAATTCAAAACACATTTAAGCCTAAACCACTTCCTATGAAAAGGAATCTTGTAAATAAACAAGTCATATAAGCATAATGCAATAAGCATAGAAAGGCAACACAAGCGCAACTTCAAGATTCTCAACATAAAGAAGGGAAACTTAATATTATTAAGATGCATATAACCATGTTTCCCTCTCTCATAATAACTTTCAGTAGCATCATGAACAAACTCAACAATATAACTATCACTTAAAGCATTCTTGTCATGAGCTACATACATAGAATCATTACTCTCCACATAAGCATAATCATTACTATTAATTGTAGTGGGAGCAAATTCAATAAAGTAGCTATCATTATTATTCTCATCACCATAATCATCATATATAGGAGGCATATTGTAATCATAATTAATTTTCTCCTCAATAGTAGGTGGACTGAAAATATCATATTCATCATTGCAAGCATCATATATAGGAGGTAAAGTATCATCAAAGTAAATTTTCTCCTCCATGCTCGGGGGATTAAAAATATCACAACTAGCTTCCCCAAGCTTAAATTCTTCCATAGCATTAGCAACAATGGTGTTCAAAGCATTTATACAAATAACATTACCATTAGCATGCATATAAAGTTCCATAGGTTTTTTAATTTTCTCTTCAAACACCTCATGTCCTAACTCAAGATAAATACTATAGAGATCTCTATTTTTTTTGTTTTTTTTTCATTAAGCCTAACTAGTGAAAATAAAAACAAGTACAGGACTAGACATGATAACAAAATAAATTAAATGCAAGTAACTAATTTTTTTGTGTTTTTGATATAAGAAAGCAAACAAGACAATAAATAAAATAAAGTAAAGCAAGACAAAAACAAAGTAAAGAGATTGGAAGTGGAGACTCCCCTTGCAGCGTGTCTTGATCTCCCCGGCAACGGCGCCAGAAAAATGGCTGCTGGCGTGTAGTTAACAACTTCCTTGTGACGGTAAAGCACACGTCCATTGGGAACCCCAAGAGGAAGGTATGATGCACACAGCGGCAAGTTTTCCCTCAGAAAGAAACCAAGGTTTATCGAACCAGTAGGAGCCAAGAAGCACGTGAAGGTTGTTGGTGGAGGAATGTAGTGCGGCGCAACACCAGTGAAACCGGCGCCAACGTGGAACCCGCACAACACAATCAAAGTACTTTGCCCCAACGTAACGAATGAGGTTGTCAATCTCACCGGCTTGCTGAAAACAAAGGATTAAGCGTATCGAGTGGAAGATGGTGTTTGTTTGCAAAGAACAAGAAAAACAGAGATTGCAGTAGAATGTATTCAGATGTAAAAGAATGGACCGGGGTCCACAGTTCACTAGAGGTGTCTCTCCAATAAGATAACTAACATGCTGGGTGAACAAATTATAGGCGGGCAATTGACAAATAAAGATTCAATACATATCAATGATGATTACTATGTGATTTAATCAGGGCATTACGACAAAGTACATAGACCGCTATCCAGCATGCATCTATGCCTAAATAATCAACCTTCAGAGTTATCATCCGAACCCTTCCGCATTAAGTTGTAAACAACGGATAATTGCATTAAGTATGGTGCGTAATGTAATCAACACAAATATCCTTAGACAAAGCATCGATGTTTTATCCCTAGTAGCAACAAGACATCCACAACCTTAGAACTTTCCGTCACTCGTCCCGCATTAAATGGAGGCATGAACCCACTATCGAGCATAAATACTCCCTCTTGGAGTTACAAGTATCAACTTGGCCGAGCCTCTACTAGCAACGGAGAGCATGAAAGAACATAAACAACACATATATGATAGATTGATAATCAACTTAACATAGTATTCTAGATTCATCGGATCCCGCCAAACACAACATGTAGCATTACAAATAGATGATCTTGATCATGTTAGGCAGCTCACAAGATCTAATCAATGATAGCACAAGCGGAGAAGACAACCATCTAGCTACTGCTATGGACCCACAGTCCAAGGATGAACTACTCACGCATCAATCCGGAGGCGGGCATGATGATGTAGAGCCCCTCCGGTGATGATTCCCCTCTCCAGCAGGGTGCCGGAGGCGATCTCCTGAATCCCCCGAGATGGGATTCGCGACGGCGGTGTCTCTGGAAGGTTTTCCGTATCGTGGCTGTCGGTACAGGGGGTTTCGCGACGAAGGCTATTTGTAGGCGGAAGGGTAGGTCAAGGGGCGTCACGAGGGGCCCACACAACAGGCCGGCGCGGCCAGGGCTTGGGCCGCGCCGCCCTAGTGTGGCGGAGCCTCGTGGCCCCACTTCCTTTCCCCCTCGGTCTTCTGGAAGCTTCGTGCAAAAATAGGACCCTGGGCGTTGATTTCGTCTAATTCCGAGAATATTTCCTTACTAGGATTTATGAAACCAAAAACAGCAGAAAACAGCAACTGGCGCTTCGGCATCTTGTTAATAGGTTAGTGCCGGAAAATGTATAATAATGCTGTAAAGTATGTATAAAACATTCAAGTATTGTAATAAAAGTAGCATGGAACATAAGAAGTTATAGATACGTTTGAGACGTATCACGCATCAATCCGGAGGCGGGCATGATGATGTAGAGCCCCTCCGGTGATGATTCCCCTCTCCGGCAGGGTGCCGGAGGCGATCTCCTGAATCCCCCGAGATGGGATTCACGGCGGTGGCGTCTCTGGAAGGTTTTCCGTATCGTGGCTCTCGGTACAGGGGGTTTCGCGACGAAGGCTACATGTAGGCGGAAGGGTAGGTCAGGAGGGGGCACAGGGGCCCTAGACCATAGGCCGGCGCGGCCAGGGCCCAGGCCGCGCCGCCTTATGGTCTCGGCCCCTCGTGGCCCCACTTCGTGTACTCTTCGGTCTTCTGGAAGCTTCGTGGAAAAATAGGACCCTGGGCGTTGATTTTGTCCAATTCCGAGAATATTTCCTTACTAGGATTTCTGAAACCAAAAACAGCAGAAAACAGCAACTGGCGCTTCGGCATCTTGTTAATAGGTTAGTGACATAGGCATCCCCAATGGGCTTGCCAAAGATGGTACCCGGGGTTTACTAAAGGCCCAGGACTCGAAGAATAAGAAGACTCGGAAGCCCATTTAGCGTTAAGGAAAGATAGTTTGTATTAGGAAAGATAGAGATTTGTAATCTTACGGGTTGAGTACGAAACCTTCCCGAACTCTGTAACTTGTGTATTACGAAATCCTCGGCTCTACCCTCTATATAAGGGGGAGTCGAGGGACGAAGCAAGGATCGAATCTACTGTCAACACAACCCTAGTTTTCATAATCGTCGAGTACTTTTTCGGCTGAAACCTTCGAGATCTACTTGCCCTCTACTTCTAGCAAAACCCTAGTCTACAATCTGTAGGCATTGACAAGTTAATCCTTTGTCAATTGGCGCCTTCTGTGGGAATTAGAGGTTGCAAGGAGCTGATCTCGATGGCACGTTCAAGATCGTCGACTTCGTCGGTAGCAAGCAATGCGATGGATCGAGGTAACAAGGGAAAAACTGATCTAGTCAATTTTATTCCTCACCCGCCCTCCCGTATGGATGCATGTGCTTATCTGGAGGAGCCCATCATCATGACGTTCGGAGAATTCCGATTTGGCGTCAACAAGGACGGATCTTACCGTCTCGAAGTTCCGATCTCGTCGGAATTTCCAGCGGTCGATTCTGACTTTTCGTCGACTGACGAGGAGTTTTCTTCACCACGCTTCATCGACACCAAGGCGAAGGGAAAGCTCGTCAAGATCTTCAGCGACACATCTTTCGAATCGTCTGCGGACTCCTTTATAAGCAGCGATTCCGACAGCGTCGACAGCTTCAACTTCATCGACAAATCTGTTGCCATCGGAAAGGTCTTCACCAATCTATATGATGGTGTCACCAATCCTGATAAAAATCAATGCTCAAAATATCATCAGATCTATGCGATCGAAGAGGCAGGCCGATCAGAGCCAGAAACATCAGAGGCTTTCGACGATTTGGGAAATCCATACGTCGATCCCGCTAATCTCAGAAGAGGCCTAGGCACTAAATACGTCGGGTCCTCGCCTCGAGAAAGAGTACAACTCCCGCAAGCAGCATGGGACAGGGCTGCAAGAGCCATGGATGGTTCAGAACCAATGACCACCACTGCTACTGCACAAGAGCTACAAGCATATCAATATAGACTTGCTCGAGTAAGTCGAGAGCTAGAAAAACAGACAGCATCCTTGAATAGGAGAAAAGAGGCGGCCTCCGCGTCCAGCAGGCGTCGAGCAGGGCTCAGTCGACAGTCAGAAACTTCGGCGGATAGCCATAGAGAGGCCCGAAGAAGATCGAGATCTCGGCTGCAAAATATACCCGAAGGAGAAAGGGGAAACCTAATTCAAAATCTCGACATGTCCTTCATGACGATCGATGAAAGGGGAAATATCATCCCAAAGACACCAGAAGCAGGTTACATGGCAACACAAGCTTACATCCTCGCGTCCAGACCACCTCCTGGGGACCCGAGAGAACCATTGTTCAATATGGCGATGGCTGGAGTAGGAGTTATGGGAACAGCGTTTGCAACAACGCCTCCCAAAGAAAATCCTAGGCAAAATAGTCCACGACCCACCGCAGCAGTTCAAGACCCCCCAAGAACAAGTGGAGCAAGAGACACAGCAGTCCAAGTAAGGGTGGAATGAGCGCGACAAGAAAGAAGGGAGCGTCAGCACTCACCAGAAGTTGCCGACGAAGATATGTGTGGGCTCCCGTGTTTCACGAGAAGAGTTCGAAAGACTCGAGTCCCAAAAGGGTTCAAGCTACCCGAAAATTTCAAGAAATTCGACGGCCTGCAAGATCCCGAGGATTGGCTCGTGGATTATCTCGAGATGGTGAAGCTGGTAGGAGGAACCAGAGCAACAGCTATGCAAAGTATACAAGTCCACTTGAGCGGTGCCGCGAGATCTTGGATAAAGAAACTCCCCCCAAGTTCCATCGACAGCTGGGATAACTTTGAGGATATCTTCGTGAAAAATTTCCAATCCACCTGCAAGAAACCTGCGTCATTGGAAGAGTTGAGGGCGTGTCGAAAAAAACATGACGAGTCGATGAGAAAATATATACAGCGGTGGAACATTATAAAAAACTCGGCAGAAGATATATCTGATGAGAGAGCAATAGATGCGTTCGTGGCAGGAATTCGGCGAGGAGACTTCGTCGAGGACTTAGGGAGAACTAACCCTAAGACCATATCAGCACTCATGGAGATAGCCAATAAGTGGGCAGATGGAGAAGACGCAATATACAACAAGCGACACAGGTCGCCAGAAGAGGATCGTGGTCGAAATTATCAAAATAGAAGGCGATTTTCTCGCCAGTTCTACAACAACGATGCTCCTGGCCATATATCGGCCGGATTTCGGGGAAATCCTGGAGGAAATAGTCGAGATGACTATCAAAGGAGTAATGAGCAACAAGGCGACAATAGAGGTGATTTTCGCGGCAACAGGCAAAATAGTGGACCAAGGTTTCAAAGACCTTACGTGTCTCCCGAGGAGATGATGAACGGTCCGTGTCAAATGCACTTTTACCTCGACAACAATGGAAAGAGGCAGTCAGGACATCTCCAGAAAGACTGCCGTAATTTTCAGGCAATGCTGCGAGCCGCAGGAATTGCAAATGCCCAAGCAAATAACAGAAACCCTCGGGATCCAAGGAGCGAGATCCACCTTCCACCTCCTCCCGCAATTACTAACGAAAATCGGCACCAGCTCAGAATAGCGGCAGCACCACACCCACCTCCATATGTTGATCCTAATTCTAACGGTGCGGTCTCGATGATTCAGAAAGCTAGGCCATCCAACAGGGCGCAGAAGGTAATATCACGACAAGTGTTCATGGCGAAAAGATGCCTCCGCCAACGGTCGAGTACTTAAATTGGTCGGGGCAAGACATCGGCTTCACAATCGCGGACCATTCGCGAGCAAGTTCCTCGACCAGGACAATCAGCACTCATTTTACCCGCAGTAATCGCTGGTTTTGACGTGTCGAGAGTTTTCATAGATGGCGGCAGCAGCTTAAACCTTATGTATGCAGATACATTAAGGAAGATGAACATATCCCTGGCAAACTTGAAACCAACTGCCACACGTTTCCACGGGATTACGCCAGAAAAGCCAAGTTACCCATTGGGCAAGATAAACCTCGACGTTCAGTTTGGAACCCGAGAAAACTACAGGATAGAGAATTTGGAGTTCGAAGTTGTGGATTTTCCGTCGCAATATCACGCTCTGTTGGGACGACCAGCGTATGCCAGGTTCATGGCAGTACCGCATTATACATATTTGTTGTGGAGATTGCCCGGGCCCAAGGGACCCATCACAATCAAAGGAAGTTTCGCGTTATCTGATAAATGCGACAAGGATTTTCATCGATCGTAGAAACTTTCGGGATGCAAGCAGAGTATGCGGCGCCAAGGTTCACTGATTATGATGTGCTACCAGAGGTAGGGAGATCTTCTAAGGAGCCAACTTTCAACACAACCAAAGATTCAAAAGAGGTACAGATCCACCCGACAGACCCAAAGAAAACGACGTCCATTGCAGCAAACATGGATGTCGCATAGGAAAGCGCGCTCGTCGAGTTCCTCCGTGAGCACTGGAAAATCTTCGCATGGTGCCCAGCTGACATGCCAGGAGTACCCAGGGAACTTGCCGAGCACCACCTCAATTTGGATCCTCTCGCAAGAGCAGTCAAGCAACCTTTGCGGCGTTTTTCGGAACCTAGCCGCAAAGCCATGTTATCGGAAATAGATCGACTCAAAGATGCTGGTTTTATTAAAGAAATAACTACAGAAGCCACGTGGGTATCTAACCCAGTGATGGTGCCGAAGAAACACACAAAAATCCTTCGCATGTGTGTCGACTTTACGTGTGTCAATAAACATTGTCCCAAGGATCACTTTCCCCTCCCAAGGATCGATCAAATTATCGACTCCACGGCAGGATGCGAACGTCTTTCCTTCCTGGACGCATACTCTGGTTATAACCAGATCAGATTAAAAGAAGAAGATGAAGCCAAGACAGCGTTTATAACACCTTACGGCGTGTTTTGCTACAAAACAATGCCCTTTGGTTTGAAAAACGCGGGAGCAACATATCAGCGGATGATGCAGAAGTGCCTAGCAACACAGATTGGAAAAAATGTGCAAGTCTACATCGATGATGTCGTGATAACATCAAAGAAAGGGTCAACTCTGATCGAAGATTTGAAGGAAACCTTCGATAATCTCGACAAGTTTTGCATCAAGTTGAACCCGACAAAGTGCTCTTTTGGAGTTCCTGCAGGAGAACTTCTCGGGTTCTTGGTATCAGCAAGGGGGATCGAAGCCAACCCCGAAAAAATCCAGGCCATCGTTACTATGAGAAAGCCAACAAAGTTAAAAGAAATACAACAGTTAACGGGGCGAGTCGCAGCTTTGAGCGGATTCGTCGCCGGGCTAGGAGAGAAGGCATTACCGTTTTACGCATTGATCAAACAGGGGAAAAATTTCAATGGAACGAGGAAGCAGATAGGGCTTTCGAGAACCTCAAGCGGACAATTTCGACACCACCAATCCTGGTGGCGCCTAAAGAGAAGGAACCTCTCCTCTTATACATTGCAGCCACACCTCAGGTGGTCAGCACAGCCCTAGTAGTCGAAAGAGAAGAAGAAGGAAAGCTCCATGGAGTTCAGAGGCCAGTATATTTCATCAGCGAAGTACTGTCGCCTTCAAAACAGCGGTACCCGCAATATCAGAAACTGGCGTATGGAGTATTCACGACAGCAAGAAAATTGCGACACTACTTTTCGGCGCACCCGATAATAGTGGTCAATGAAGCTCCCTTGTCAAACATATTGAACAACCCAGAAGCTACGGGTCGTGTCTCCCTTTGGGGAATAGAACTTTCCCCTCGGGACATCACGTATGAAAAACGAAAGGCAATAAAATCGCAGGTTTTACCAGATTTCATTGCAGAGTGGATGGAGTTACAAAATACGGGACCTCCAGATTTATCAAGAACCTGGACTATGAACTTTGACGGGTCCAAAAGGTTGGAAGGCGCAGGAGCAGGCGTGATACTGGTGTCACCCGAAGGCGACAAATTGAAATATGTCCTGCGGATGACGTTCCCAAACGCGTCTAATAACGAAGCAGAATATGAAGCTCTCATACACGGGATGAAGATGGCGAAAGCTTGCGGTGCAACCCGATTGAAAATCTTCGGCGACTCACAATTGGTGGCACAACAAGTCATGAACCAATGCGATGCAGTCAACGAAAGTATGATAGCATACATGGAGGTATACAATGAGCTGGAAAAATTGTTTGATGGATGCGAGGTAAACCACATCAGCAGGCTAAGTAACGATGAAGCCGATGTTCTCGCAAACATCGGGTCACAATGTCTCGCGATCCCTCCAGGAGTATTTTGGGAAGAAATAAGCGAGAGATCAACAAAGCCAGCCAAAATAAAGAAGAAGGAGAAAACAGAGAAATCTTCGAGTACCGCTAAAAATTCAGAAGAAGAAGAAGAAGAGAAACAAGAGCTAGTCATGATGGTGCAAATCCCTTGGATGCAGGCCTACATATCATACATCCTAAGGAAAACAATACCCGACGATCCAGTTGAAGCAAGGCGAATAATTAGGCGATCAAAAGCTTTTACTGTGGTCAAAGGGGAGTTATACAAACGAAGTATCTCGGGCGTATTGCAAAGGTGTGTCACACCCGAAGAAGGAAGGATCATCCTGAAGGATGTACACGAAGGAATATGCGGGCATCATGCGAGCAGCCGAGCTATTACGGCTAAAGTCTTCAGAGCAGGATTTTATTGGCTAACAGCAATCGAGGACGCGAAAGAAATAGTGCGAACCTGCGACGCGTGTCAAAGATTCGCGGCAAAACCTCACTCACCAGCAGCAGAACTTATGCCAATTCAATTGTCTTGGCCCTTTGCTCAGTGGGGTCTCGACATGGTAGGAAAACTACACAAAGCTTCGCCAGGAGGATATGAGTATATGCTTGTCGCTGTCGATAAATTTACCAAGTGGATAGAAGCAAAGCCGATAAATTCACCAGACGGCGCGTCGGCAATCAAGTTCGTGAAGAGCATCGTCTTTCGATTTGGAGTCCCTCACAGCATTGTCACAGACAACGGCAGCAATTTTACGTCCAAGGAATTCAAGGCATATTGCGCAGAAGTGGGCATCAAATTGAGTTTTGCGTCTGTCGCACATCCACGGACCAACGGTCAAGTCGAGAAAGCCAATGGCATCATCCGCAATGGTATCATGAAGCGCTCGTTAGGTCCATTGGAAAAAGCTCGGCATACTTGGCCGGAGGAGTTACCAAGCGTGTTGTGGAGTATTCGAACAACACCAAATACGGCGACACGAGAGACGCCGTTCTTTCTGGTCCATGGAGCTGAGGCAGTCCTGCCGATAGAAATAGAGCATGACTCCCCAAGAGTTACAGAATATGACGAAGAAACTTCGAGAAAAGTTTTGGAGGATGATGTCGACGCACTTGATGAAGCTCGAGACGAAGTCCTGTCACGAGTCGCCAAATATCAACAGGACCTAAAAAACTACCACAGTCGACGGTTACGGCCAAGATCCTTCCAAGTTGGTGACCTGGTTTTGCGACTCAACCAAAAAAGCCATGAAAAACTTGAGTCACCATGGCTAGGACCTTACATCGTCACAGAAGTAATCGAAGGAGGAGCATACAGAATCAAAGACAAGAAGACAGGGATTGCAGAGCCAAATCCTTGGAACGTGGCGCAGCTCAGGCGTTTTTACGCTTAGATGCCGAAATATAGTCTCCTCTGTAAAACATACAATGTACTGAAACGCCCGCGAGTTTTCAGACGCACTCTTTTCCTTTTTCGGGGCACCGAGTGGGGCCGGAAAAGGTTTTTAATGAGGCGGGCTCGCGGTGCTGCAATATAATAAAGATAGTAGAATTCTATATCTTTTTGTCGACGGGCTCGGGGGCTTTCCTCCTAGACGTTACAATATACATATACATAGTGTCGGCAAAATACAACTCGCAAAAATATTTCGCCTTGGTATAAAGCACCTCGCCAAGACAATTTTTTTTTGACAAAACAGAAGTCAACATAGAGTTCGGAGACTCATACTCGCAAAAATAGTACGAAGTATACTTTATTGTGCCTTGGGAAAACCTCGCATTATAAAAATACTGCAATCAAAACGCCCGGGGGCTGGGCGATAAAAATAAAAATAGTAACTTTACAATATAGATCATATACAAGAAACAATCTTCGGAACAAGTTTATCTTCAAGGATTTCCCAATAAATTGTCTATCATTAAGCGTTCAATATTTACAGCACGAGTACTATGCTCAGCATAGCTGCCCTTCACAAAGAATTCAGCATCCATCCGAAGAAGTTCATCCATCATATCTTCGGCAACGGGAGTAACAATATCGTCATATTTGCCGAAGTTTCTATTCCTCTTCGACATCTTGGCCAAGCACTTGGGAACAATTTGCTTTACATCCAACTTCGGGTAGCAAATCTTTATCATAATCATAGCAAATCTTGCGCCAGCAGCCAATTGGGCCCGCACAAAGCCGTGGATCCGAGGAGCATCCCGAAACTTATCCATTAAAGCAGGAAGAGTCTCTGGCATCTTGTTCCGAGGAAACATGGTACCATAGACCAGAGACAGAGTCCTTGTACAGAAGTCGAGGTAATCACGAACCTGGAGTGCGCGATCTTGAAACCTGACAATCTGGCGAGTTCGTTCAGGTGTACCCCAAAATAATACTCCATGCTCCTTGGCAAGACGAAGAAGTACATTGGATCGAGCTTCGACACGTTCATCTTCAGTAGTGGCATCCAAAAAAGAACCTATTTTTTTTACAAGAACCAGTGAGCAATGAGAAGACAAGCAAAAAGGAAAAGGGAAAGCACGACAATGAAGCACACCTGCCATATCCAAGCTAGCATCTGTCAGCAGTTGAAGCATAGCATTTTCGCGGGATGTAGCTGCAGCAGCTTCAGCAACAGCGGCGTCCTTTTCAGTTGTGGCATCCTGAGCTTGTTGAAGCGCAATTTTTTCCCTCTCAGAAGATTTTCGACATTGTTCCATAAGCATAAGCGATTGCTTCTTCACGGACTGGAGTTGTCCTCGAAGTTCTTCCAATTCTTCTATCAAATCCTTACTCGCAGAATCGTCAACAAAATTAACAGGGACAGAGGTCTTCTTCGGAAGGGACGAAGGAAAAACTTCGGAAGGACCAGGAATTGACGTATAGTTGTCAAATATTAACTGAAAAAATAGAAAAACGTCGACATCAATCATTGAGACAAAGATAGATTTCCATTCATTCTCATAATATATACATGTCTGTTACAAAAGAAGGACCTCTAGAAGACCTAATCATCGCCAGGAGCACTAAGGCGACAACATCAAAAGATAGAAAAAAAAAAGACAAGGTGGTCTACTTGACCTCCGGTTTGGATGCGCTTGGAGCAGGTGCTGGTTTAACACCAAGGAAGGAGAGGATGGGTCTTGCAGAAGGTTTGGCAGCTCTAATTAGAGATTGCCATTTCTTTGTCTCCATCTCCCCTATGTTGCCAACCTTGGCCCAGTTGACGTCTTGTTGACTATCAGCAATTAGCGCGATGGTGCCTTCAACGCCAATTTTCAAGCCTTCTTGGCGAAGTTTCAGCCCAAGATCTTCGGGCCCGTTGAAGGTTTTTGCGAGCTCCACAAAGGTAGAGGGGGTCTCTTTCTTTGGGAAGAAGTAGGGGAAAAGCTTCAGCAAGCCAGCTTCAGCGTTTTCAAGTCCGTCGCGCGCTTCATCCCCATGAATCTCGACAAGGGTCAGCGCGTCGAGAAGCTCGTCACCCTCTGGACCGTCAACCTCATATTCTTGATGCGTCCGCCCTACAAACAATCAGAGAGCCATATAGAAAATAAAGAATATAGGTGCAGAGCGAGATAATCCGAGGAAAAGCAAGGATTCAAGAACTTACTAACAAAGCGCCGAGCTTGCGATTCCAAGCGGGAAAGAATCTCTCGCCTCTCGAGCCGATTGCCGAGTTATGTTATTACTCAAGGAAGTTTCAGCCTTATGAAGCCTCTTTCGAAGATCTTCAATGGTGGCAAGCATCATTTTCAGCCTTTTGGCGAGCTTCTTCGCTCGCTTCAACTTAACAGCAAGAGCGTCCGCACGTTTGTTGCTTTCCGCAAGATCTCCTGGAAAAATTGCGGCAGATAAATACTATGATAAAATCATGGTACGCATGCAGCAAAGGAACAGGACAATAATACCTTCGAGCTTCTTGGTGTAGTCACGATACCCGACAAATTGGGTACCAAGGCGAATAAATTCCTTCACCAGAGGCTGAAGAAACGATTAAGGAGGAAAAAGAAGTCAATATAACCAATATAAATTCGACAACATTTAGTATGATCGAAGTATCGAAAGATTCAAGATTTACATCATCCAATGAAGGTGTCGAAGAACCACCGAGGAATTGGATAGAATCTCTCGATGGCTCAATTCTCGCTCCTTTTGATGGAGAGGCTCGGGGGCTCTCAACTAGCGGCGGTTGCACGATGTCTTGTTGGGGAGGAGAAGTTTCATCCCCATCATGTTGAGCTTCCGACACAATCAAAGTACGCGATGTACTCGTTCGTGCAGTAGCATCAACAGCTTGTTCTTCCTCGTCATCACTACAATAAAATGGCGGCAGTATAAGAAGCAAGAGACAAGAAACATCAAAACAGGAATAGTAAAGAGTAAGGAGTAACTCACGAGCCGACGAGGGCATCGGTGTATGGATTAAAAGCTGCCTTTTTATGTGAAGGCTCAGCCTTCTTCGGCTTTGGAAGTGCCGGAATCTTTTACGTCATCTCTCTTCCTCTTTGAAGCATGAGGAAGAGAGTGTGTCGAGGCGATGGCCTCTGACTCAGCAGAAGCCGCGGATTTGGGAGAACCCGCGATTTCAGTGGCAGGGCGAGTGGTGCTTTGGTTGTCATCATCGACAACGGCACGCTCCTCCACTTCTCCACCTTCAGGAAGAGGAGGAAGAGAAGCAAGAACGAGGTGGCCCTGAGAAAAAAAAAGTGTCGAGAAAAAGGCGTTAACAAAATAGTAATCGACAAAATAACAAAGCCCGAGGAAACAAATACAGCTATTAAAAGGAAATTACCTCGGGGAGGGGTTTGGCGCTACTATACGGCGCGACACGGCAAGAAGTGGGAATTAAATCCTTCTTGTTGAGCGATGAGATTTTGCGGATAAGTTTTTCAAAGTCCTTCAAGGGAAGATCCTTTGAGAGCCTCGTCGACATCTTCTTCACCAGCATATTTCCAGAAGGGGTTTTGCGAGCCTGGAGAGGCTGCACTCTAGTCCTAAGGAAATAGGCGGTAATCTCAATACCCGAAAGTTCTTTCCCGCGGGTATTCTGTAGCTCGTGAATGCGAGTCATCAGCGCCTCTATCGCCAATTTCTCCGCTTCGGTAGCTTCAGCATCCCAAGAACGGCGACGAAAGATTTTAGCTTCTCCGTCAAAAGGGGCGATGTTCTCTTCCGCCGGATTGGAGCTTTCTTCATGGATGTACAGCCACTTTTTCCGCCAGCCTTGGACGGAGTCGGGAAATTTGACATCGAAATAGTCGACCTCCGAACGAACACATATAACAACGCCGCCAATATTGTAGGCGACGTTGTGGTGGCTATTGCGGCGAATACAAAAGATGCGTTTCCACAGGGCCCAATTGGGTTGGACCCCGAGAAAGCACTCACAGAGTGTGATAAAAATCGAAATGTGGAGGAGAGAATTGGGCGTCAGATGATGCAGCTGAAGCCCATAGACAAAAAGGAGACCACGTAGAAATTCGTGGATTGGGGGAGAAAGTCCTCGGATGAGGTGGTCAACGAAACTGACCCGGTAGTTGATTGGAGGCTTTGGGTAGCTCTCCTCCTTGGGGAACTGGAGAGCGTTCTCAATCTTGCTGAAACCCATCTTCTTCAGCATGTTGATGTCTTGGCCTGAGATCTTGGATCTCTCCCACTCGGCGCTTCCCAGATCTGTTGATGTCATCTTCGATTCTGGTGTGCTGTGTCTAGTCAAACGAGCGCGCGGCAGCATCAACGGACCTAGCAGAGAAGGGAGAGAAAGTGCTCGAGCGCTTGGAGTAATGGGAGCAAGGGAGAAGTTGCAGAGGAGAAGCAGAGATGCGGCACGAGCGAAAGTGCTCAAGGAGGAAGACGATAGCTTTATATAGCGGTATGACGCACCGTCGCAACCGTTGGATGGGCAAGGACGGAGACAGATGGCAACCATGTGGACAAGGGGTAAAAATGTATTTTTACCGGGAAGTGAACAGACAGGAGATACAGTGTAAGTGCCAGAAAAAGCGGAGGACGTGTGTACCCCACTTGCAAGACGTATCAATCAGATGGTGAATTTGGACCCACAAGGCAGTGAAAGGAGCGGTTTTCGCATATTTCCAATACAGAAATCGTAGCTATCATCAGCAATGACGTCATCATGGTAAAGGAAAAGCTCGACTATGAAGCTGGGAGAGATTATCGACAACACAAGATTATTTCGAGAGCCTTTGATCAAATACAAGTTTTTGCCCAAATGCTCGGGGGCTACTTTGGAAAAAAAAACTTCGAGCATGACAAGATAGAAAGGGCGAGAGCCTATGGCCAAATGCAAGCATTTGTTCATAGCCTCGGGGGCTACTCCCATCGGGAGCGCTGGTCGCGCACCCGATAAATAGAAAAATACCGAGAAGGATTATAAATATAGCAGCAAAGCATACTAATCTGTGGAGCCTACACCCAAGCACAAGTTCTTGGATGTAGCCTCGGGGGCTAATCCCATCGGGAACGCTGTTCGCGTGCCCGATGAATTTTTATCAAAAGAAAAAATAGAAGTGAGTATATTTCGAGTTACACAGATAACTCTACATATACTCCCATCGGGAAGATAAAATAAGTCATCAAATATGACTCGATAAAATGTGCTATTCCAACAGTACCGAAAAGCACTCGACAATATATTCTCGGAGCGCTAAAAGTCGCGAATAAATCTCTGAATGCCGCAAAACTTTGCGAAGGTAAGACCCCAGATCCGTTCCGAGCGGCGTGGCACCGTCTCCGACGGCGGACTCGTTACTTTTTTCCGTATCAACGGATACGAAGAAAAATCCTAACGGACGCGTTAGGTACCCGATAAAATATGACCGGGACTCGACGGAATGGTAAGACCTTAAGCGGCACCTCGTCGAAGTTTACACCAGTATCCCGAGATCATGTCCAGGGACGTGATCTTGAAGTAGGTTTTTGCGGATTGCCACTAGAGCAGTTAACTAGTACCTGATCCGTCAGATGAACTAGCCCCAACTACCATTATCCCTGTACAAAATAGTATTTGCATATTGAAAGATTATGTAATGAGTAAAATTGGAGATTTTCCCTGATTCTTCGGTTCAAGAAAAATCTCGGGGGCTACTGACATAGGCATCCCCAATGGGCTTGCCAAAGATGGTACCCGGGGTTTACTAAAGGCCCAGGACTCGAAGAATAAGAAGACTCGGAAGCCCATTTAGCGTTAAGAAAAGATAGTTTGTATTAGGAAAGATAGAGATTTGTAATCTTACGGGTTGAGTACGAAACCTTCCCGAACTCTGTAACTTGTGTATTACGAAATCCTCGGCTCCACCCTCTATATAAGGGGGAGTCGAGGGACGAAGGAAGGATCGAATCTACTGTCAACACAACCCTAGTTTTCATAATCGTCGAGTACTTTTTCGGCTGAAACCTTCGAGATCTACTTGCCCTCTACTTCTAGCAAAACACTAGTCTACAATCTGTAGGCATTGACAAGTTAATCCTTTGTCAGTTAGTGCCGGAAAATGTATAATAATGTTGTAAAGTATGTATAAAACATTCAAGTATTGTCATAAAAGTAGCATGTAACATAAGAAATTATAGATACGTTTGAGACGTATCAAGAGGTGCGACGATGCTGGACGACCTGCCGGACGAGATCGTCGTCCACAAGATCCTCATCAGCCTGCCGCCCAAGGACGTTGGCCACTGCCGCGCCGTTCGCAGGTCCTGGCGCGACACCACCACCACGCCTGAGTTCACGCTCGCACACCACCAACGCCAGCCCTCGCTCCCCATCATCGATGGCCTCCCCTCCCGCTTGTTAGTTTTCTTTAGTTAGGTATGATTAGCTCTCTGGTCTTTATTGATTATTATATATGAGAATCGTTTCAAATAAATTGATTGGTGTTGGAATCGAGTAAAATGTTTCATACTTATAGTGCTGCAAAAGAAAGTTTGTTTAGACTCTGACGAGTAAAATGTTTCATGCTTAGAGATCGTCGTCCACAAGATCCTTGTCAGTATGCGGCCCAAGGACGTTGGCCGCTGCCGCGCCGTTCGCAGGTCCTGGCGCGACCCCACCACCACGCCCGAGTTCACGCTCGGGCACCACCGCCACCAGCCCTCTCTCCCCATCGTCGACAGGCTCCCCTCCCGCTTCGTTGTCCTCCATGGTGGCAGCGGTGACGGCGCCGTCTCCGACCAGCAGCTCTGGGCCTTCCACCCGAACCCCACACTCAGTGGCCCGATCTGCCTACACGCTTCCACGGACGGGCTCCTCGTCATCTCACACGGATGCCGGTTCCACATCTACAGCCCGGCCATCCGCCGGCACGCTCTGCTGCCGCAGCCCGAGCATACTCTCCCCTGCAACAGCATACTCGACCTCTACCGGCACGGCACAACCGGGGAATACAGGGTGCTCTGGTCTTCAACAACGGGGGATGAAACAGCGTTGCACGTTCTCACCGTGGGAGACAACGAGTCGAGGAGCGTCAGGGTCACAATGCCGTCCTCGCCTTCCCTAGAGCAGGCAGTGCTCCAGGGGCTACCCCGGGACACCCATTACACCGGCGCCGCCACCGATCATCCGCCGGTCCACCACCGTGGCAATCTGCACTCGATGCGCAGACATCGTGGCGCCACGGACACGGCAGACATTGCGGACATCATCGTGTTCGACGCACAAGCCGAGTCATTCCGGTTGATGCACACCCCTGTCAAGCTCGCTTATTTGGATAAGCTGTTAGAGATGGAAGGGAAGCTTGCTCTGTACAGCATCGACCACCGCCTCACCGCTATAAATGTCTGGGTGATGCAGGAGTACGAGGCTGAGATCTGGGCCTTCATGTTCCGGATTGACGTCTCAATGATGGAGGCATCACAGCAACTTTACTTAACTTCTTACACGAAGAAGAAGAAACCACTCGAATCAACGGTGCAGTACTTCACTCAAATGGCTGTGCTCAATGAGCGTGAGCTGCTCATCAGGTTTAACGAAAAACATGTGCTGCGCTGCGACGTTGATGGGAATTTCTTAGGTATACTGAACATCGGAAAGTTTCAATCTTGTATGTTGCTCACTCAGCACCGCCTCCAGGATAGCATCATTCCGATACCACCCCATACGTGAGTGCAAGCAGAAGATAAGGAGGCTCTGTTCAGTGGCGACGCCAGAGATGAAATGATGGGTATTCATTTTCAACCTGTGTATTCATTTTGCCAAAATCCTTATGTATTTGCCAAATTTCTCCCTGATTTATGAGAAAATTCTAAGGTTTTGTCAAAATCTTGGGTATTCAGCTGCATACGCAAGGATACTCCTGACGCCGCCCCTGCTCTGTTCTCCAAATGGCGGCACGATTGGATGTTCATCGTTTGATTCATTATGCCCTTTAGGAGTATCTTCATATCGTAGGCTCCAGCTATCCTATATGAGTCATGTGTTTTGTTCTTAACTTTTCTCGCCTTATTAGTGATACTGCTAGTACAATTGGACATTTTGGATGGTTGCAATTGCAATAGCACCTCTTCTATCATCAGTTGGTGCTTATGATTTTTTGTGTCCTTTGTTGGACATCATTTTAATGTTATGAACTATAAAGTATGTATGATATCAGAAACGTTTCTACCGTTCATCACTAAAATTTCCTTTCAGTTAGGATTGTTAAATATGGACTGACTGGAGTTCACACTTTTGTTAGAAATATGCCATTTTTATTAGTTGAAATATTTCTTGGGGCTGATTGTTTGATCTTTGTCTGTTCAAGTACTCAATTTGGTCTTAACTCTTGCATACTTGCACCTCCTCACTAGTACTACCTCCTTTCCAAAATGTATGCCGTTTTGTCGAACTATTTTAATTAGCCGTGAACAGCTTATATTATGGAACAATGTGAAATTATATATGGCACTCGGTTAGCACTGTTTTGTGCGTGCTTGTTACTCCACTTCAGTAGTTGTCCGTACATTGATCCGTGTTGCTCCCGGAGTCCCGTAGCTTAATTTGACATTTCTAGGTACAAGCAAATGACCGAAGATGTGCTCTCCTGGAGGAAGATCGATGAATGTGCTTTGTTCTGTAACTTGATTACACCTCAAGGTGACAGTTGGGCCGATTTAGGACTGGGCACATATCTTTTCATGCGGTTAATGCATGTCTTGGGTCGCATGGAAATTCCATCAATTTCGATGGTGACATACTGACATCTGAAATACCCTGCCCGCACTCACAAAACAATAATCCTAGACTTACGGACTGATAGGCTTACGGAAAGATTACGGACGAACGTGGCCGAAAATGGCTGGATGAAATTTTATCCCTTGCTGAAAAACCGGGAGTGGTTTGTAGTTTCACCCATTCATGCTATGCCACGTTATAGGTCCGTAAGAGATTTCCGTAAAGCCTGTCCATAGGTGTAGCATTACTCACGATAAGTGGTTCTCTCTACTCCGGAGTAGATTTCTCAACGTAACTTAAATGCCGGAGTGAACAACTAGCATTGCAAATTCACAGCTAGCATTTTCTCTTGTTTCCAGAATTAAAATCGAACAACTAATAACCTGACGCTAACAATAACAGTTGGTGCTTATGTTTTTTTTTTTGTTGGACATCATTTTAATATTATGAACTATGGAGTAAGTATTATCAGAAACTTTTCTATTGTTCCTACACCCAAATTTACTTGAAGATTGCATGGTTAAGATGCACTTGTTAGATAATCAATAATATGGTTGTGGGCATGGGTCATCCTCCTCCCAAATTTTATTTCACTATTTGTCCAGACTATGTGCTACATCATCATCCGCATCTCGCCTAACAGCCACAAAGCCGACCACTCTGCACTCCAGGAAGGAAGAAGGACCCCTTCTAAACCCCAGCGATAGAGTGCCGTTCTTCTTCACCTGCAATTTCGCCACAAAATATGGAAGAAAACCCACCTAAATCCATTCATAATGAGCCCTCACTGATTCCTAGTTGCTATGAATGTTGTGTTTGACAAATACATGCATGCATTGCTTCCAACAATCTCAAAGCATACACATGCGCAGCATCAGTATATCAGGTAAAAACACTTCTTATTCTTTAAAAAAAAGACTCCCTAGGATTTTCTATTTTTTTTTAAATAATACTTGACCGAGATGAGGAAAGAAAGATGATTTATTGATTATATGAGTTCTCGGGGAAGGCGGTGCCGACAAACTTGAAGAAGCGCTCCGAGTAGAATCGAGGTTCCACAGCAGATATTGACAAGGGGTTATACTTATACTTGATGGACTTATATGCATGCTCAATCTTCTTCGTCATGTTGTACTTCTGCAGAATATCAATGATCCCTATGTATAGTACGACATCATAAACATGATGGAGCGATTTGCTGTCATCCTCTTGTTTATCTTCTTTCTCCGCTCTCGCCGGCATGTTGACTCCTAGCTGGATCGGAAGCCTATCAAATTTAAAAAAAAAATCATCTCAGATCATATATTAGCGTTGGAAGAACATGAGTATTGACCTAGAGAAATTAACTAATGATGACCTTCCTGTGCCTGGAAGCAGAAGATCAACTTCCTCGAAACATGCCGATGACGAACGCGAGCGGCTTCCCCGATGTGTGGGCCGACGAAGCTGGACCATTTTTGTTGCTGCCTCGCTGCAGCAAAATCAGCCCGTCTTGATAGTTATAAACAGAATTCTCCTCTGCGACATCTGCATTACCGATTTCAGTAAGGAAAAAAATGCTTTTGCAAAATAGGTTAACTGGACAACTTACTGAGAAATAAAGATACACATTCCATGCTTACCTGCTTCTGAAAGAACGGTTAAGTTATCTGGCAAAATGCTTTCACGACATGATGATCCTATTTGTAGGTTTCGACGAGCTCGGTAATGGAAACCAAGAAGTAAGCTGTAATCCATTATACCATGGTTCCTTAGAAATTCGCTGTCGATTTCAATCTGCCTACATAGAGTAAGAACAAAACATGATTGTTACAAACAAAAACTGGTCATGATAATATACAATCTGTTATTTCAGAGTAAACATGCTTACTTAAGCAAAGCACCCCGCCAAGAAGGCTCAAGATAAAACGAATAATTCAGATCCAAGTCTTTCAGCGTCGTGTTCTCGTCGATTTTAATTTTCTCTGTAGAACGTCCCAAAGATGAACCTTTTAAGTCAAATCTTCGATGAATTCTTAGTTCTGTGCAGAACATGTTGCCCATTACTACAAATTGAAACTGCACATATAAACAACAAAAATCAACAGTTCAGTTTCTACATTATTTCAGAAGAAGTAATTAGAATAGGAAATATCATATATAACAACTAATATTCTTTTAAGATTGAACGAAAAGTACTACCTGTTAAAAAATATATAACAAGCTTTAGACAGTATATGTGCAACTTTGGCTGTCATTATCAACGGTGACATGTTATCTAAATTAAAAAAGTAATTATATTATTGAACTATTTCCCCAGAAAAAATCAATAGTATTATTTAATATGATCAGATTAAAGAGTTTTGTATGTAGTACCAGTTGAAATCATTTTTTTTTGGTTACAAATTTGAAGATATTTTTACTTTTGAAATAAGACATTAGGGAGTAGAAATAACAGTTAATAATGCATGTCACTAGCTACCTTTCGACCACTGGAAGGTGTCACCCTGTGGAGGCCAAAAAATTTAGTTACGAGCGTATTCTCATAGGTTTGGACATGACGATAATAGTATGGGAGCATACGCAGAAGAACCTGCATGGTATCAAGTAAATACAATGTCTCACATGTAAGAAATTTAGTATGCAAGAAAGAAAAGTTTAATTCAAATGCTAATATGATTCATAAGGTGAACTAGGAAACTAATTCAGATAAGCTAAAAGCTCAATGTCCATTTAGGATCAAGTGCTTTGGGTGAGACAAGCAAGGTCGAGATCATTGAAATCTTCCTATTCCTACATATCAAGAGCTGAAGTTCAGTAGACAATGAGAACCTGCACTTCTGATTTCCGAAGAGTCTTGATCATGAACCGGTCGTCCTGCGACAAGAAAAAGATACTCCCACTCTTTCCGGGGAAGATAGCTCCCTAAGTGCATCACTTCCACTAATGGAAATCATGTAGTCTGCTGTATCAATCTTGAACATCTCCCTCAAATTTCTATAATAAAACACTAGCAATAAATTAGTACGTACGTACGTCGTGTAATGTTTTGAAAAAGAAGAAAAGTAGTGCAAGGAAGCATTGCAGAACAAGGTTCAAAGATATATACTGCACAATATAGCACGTTGAAAGAAAAGTGAGGCGGGCACAAACCTGAAAACCATTGGGCAGTAGTCCTTCCACTTAAAATCTAGAGCACGATGTGAAGGAGTAAGCTTTGATCCGTTTTTGGGGAAGTTCATCCAGAAATTAGCTTTGTGGCCATAATCAGAAGTTCGCACCTCACGCTCCGGGATGGGCGTAATCTTTCCAACTGTGTACCTGAGTAGTGCGATTGAACCTTTTACTGATCACGAATATAAACTAGCTCTTTTCGCAAAAAAAGAATATAAACTAGCTCTGTCAATTGTCACGTCGATAAAAGGAAGAACATAGTCATAGATTACAGCAATAGTGTACTACTAGCTAGAGAAGGAAACTGTTGAGATTGGGATGCCCTGTACTAATATGCATCAATTAGTTACCTGATTCCAAGCTGCAGACAGAGCATCAGATCGTAGCTCCGGTGGCCTTTAATTATCGTCTCTCCGGGCCTTTTCGCGGCCCTTCTGAGGCCAAGTTTCAGTTTCTTGGAGGACGATTCCGGGAGGCTCCACTTAGCCAGCACAGTCTCGCTGATTAGAACTCCCTGAGCGTACTCCCTGGACGTGGATGTTTCGCGGTACGCGGTTGACTCGTTTCCCCCCGACCCATCCGAGTTGGTGGAAGAATCAAGAATGGATGAGGCTGCCGCGTGGGGCGTGGAATTTATACAGGGAAGGAGGATGAGGAGGAGGCGGTTGGGGCACGTTTGGGCTACGGTTTCCCACGTTGGCGTTTGCTCGCACGTTTGGACACGGACAGCAACTTGGCGGGAGAGAGCCTCCACTATTCTTTCGTTTGGGCTGGATTTCGCTGGGAAAATGCCGGTGCTCGATCACATTGGCCCACTCGACGTTGACTCGTTTCCAGCCGAGACACACATTTCGTCCCAACCATCCGACGCCCCGCCCCCGACCCCATTTCGTCCCAACCAACCAACCAAACCCTAACCCCTCCCCACCAAAGCGCCGGCGGCGGCGCCGGAACCAGGAAGCGACCCGCCGGCGCGCGCCTGCATCCGTGCGCGGCGCTCTGTCGACCTTGCCCGCCGGCCCGCGTCGCGCGCGCTCGCCGGACCATCAGCCGCACCCAGGAGAAGGTACCTCCGGTGGCCGCCAGATCCGGGGGCCGCTACCTTCTCCGCCTCCACCTCCACGGCGAGCCAACTCCACCAGCCGAGCCCTCCACCACGACGCATCAAGCTCCGCGTCCAGGCCTCCAAGGTCGCCGTCCGGAGACTCCACCTGCTGGACCTGCGACTGCACGGGGGAGGCCTCGACCCAGGGGTAGCTGCAAGGTTGCTTCGCTCTACGGTTTATACTTTTCTCACACGCAACATGTGTAGTTGGATTTTGAATCCATTGTTCCAAATACATCCACTATGCTCCATTCTTCACGCACGATCCTACAAATACGGATCCAATTCTTCTTATAACTACTAGTCCTAGTAGTAACATTGGCAGATGGGAGATCCTACCAACAACTGCGATGCCTCTAAGGATGAACAATACAAGCCATGCTAGCTACTCTTGTTTCTCTGTCCACTACTTCACATCAAACCCTGTTTTGTTTTGTTTTCTAATCTTGGTCTACTTTTTTTTTCTTTATTCAGGTTAACTCACTGGAACAAGCCCAGCTGAATACCAAACTCTGCAACCATGTACGGAGACATCCGAGGTAACATAAAGAATTTACAGACGACACACGTACACATTCGTTGCTGTTGCTGCTCCCTTGTGCCTAGCAGCACCAACTCAGTTACTTGTGCTTTTATTTATGCAGCATCCTGTGACCCTGCCCGCCTACGGCTGCTCCCACCAGTCGGTGATTCCTTCCGGTGCCACCCGGCCGTTCTGGCCCCACCAATGTCGATCGGCTTCAACTACCTCGTCGGTGCTGGTGCGGGGGTGACGTAAACACCCACCCTACCCGGTGAGCTCCTCGCGTTCCCATTCTTCCTTTTCTAAGTTCTCCGTGGTGCCACGGCTGTCCCGATTCTGTGCTCCCTCCTATCTAGCTCGATTCAACTTCAGCCTTTTTTTTGTTTGTTTTAGTTTAGATTCCCCCATTATATAAATGGACTGTCTAGCTGATCATTGGGCAAATTAGATCACTATATAGCTGCTATTAGTAGTGTCTCTATTCTGTCCTGATGGTTTGATTTTTCAGCACTTGCTTATTTGGTCGAATAAGAATAATCTGATATGGGAAAATGGGGACATATCCATGTATGACACCCATGCATTCTTAGTATACATGCGTCACCTATGATTAGCTCTTTACTTCTCATCTTGCTGGAATTGCATGTTGTTCCGTTTGGTGTCATATTTACTTGAAGTCATTGTTTTCAACTCATGTGAACCATGGAACCTCAGGTTGGGAAAGATGCAGCGCACGTGTTTCTGGTGTGGCGCCCAGGTTCACCTCCGACGACGATTACGTCCACAGCATGCCTGATTCTGCTGATATATACTATCACCGGGTAGTTATAACTCTGCCCTACTATTTGTGGTTAGTGCTATATCTCAGGTCTGGCTAACATATTAGCCTCCACAGGTCGGAAGGGCTGGACGTTTTGGCACCCAAGGGGCTTGCAACAACATTTGATTCTTCTTCGTCTAGTTCTGATGTTATCAATCAGGTTTGTATAACTGGTATACTTTTTTTTACTTCTCTCTTGTGAGCAGCAGAGCTGGACCTAACTCGGATTTCACATATGAATTATTTGAAGGTACAATTAAGCTTCGAGGTTGACATAAAGTAGCTCATCGCTGATGCGGCTCCCTGGTTGGCCGACCTGCACCTCCACCTGGACTATTACGTTCCTGGTCAATGGCCTCCTTACTCGGGCTCCTACTTTTCTTCCTGTTGATGGTCGCCACCTCCAGCAGGTGAGACCGATTCCTCAATCTGCTGCTGGGATCTGTAGCTGTACACCCACATTTTCCATGAAATCTTTTGAGCATTGAATTCTCATGAGGATACTTCTGCATTTCCAAAATAATGAGTATGCACATTACGAGAATTGATTCTTATTATTCATGTTAGGATCTTTCACTGCAGCTTAAAACTGTGATTGCCTTCCATTGGGTGTTGCTGGATGTTGTTAGATTTTTTTGCTGATGGAAGACTTCTGGATACTTCAAATTGTGCCAAGGTACTTGCTGTTAGAAGCTACATGTTTGATGTTTATTATTGTTCATATGCTGGGGGCAACTTGAACATTTCAAAATGATGTTAAACTTGCTTTCTTGGTCGACTTTTTCTTATCTCCTCACAGGGTGATGCGGACTCTGGGCACGGTGCAAAGGGATAATTGGCCAAGTTAGACGAAGGTTGGAGACTTGCTCTCTTTCCTCCGTACTTTGCTGGATTCGATACCGCCAAACATGTTCTCATGGTTGTTGCGCAACTCTCTTTGCAGGTGCTTTAGACAAGAGAATACCAAGATGAAGTGTGTTGGTCGTGCTGCCCACTGGAGCTGCTGCCGGCGTACACTAAGGCTTCCTGCCCCTGCCTTCTTCGACTGTGACCTCTCCTACTGCGGTAGCCTTCTTCTTCGACTCCTTGTGTTCAGGCGGTAAGGTTCTGGTTCCAATCGATCCAATGACGTCACTGTTTAGGTCCAGCTGTGTTGGCTGTTCAATTAGTACTTGGTCATGGCACTAATAAGTGCTGTTGTAAGCTAACTATTTGGTTGGTGTTTATGATTAAAGGGTAAATAAAATCACAGCGTGTTCCTTTGCACTGTACATGTCCATTAGCATCTTCATATTAGTTATTTTGATGCATTTGTGACATATTGGTTATCTTTATCTTGCAAGGATCAGATTTACATTCCATGTTCATTTCTAGCAAAGATTGTTGGTTAGAACTATCATTTATCTTGCTTGCTTTGCACTCATTTGCACTTGTGACAAATACCTTCCAAATACTGATTTATTGATGTTTCTCAGATGCAAGTTTTAGAGGGCTGGTAGCATCGAAGCCATGACCTGCAGGTGGAGGGTGGAAGAACAGCTAGCGAAAGCTGAACTCATCTTGCTTGCGAAACCAATTGAATACCTGGGTTGTACTGGTCGTGGACTGTTATTTGTGACTCCAAATCTGGAATGTTGGGTGGTAGTCGACGAAGTACATCGTTTTTGTGATGCTCCAGACCTGTGATGGAGTTGGGTTGTCCTGTTGCACTTTTATTGATTAATGTTTGGATTATGATCTGATTATCCCCAAAACAGGGTAGTTTATGCTGAAATTTTCTGAGAATTTTGACTAACCGCCCCTTCCCCCATATTGGCCAGAAGCGTCCAGAGTAGTGGACTGAGCATAAAGTGGCCATTAGATTGACCTGCATATGCACGGACATCTAAAATATTAGAAAGAATTTTGCTGATTTATTTATTGCTATATCCAATTTATGGAGTTGATACACCATTTAATTGATATCGTTTAGCAAAATGAATCACTGTGCTAGTTAGCTTGTGACAGCCTCTTCCCAGAGGATGTGGTACAGCAGAAAGTTCTCGTGGGCTAAGGGAGGTGAGATTTGTCCGCGATTTAAGACCAAAACACTCCGCAGCCGGCATCCATTGGCCAGGGCGAGCTCTTTTGGATCTCCATTAGAGAAATGAGCATGTAGGTAAAAAAAATGGCACTGAAATCAAACGGAAACAAAATATTTGAAATATTGGTGCAGGATTCAAACTGTTTGAAGGTTGCTGCTCAGGTCAGATCATGCACGTGCTACATAAAAAAAGGCGATGAACAGACACTGTTGTTTTCTTCTTCCTCTAGCCAATGGAGAACTTGGATTTGAATCATCCACCAGCCCAACTATCACGTGATAAAGGAGTACTACGGGAAGGCCTAAATTTTGATTGCTGCGTGAGAACGCCATCGAAGGTTAGAACATGATCTAGTTCATGCAATTTCTTGCAACTTGCAACTGATTTTTATTCGTGTCTGGTTTCATTGCTTGCAGATGTTCTAGATAGCAGTTCGGACGAGGAAGACGATTATTCTGACATGGACGAATATGCTGGAGGTGCAAGAGAGGGGCATATAGAAGTCGGCGACACCCTCGTTGGAGCTAGGAACGGAACAGTGTATTTTCGGGCGCGGTGAGGGAGGTAGTGTGGTGGCCCTGGGCGAGGTGCCACTACGAGCAACAACCAAGCTTGACCCAAGCTTTTCGAGATCGATCGAACTCAACAAGCCCATTTTTTTCTCTTCTATTGGCTAGCTACGGTGGCCCCAATTTGATTTCTCGCGTACTTTTTTCATTCATTCTTTTATCGATTCGATCATAACACGGGCGAGTCCACGCATACTTGCTTTTCTTCTTTCTTTCTTTTTCATTTACTTGGATACTTGCTTTTCTGGAACGCTGAATCGGGAGCAGTGTTTTTCAGATTCCATCGGACCAATCAATTTACCTCCCCTGGTCACGCACAAATGCAGGCCTACTATACACATACTAAAACACGCGTAAGCGACTGATCGATCGACTCAAGTAGAGCCCTAGACACAAGTTCAGTTTTATCTTCTCCTGACTTTGTGCCTACCAAAGCTAGCTTAACCAACGTCAAATGATCATGCGTATAACACGAAAAGCCAAAGAATAGCTAGCTCGGTTTTCTTTTTTGCTTGTCATAACCATCAAGAGTGTCCAATGCTTGCCTCGGTTCTCTTCTTCACAGTAGACTCAAGACAAAAATAAATAAATAGAGGGTCAACTACATGCTTTCCTTTGCGAAGAAAATCTACTTCGACAAGGTAGCTAACTAGCTGGAAAATTTGCCATCAACTATTCCAATTTCTGGGCATTTCTTACCAACACAGCAAAATAGCATATGCACAGCTCTACATGCATTCTAGATTCAACTCCATCAATTAAAGACGACCGCAATGCAAATTAATATATTGCACACATGCAAACGAAACGATTACA
Source organism: Lolium rigidum (assembly GCF_022539505.1). Taxonomy (NCBI): domain Eukaryota; kingdom Viridiplantae; phylum Streptophyta; class Magnoliopsida; order Poales; family Poaceae; genus Lolium; species Lolium rigidum. Next base: position 330,379,415 of record NC_061508.1, read on the forward strand.
CTCCATTACAACCTTGTGCTCTGGTTACAAAATCTTCACCGGATTTTACAAGACTTGAAACACTGCACCAGCAGCACAAGCCACGGAGACGGCGCATCTCGAATTTCTGCCGGAGCCCTCCCTTGCACCAGAACCAGAACAAGCAGAATCTGCATTCCCATAAGGCAAAATTCAGACACTATCCCTTGGACTAAAACCACATGGCTATTGTAACTTAACAGACACAATCCAAATTCTTTTTTTATCGACTCACATATACAGTTATCATTTTGGAGCTTACATTAAAGGAACCACAAACTTGATCTGTCATGACCTAGTCATAGTTACACAACTTCCAAAACTGATCCTAAACCAGAGTCATCATCGACGGCTCCATGGCCGGATCACACTTCAGCCACGGCTCTACATGGCCACTGCGCAGACCATTTAGACGAGACAATGTGATACTCACCTGAACCACCGAGACATAGAGGAAGAAGGCCACCGCTACCTCCTGTGGCTAGCTCCAGCCCTGCTTCTCCATCCTGCAAATAGAATGTGAAGGCTTAATTGCTGCCAGCAATCACATGTTCCGAGGCATGCCAATGAAATGCCAAGAAATAGATTGAGCAGCAGTGGCAGCAAAAAATGTGATGTTGATTATTCTGGGGAGGCAAACAAATTGCAACTGATGACAACTGTCAACTTGGTCAAATAAATTGTACTGGCACACTACAAAGTAATTTAAAGGTTGATGTCATGCTTTATTTTATATGGATAAGTAACAGTGGCAACTACCAGTAGTAAAATTAGTCAAGCGCTAGAACCTGGCACTATATTACCAGCAGCAGCCAAATACTATCAATTCACAGCTGCTACGAGTTAAACTAATTAATCAATGGAAGTTCAATCAGTGATGGTCTCAAAATAACTGCCATGACCTTTGCCCTTTTTTGGACAACCATACCACAATTCAAATAACAGAAAATGTGCATACAGCACACCCCTAGAGACATTCAAACACACAATCCAGTTCAACGAGTATGTTCAATGTTGACAAGATCAACTACACCTCCAACAGCACATTCCAGTACCAGCAAAGCACCAAAAAACCCTAAAAGTCCAACAGCTAGATGGCCGTACACAGGGCATCAAAGGGGAACTCAAGGAATCACCTGAGAGAATTGTAGACAAAAGCCAAGATAGCACCACGACGGTTGTGGCGCTGCGAACTCGCCGCCAAAGCCAGCCCAACAGCCGGCAGACCGCACACACTTATGCACCTCACATATAAGAAGTCATATGTTAGAAAAGAAAGTAGGATACAAGGATAACTAAGCTAGTATGCACAAAATATGAACTAGATCAATGGAATGCACTGTATTCAAAGGGATGCAGGTAGACTTCTTAAAAAAAATAGTTGGGCAATCTCATCTATCACGGGAGCACCATTAGAGTAGGTACATGCCATTCTGTGCAGATAGCTAGCTAAAGACGATATAGATATGCCCATGTGAAGACAAAATATAATTGAGCAAAACTAAACGGAGAACAAATGCTCCTGGATATTCTAGGCCCTCAGTTTATGTCTAACTCATGCTATTTAGGACCTCAGTATAATATTGCTACGTTGCAACATTGCACAGCATGTCAACTTGGTTAAAGCCCAAAAAGACACATGTGGCTGAAATAGGCACAATTCATAATGAAAATGTCAACCAAAGATTTTTTTTAGAACAGTGCTTAGTGCCAGGATCACGTCCTAGTTGCACAACTACCAAAACTGAACCTAAACCAGCATCGTCATCGCCTCGATGGCCGGATCACACTTTAGCCGTGGCTCTAGATGCCACTTTATATCACAGCAGGGATACTCACCTAAACCTCCAAGACTAGAGGAAGAAGGCCACCGCCGCTACCTCCTTCGGCCACCTCCGGCTCCGCTTCTCAGTCCTGCAAATAGAATGTGCACGCTTAATTACTGCCAGCAATCACATGTTCACAGGCATGCCAATGAAATATCAAGAAATAGTCAAAGCAGCAGCTAGCAGCGAAAATGTCATGCTGAATATTCTGGGAAGGCAAATAAATGCAGTTGATGGCAACTGTCAACTTGGCCAAATAAATTGTAGTGGAACACTACAAAGTAATTTAATGGGTGTTGTCATGGTTTATTAGATATATGGATAAGTAACAATGGAAAATATCAAGATAATTAAAGTATGTGATCGCTAGCCAGCTAGGAGCAGCAAACCTGGAGCTATATAATGAAATCTGACATTACTACATCACCAGCAGCAGCCAAATACTATCAATTCAAAGCTGCTAAGAGTTAAAACTAAATCACTGCAAGTTTAATTAGCAAGTGTTCAAAAGTTTTCCATGATATTTGCCTTTTTGTGGACATCCATATCACAATTGAAATGACAGTAAAAGTTCATACAGCATGCCTCTAGAGACATTCAAACATACAATCCAATTCGACTAATATGTTAAACGTTGACAAGATCAACTACACATGCAACCATACATTCCAGTACCACGAAAGCACAAAAAAATTCTAAAAGTCCAACGGCTCAATGGCTCTACACAGGGCATCGACTCCATGGCTAAAACAGCTATTATTGGAAATCAAGTTCATCACCAACTGTACATATTCATGGTCATGCAAGAGAAGCGAAGCCCACAAAGCAAGCATGAAGGTCTTAAGCCCATATACATTAAAGGAAGAGACAACATGCTAGATGATCACAAACAACAGGACATCCTAGAGGTCATAAACAGACCTACCAATATCCAAAAAAGCAAGTAGAAAGTGACCCAGAACACAGATTTGCAATTTTCTGTAACATTCATGCACACAAGCAAAGGAAAAAATATAGAGAATGCAGTGACTTCCAATCAAGGATAGCCAAAAAGGAAACAAAAGGTAAATAATGAAATACTCTGTCCGATTCATATTAATTCATTCAACTTTGTCTAGACAAAGATGATTCTAGTCAACAAACGCGCCTAGATATATCTAAGTTAAGTCAATTAATTTGGATCGGAGGGAGTAGCTCAGTTTTGGCTCAATATAATCGAACTGCAAACAAATGTGAACAGTTGAGATCCAAATTCATGACCACGGCCATGATCTCTGTACATGGGCAGCCTCAACCAACCAGAAAAATCCTACTAATTCAGATCAAACAAATAGGATAACAAAAGAAAAAAAAGGACCATGCAAACATTCTCACTTGCTTAAATTCCCCTAGTTTATCCCTCTCATTTGGCAAGAACACAATTCACAGAGAACACCATATGCAGCAACCAGACCAGCAGGGTTAGAAATAGTGAAATTACCTCGACCCTGAACTTGCTGGTGATGCCGGCAAGGGTGCCCATCCTGTAGACCTTTTGCTCGAGGTCATCCACGGCCAAGAAGCAGGACAGCGGAGTCCTGTCCCGCTTCAGACTCGTCGGTGGTGAACACGGGTAGCAAGGGCGCCACACATGAACCAACCAACAGGACGATCCCTAAGTCCTTCTAAAAGTAGAGGTCCTACTAGTAGCATGCTGACAACGGTAGTAGCAAGATCTGCCACAAGTTTTTCCATTGATCTACATCAATAATATAGAAAATAAATCAGTATATGTTCATGCCTATAGAACAGCGTAGAAAATTAAAGTCCAACCAATTGGAAGCAGCTATCTTCACTTAGGATTTATAACAAGAAGACTGCATTGATATCCATGCTATCATCAGAATCAAACCACGGAAAGCAAAGGAGCTATTCTCCCTAAACAAAATGACCAAGATTACACAGCACCAATCCATAACATACAGTAAGAGCAAATGGAGGCCTTTAACAGAAAATTCATGAATTACATTGACTACTACAAAGATCAGCTGCATTTGACTCAGTCTTGACGTGATCAGTGATCACAACTTCTAAAAATCATTATTGCATGTTGTTGTGTTAGATTTACAAATGATAGACAAAACACAACTGTCTTCTCTTTGTTTCTCACCAATTTACACATGAGCAGGAACAGGGGGCTATTTATTTCTGAAACCAAATCTGCGGACAAGATGAACATGAGACTAGAAGCCACACAAGAGGAACTGAAACAAGAACATGAACTTCAAGAGAACAAGAAGCAATATATAGGTCACTGTTTCTCAATGTTTGGGTTATATTAAAACATATCATGTGACAATTTCAATTTGCTTACTGCTCCTGAAGGATAAATCTCCTGAACATTTTCTTATTCAACCGTTCAAGTCCTAGGAGCTTTTTCAAATGTTGCAAATAAATTTTGAATATGCATGCTACAAAAAAGGAGAGGAAATTCTCTATCAAATCAGACCATACATGCTGATAGCACAGATAAGTTAGTGAGGTCTAATGTAGGCCTACTGCTGCTAAACAGGACTAATGGGGCCTAATGATGATTAATCTGCGCCTCCAACTAAGCCAAACACTGAAATGCTGCCAATGCATTAGAAATCAGCGAAAGTTGATCTAAAATCTTGATTTGGCAGACAAATATTAACATGTAGTATCTGGAATTTGTTTTACTACAATCTACAATGAAGAGCAAATGGGCAGCAGTGGCATGGTGTATTCATGCATCTTATGCAGCTCGGACTAGCTGATTTTGGCCACCACGAGTCCGTCCATGTTAAAATCAATTTCCACAAAGTTCTGGGTGCACATCTTGCTCACACGGACATAGACACCTAAAAATCTGAACCTTTCACCTAATGACCTCTACTGATCTGCTAGTTGTTAGCACACATCGGGATGCAACTTCTCAATAGGAATGCCAGTTCTTGGCAGATCCACATCGCACCAAACCAGGGACCAAAGAGAGGGGAACAGGGGTCCTCACCTGCAGGGCAAGCTGGACGCGAGGTCGTCGTGGACGAGGTCGCCGGCGGCCATGTGGAGGAGGGCCCGGAGCTGGTGGCCGGCGTGCAGCAGCACACCGCACTCACATGGACGCCATCTCCTCCTGCTGGTCGGCTCTCCGGTGCTTCGCTGCCAGCGGAGGGAACGAGGATATCGCGGTGGTTGGCGACAGATCTCCGGGGCTCGCGTCGCCGATGGCGCGTCCTGGCTGCCGGCGCACCATCACCGGCGTTCAGCAGGCGCCCCGGTAACGCGCGCGACGCGGGCAAGGCGAGATCGACGGAGCCGCTCGCGCGTAGAATTACGCACGCGGGCGTGCTCCGGCGAGCAAGCCCAGCCACGCCGCCGTGGTCGCAGCAGAGGAACGAACGGGGAGAGGGAGGAGATATGCGTGCGTTGGTTAGGGTTTCGGTACTTTTTTTTTTCTTGTTAAAATGGGTTCTGCTTATTTTGTTATATACGCATTTATTTGGACCCTAGATTTGCAAAGCGGGCTGTTGGGCCAGTTGGGCTGAGTTTTCTGTTGAATTCTGTTGCCTGCCGTAGCTCCAAAACATCTCCCGCGCGATCTGTTGCACGAGGCAGTATGCATGGCTGGACTATCTATCTCTTCTCTTTAATACACAGGAATAGAAATCGTATCCTACGCACGTGCTGCAAATGAAGAAACTTTTGCTCAAGCATGTACTAGAGGGATGATTTACTCGGAAAATTAATTCCATATGTTTATTCTTTTTCCTATTGTGTGCGAACTTAGGTAAATCACCACCTTTTGAGTTCATCATATGTCTCTCTTACCTTCCACTTTCTCATGACATATCTGTTATCCCTTTCTTACTTTCCCGCAACTTTATCCCGCCATCCTTTTGTAAGGGAACATTGCCCCTATGCGTGTCTTTGGTAACTAATGACAATCTCTATGGACTAATATTTTCATCGATTTTATATGAAGGAATATTTCATAGATAACGTTTGTAGTCCATGTGTTGAATTCAACAATGGATTCCATGAAGTTAAAGATTGATTTGAGGAGGTAAATATGATATGATCAAGAAGAAGAAATGAAGATGGAGTTCTTGTGCGGGACTCAATTTAGACATGCTCTAGCTTATGTGTTAAGCAATGGATGATCAAGATATTATGCTAGAGCATGAGGAGATACAAGGTTGACCAAGACTAAGAGTGAAGATTGAATCCAAGTTGGTCAAAACACAAAGCATAAAGAATGTACCACATGAGATCATGTGATCATGTGGTATGGTAAGCTTTGTAAATTATGCTTCATGAGCTAACCCATTATATATAGCTCATGAGACGATGACATCAAGTGATGATCGTCATCAAGGTTGAGAAGGGCAAGTTCAAAATGAGCACCTCAAGAAGATTTTATGCTTGAAGCTTGTCGTCCATTCCTTGATAATGGACATGTAAAGATGTGCTTCAATGAAGCTATCCCATAGTGGTGTATGAGGAGCAATTGTGAGTCTTGACGAAGCAACAATAATCAAGTGAGACATTCCGCTTGAATGAATCTTGAAGTGTTTTCATCAAGTTCAAGTGGATGCGAAAAGCAAAGGTATGGTCTTGTTAGGTTTTAATTTTACCGCTCTCAAGGTGGTTGTTGGGAGACCGGGTTATGTGATAGATAGCCGCAGTATTAAGAGGGGCTTTTGATTGGGTAAATTGATCACATCATCTTAGGGAGATCAATTCTTTGCATACTTTGCATCCACTATTCTTGTTGTGTCTTGGTGTTTCTTTGTGTGAGGTTTTGGGTTTGTTGCTGCCTTTTCAACAAGCCAAAGTTCAGTGAAAAAGAATTTCGTATGCATATTCTATTGCGTTTTCGAGTTTGGATGTTTTTACCGGTTCTTCACGTAGAGAGGTTTTCTCTCTAAATTCATGTAAAAAATGTCCTTTGATGATTCCTAATAATTCCAACAAAATTGGTTTCATCTTAACCGGAGTTTGGAAACATTGTAAAAGTTTAGTTATATTGAGAAAAATCCATTTTGAAAGAACTTTGCGAGACCGGTGGAGCCAAACTCGCAGCCGAAACCAACCGACCGCCATCAGAATTTTTGGTATACATGGCGATGTTCTGCCGCCGAACTGGTTCCGGCTCACCGGTTTCGAATCGGTGAGGAAGCCGGCATGCCCATTTGAGTCGGCCCAGCCATGTTTGTTAGTTGCCATTACAACAAGCATTTTAGTTCGACGTCTGTGTGCCAAACTGTTTGGCGTCTAAGCCGGCATCGCCGAACTTACCGCTGGATTGGGTCGCAGAGTTCCCCTCAAATTGCTAATTTCTCCCCTGGACTACAAATAGCCCTTCTTCTCCTTGATGAGGTCAGGTCAACCATTCATATCCCTCTCTCTCATACTCCATTACTGAACCTGAAAGGCTTGCTTCCTCTCTCTTCCCGCCTATCATTTTGTTCTTGGGGGATTTGGAAGATTAGATCTACATCCACAATCTCCGCCAATCATTTTCTCCTCTAACTGATGTGAACTCTTAGGATCTAGATATTGGAGTCTTTTGTTGATTTTCTTCTTTGTTCTTCCTCTCTAATTCCTCCCTAGTACTTGTTGCTTTCGTGGGATTTGAGTGTGAAATATTTGAACACCTTTTTTGGTGGGATCTTGGAGTGAAGAAATCTAGATGGTTGAGGTTGTGCATGTCTAGGATATTGGGGATAATGGCCGAACGGTGAATCGAGGTAAGCAGGCTTGATCGATATGATCACCAATCAGGCTAAGAATTACCATGTCGATGATTATTGGCATGAACCAAAGAATGTGTGGCCAATGCAGGGTATCTGTGCAAAAAAAAAAATCCCCTCAAAGTTAGATGAGATGTAGAAGAAGAGGTAGGTGGTGTGAATTGCACTCATCCTTACCTACCACGACAAATTAAAGCAAATAAGTTTTTAGCGAGCTTCACTACATGTAGATATCAATATCGGGAAGTCTTGATTATGAATAAACCAACAATCACCTGAACGGAAACACAGTGTCGAGGTTGTTCTCATCGTGTGAGGGTTTGAGTTTAGGTATCTTGGTTTATCAGAGGGGGTTGGTGCAACGATGCGGGCATGAACTATATATGATGACACTAGGTTTAATAAAGTCTGACATAAGGATACAAAAATCACTAATAACTATGATTGCACGAACCATTGTCGGTGCAAATGGGAAGTTCCCAATCACGTATGGTAGCGAGTCCATGTAATATGAGAAGAAGAGGAGGAGGAGGAGGAGGAGGAGGAGGAGGAGGAGGAGGAGGAGGAGGAGGAGAAGAATGCATGCATGCATTGACTCTATATACTTTGACTCTGTGTGCACACAAGAAAATGAAGTGTGGCATGAACTTGTATACTAGCTACTAGTGGCTGTTATCACCAGATTTTGGCAAAATCAGGAGATGGGCCGTAAGTGAAGATGGGCTTGAAAGATACACGCGTGGAGCATCTTTGAAGCGGCCTTGCACGAAGAGTTTGGTCTTAATTGCCCGTGTATCTGTAATACAGTAGATCGCATCTTAGTTTAGAATTAAAAGATAGAGTTTAACTCGTGCACGGTTAGGTGCACGCCCCAATTAGAAAGTCCCTTGGACTATAAATATGTATCTAGGGTTATCGGAAAAGGAGGACAATCACGTTCACAACAAACACAAATCAGGCGCATCGCCACCCCTTCTTTCGAGGGTTTCTCCCGGGTAAGCATCATGCTGCCTAGATCGCATTTTGCGATCAAGGCAGCACACGTTTATTCGTCTACCTTGTGCTGCTCGTGCTGAAGCGTTGTTGATGGCGAGTAGCACTACTTATCGTAGATGTTTTGGGGCTTGCATAGATGCTTTTCTTACGCATATCTGCTTAGCTGTGCCGTCCCTCGATATCTAGCTGCCCTTGCACCTATCTAGGTGTAAGGGCAGCATCTTGCTTGTTCGTTGTTTAGTAGATCCGATCCGTTATAGTTGCTCCTTGATTCTTCAAGGATTGGTTTAATATCCGTATGGTTAGGCCTCGCAAACGGGTTGAACGTTCCGGTAGTGCGTTAGGTATGGTTTGTTAGTCCTAAGAGGGATGTTCCGGGAATTAACTTAATGTTGGTTTTTAGGCCTCTTTTAGGGCTAGTTTTCCATTATCTCTCGTGTCTATTAGGCTCAACTACGCGTAGGATGTTCCGATCATACGGTGAAAACCCTAAACTCTAGTAGATTGGTTTAGCTTTATACTGATCAAGCAGGAGCCCCATGTCAGCGTTAACCCTACGTAAACCATGGGGCGATCGGCTTTGTGAGCCGATCCACAGGGCAACCTGAGAGCCGATCGGGCTCGTTTTTAATGTTTACGTGTCTGCCATGCGAGAAACTAATCGAAGCAATCCAACACCTTCCCGACCGGTATAGGTCAGGTGGCACGCTCTCGCAACCGCTAGGACGTGTGCCGGAGCATTTGCGGGACGACGTCGAGGGACCAGGGCCCACTGCAGCCTTGGAAGCCTCCCGGCTCTTCGTGTTGCTTAACCACTGCTCGCCGGTGGGTTTTGGTAGGCAACAGTGGCCAAATACATGAGCCACTCACTACTAGAAGCATCCATATATATGTCCGCCTCGAAGAACACTCGTGATATCATAATCCCTAGCTAACTTTTAAGATGGATAGGAGATGGTTATCACTTATCATTTTATATGTCATTTCATTGTTGCGCATTATTTTGTCTGTGTAAAATGATAGCCATTACCTACAATTTCATGTGTCATTCAACTTTTCACTTTTATACCACCTTTATACACGCATAATAGGAACTCGTGCAAAAGGGGAGTGGTCCGGCTATTACCCTTGCGATATCATGTGTCGGCCCTACCCGGTTTGCCCGTAAAGTTGTCTCTCTAGCTTTTCGTGAAAAGTTGTGATTCCATGTGGCTTTAGTCTTCATTTATGTTAGAATGGGTCATATTAACATGCCTAAGCTAGACATAGGCCAAGTTTTCCCCTATAAATGTAGAATCTCTCAACGAGATAGTCCTATTTGTAAAACAAGAGCGCAAACTTTTCTGTTGATTGTACTCTTTTACACCATATTTATATACATATATTAGGACCATATGCAAAATGAGAATGGTTTTCGACCCTTCCCCACACGATTTCATGCATCTCCCTACCACGTGGCCCCACAACGTACATCCCCTAGATATTTCTTAGAAGCGATGATTAAACAACATAAGAATAAGAAAGTTCTTTATTTTGCCCTTTAAGGGCATGTACAACCCTCAACACTTAGATAGAAGCTTAGGGAGAAATATGATAAAGCTCATGAAAATATAAATATGTAAGCGGACTCACTTTTAATGCGAGATGCTAATTAGACGCTACACATGTAGCGCCCGTCTCTTGAACGTTGGGCGCTATGACGCTGAGCGAGTCCGCCACCCTATCTTTCTTCCGCGCAACACATCGTCGATCTCTGGCTACTAGCCGGCAATGGCATCGCTCATGGATGGACGGACTGTCGCGCTGCGTCAGGAGGAGAAGAAGCCGGTAGCGGCTGAGGAGCGGATCCCTTGCGTCTCCATGCTCTACCGACTCTGGGTGCTCCAATTGCCATGCGCCCATTCCCAGTTTCTGTTTGAGTTTGTCCATGACTCGCAGATATTCTCATATCTTTGTGCGCTTTCTAGCACCGGACATCCGGAACATCAGGTTGGCCACCTCCAGCGAAGAAGGATGCCACCACAGAGCCATTGAGTCGTCGACGAATACGCCGCCGCCAACACCCACCACATGAGCAAGCCCTAACCCTAACAGAGAGAGAGGTGCTACCCGGGGGAGGGGGGCTAGGGACTGCCGGCCACTGCCATGCTCGGCCGCTTCGCAAGGGATCTGACTCAACATCCATGAGGGCCACCCCTGCCGCCAGCTACTTCGTCGGTCATCGCCTGACCGCTACAAGCCACCGCCATGAGGCTGCCACACAACTAGGGGCGACGCGCAGCAGATCGCCTGCCAGGGCTGCCGCCCCTGCGTCCACCCAATATGCCGACGGGCCGATCTTAGACTAGCCACGCCACTATCCATGGAATGTGGCACTGCAGATCTTAGGGTCCTCCGCACGCGCGACGCATGATAGGAGGCCCGACGCCGCTAACAGCCTCGGGCTTTGCGCAGGCGTGCGCGCCGGCAGCGGCGGAGAGGAGGACGGGAGGAGGGAAGGGTTGGACGCGGCAGCCTAGGGTTCAGCCCGATTTGCCGTAGGCGGGGGCGACGCAGATCGAGGTGTTCTTGGATATGGTGAACGATTGGTGTTATTGCATGTGACAACAAAAACAATGAATTGACATTAGATTAAGGATTAATGGCCGTAATTATCTCTCCATCTCCACGTTAATTACATGCGTCCCATAATTAAAGCAATTTTCGAGTAACTCAAAAATAGGAAACATTAATAATCAGAAAATAGTCAATCTGGTAAAAGATGGAAACAGTCAATCAGGGAAACAATAATTAACCCATTAGTAATTCACGCTTTGATTTGGTTGGAGCTGTTAAGGGAAGAGAGAAATCAGGGAAATATAGTCAATCGTTTTGAGGAGAGTAGCATTCGAGTTGTTATCTCTTCATAATTGATAGAATCAATTATCTCCTGAATTCTCGTCTACTAATTACGGTAAGAGGGGCGGGATAATTTTTCCTTTCCCTAATTAATTCTGCTGGCCAATGAATTGGACCGGATCTGAGCCGTTATTCCCAGCGATCCGACGGCCAAAAAATGAATAACACAAAAGAAATGCACAACCTGAGCAGTCTCTCCCCTGATTCCCCTTTCTTCCTCACAGCCGTCAAGGACAGCGCGAATCCGGCGGAACGGCTTCTCTGGACGGTGCGCGCCGCTCCGTCCGCGGCCGTCTTCTGCTCGTCCGCGGCGTCGAGGGACGCTCCCTTCCGTACCCGGGCAATGGCCGTCTCCAATCCATGGAGGAGTTCCACCGTCGACCCCGCGTCGACTTCTCCTCGGTCAGTCCCCCCTCCTCTTGATACTCCTCCTCCCGCTCCACGTATTTTTGATTGCTGCTATGCTCACGCCCGTGTCATTCTTTTGTGCTCTGATTCGGCGTATCGACCAGGAGGACGGCCACGATGCGGATGGGGGGAAATGGCCTACGGAGAGTGGAGCTAGGAGTGTACAACGCACAAGGGGAGGAGGGGGCGGCCTGGCCACGACGAGTAGATCGTCCAGTCCCAACTTGCGCTGAGAGAGACATGATTGAGCCCAGCAAAAGGTAGTACTTTCCCCCTGTTCAGCTGTGATGTACCGTGGTGGCGCATGATTGATCTGGTTGCTAATCTGTTGTCCTCTATGGTAAACATGTATTTGAGGCACACAGGACATAGGTCTAGATACACTATACTAGTAACACATATATTCTGCTTTATTAGTATTGATGGACAAGCATCAAACTGGTGACGAGCTCACCCGATCCATCTCCACGCATAAGTTGTGCAAGCTCAGACCAGATTAGAGTTAGCAGCCAATTCAGTTGTACTTACTCATACATAGTAGTACGGCCTACCAGGATGCCATTTGCTTATTTTGTGCATTTTAGGATGGTGATGATGCATAAACTGGTGATGCTTAACATGACGATGCAACTAAGCTATCAAATTTTCTACTGTACAGAAATGTTGTGGGTAGCAGTAGTAGCAAGATTCTTCTTTTTGAAGTACAAACAAATGAGAAATTATGTCGATCTTTAGTTGTTCAACATCAGGGTGGTTGAGTCCTTTCATTACGAGACAGATTGTATTTTGATGGGCATTCCTCAGTTTCTCTATCCCATAATTGTTTTCCCTTGACATGCCAATACTATTGAATTCCATATCTCCCACATATTAAAGATTCGTAACATTGTTTGTTGGTCATGCATAAGTCCGCACAAAGATTTGGGAGATTGTGCATGATCAGTGAACAAGAAATTACCTTCTCGGTTTTACTTATATACTTGGGCAGTGGATGCACATGATTTTTTTTCGGTTTCTTTGCTGCTTTTGTGAGGATAACTTGCAGTGAGGGTGGGTTCTATTTCCCATTGGTTTGCCTTTTATCCTTTAGGAGAGGTTTATTAAATCTCATCTGATTTGGTACAGTTGAACACATTATTTTGTACAGGTCGGAACCTCAAATCCATTTGACCATATGAGAGGTGTTTTTGCATGTTGCGAACTTAGAACCATTAATTCCTGATGGCCATATGCTCCATTCGACCAGAATGGCTTATTGCATTCCCAGAATCTGCCAACTGTGTGAATTCTTAACTTCCTGCTAGTAATGTGTAATTTTTTTTTGCTTCTAGGTTAGCTCAAGCTCACACACAATTCATGGTGGCAACACACTCATGATTGTGGCATGTGACAACCCTATCAGTCATACTATGTTATTTAAGAACCTTACCATGCAATCTTCATTTTGGCTCTGCTTTATGGAAAATCACATCAAGACAAACCGCTGCGCATGTCATATTATGTACTCCCTCCATCCCAAAATGTAAGGCGTCTAAGGATTAGTCAAAAGTCAACTTTTTTTTAACTTTGACCATTATACACAAAAATATAAACATTTACAGTACTGAATCAACATGAATAGATTGATCATAAAATATATTTTCTTAATATGTCCATTCGATATTGTAGATGTAAATATATTTTTCTAAATATTTGGTCAAAGTTAGTAAAGTTTGACTTTTGACTAGTCCTTAGACGCCTTACATTTTGGGACCGAGGGAGTATAAGATACATAAATTATCTCTTATCGTAGGTTACTGACACATGAACATCCATGCTGCAGTTTACGGGGCGTCCGTTTGCCACATCCGCACGTGCAGCGGTTGTGCCTATGATTTGTGTAGTTACTTCCTTGGATGCAGGGTTTCTGCCTATTGTCGATATGTCGCCCTCTCAAGTCTCCAATCCATGGAGGAGTTCCACCGTCGACCCCGCGTCGACTTCTCCTCGGTCAGTCCCCCCTCCTCTTGATACTCCTCCTCCTGCTCCACGTATTTTTGATTGCTGCTATGCTCATGCCCGTGTCATTCTTTTGTGCTCTGATTCGGCGTATCGACCAGGAGGACGGCCACGACGCGGATGGGGGGAAATGGCCTACGGAGAGTGGATCAGGAGTCTCCCACGCACAAGGGGAGGAGGGGGATGGCCTGGCGACGACGAGATTGTCCAGTCCCAACTCGAGCTGAAGAAGACATGGTTGAGCCCGCAAAAGGTTGTACTTCCCCCTGCTCTGTTGTGCTCTACCATGATTGATCTGGTTTGCTAATCTGATGTATTCTATGGTAAGCATGTATTTGAGGCACGCAAGGCATAGGTAGATACCCTATACTAGTTACACATATATTCTGCTCTAGTATTGATGGACAAACATCGAATGACTAGCAGTAGCAGGCGAGCCAAACTGGTGACGAGCTCAGGATCCATCTCCACCCACAAGTTGTGCGAGCCTAGACCAGAGTGGAGTTAGGTGCCAATTCAGTTGTACATACTCATACATAGTAGTACTGCCTAGCAAGATCCTATTCGCTTATTTTGTGCATTTTAGGATGGTGATGATGCATAAACTGGTGATGCTTAACATGACGGTTCAACTAAGCTATCAATGAATTAACGAATGCAATATTTTTTCAGGTTACATGGTAATGGCCAAATTTATAATCTAAGATGATTCGTTTCTCTTTCTTTTTAAAGCGATAGATCTCCAAAATCCGTCTTGAGCAGGTTTTACAACTTGTCAAACACTGGGATGGCCATGACCATGGAAACATTTATAGTTGTAGTAAACTATATGTGGCATGCATTCTAGATAAAGTTTTTCTTCTGCTTCTTATATAGTAGTTATATATGTATAGCTTCATTTGTTTTGTTTCTGAGGAAGAAACTACCCAACACAATAGCTAGTATTTTTCATTAGCCACTGTATGTAACTAGAATATCTCTTCCGTCGGTGGATCATGCTGAGCTCAAGTTGCTCATAATATGGTGACTTTTACATTGGCAGATCGAGTATAGCTCATCTAGGGGCTCCTCCCTAGCGGCTTGGCCCAGGTCTCGCTGAGGCTGCTCCAAGTCCGCGACGCCATGCTTGGAGTGGATGGAGCTGGTTCTGGACACAAATGACAAGACGCTGAAGAGGAGGAGGGGAAGGACCTAGACGTGGTTGGAGTCCCTTATCGAACTTGAGGGAGACGCCACCACGACGAAACCGATCAAAAGGTCCCTTTTTTCCCTTGTTATGCTATGCTACATCCTACTCTCCCACGATCGATCCGAATGTAAATTTGCTACTGTACAGAAATGTTGTGGGTAGCAGCAGTAGCAAGATTCTTCTTGCGAAGTGCAATCAAATGACAAATTATGTCGATCTTTACTTGTTCAACATGAGGGTGGTTGATTCCTTTCATTATGAGACAAATTGTGTTTTGATCAGCATTCCTCGGTTGCTTTATCCGATAATTTTTTCCCTTGACATGCCAATACTATTGAATTGCATATCTCCCACATATTAAATATTCGGCACAGTTTTTCTTGGTCATGCATAAGTCCACACTAAGATTGGGAGGTTATGCATGAGCAGTGAACAAGGAATTACTTTCTCGGTTTTACGCATAGGAATTTTTTTCGATTTGTTTGTTGCTTGTGTGAGGATAACTTGCAATGAGGGTGGGTTTTATTTTCCATTGGTTTGCTTTTATCCTTTATGAGAGGTTTATTAAATTTCATCTGATTTTGGTACAGTTGAACAAATTATTTTGTACAGATCGGAACCTCACTTCCATGGTGTTTTTGCATTTTTGGGAAGTTAGAATCATTCCGGATGGTCATATGCTCCATTTGGCCAGAATGCCTTATTGCATTCCCAGAATCTGCCAACTGTGAATTCTTAACCTCCTTCCAGCGATGTGTAATTTTTTTTGCTTATAGGTTAGCTCAAACTCACTCACGATTCATGGTGGCAACACACTCATGATTGTGGCATGTGACAACTCTATCAGTCTTACTATGTTATCTAAGAACCTTACCATGCCATCTTCATTTTGGCTCTGTTTGATGGAAAATCACATCAACACAAACCACTGCACATGTCATATTCAGTATAAGATACATAAATTATCTCTTATCGTAGGTTATTGACACATGAACATCCCTTTATGGGGCGTCCGTTTGCCACATCCACATGTGCAGCGGTTGTGCCTATGATTGGTGCAGTTGCTTCCTTGGGATGCATGGTTTCTGTCTGATGTCGATGTGTTGCCCTCTCAAGTCTCTCCCTTTCTACTATTTTCGTTTTTATTTCTCACATGTTCATCTTGTTTGATCGAGGCGTAAACGCGACAGGAGCCTCCAGGTGTGTAGCAAGAGGTGCTCTCTATTCTTCTCTGCAATTTTGTTTGTCAAGTAGTAATTGCGTGTCGCCATTGATAATTTTCGAAACATTGATTGATAGCACATGGATGTGAATAGTCAGAAGCACTCTTATATATGCATATTTCTTATGGGACATTATTGATAATCCTGCTTGCTGCTACCGCTGAATACCTATTTGCACGCCTGGTTTGTATACATCAAATCACGAGTTAAATAATCACCATGATGCACTTACTGACTTACCATTCTATTGTGGTACGGCATTGCACTAGCTGTAGGTGCTAGATCATCTAAGGGCCTGATGATTAGTGTATTAGTGTTCATTTTTTCAGTTGATTGTAGTTCTTACAAGTGAAGAACAATCAGTGATTTCCTCATTGTATTTTTCATTTTGTTTTATATATCTTCAATATTAATGTTGATGTTCACCGAATAATTGTAGGTTTTGAGAAAACAACTGCCTATACCAAGTACGCACATTATCACCAGCAGAAAGGATTCAAACCATCACTAGTTTGTACCAACACATTCATAGATGGCGCTTTTTTATCAGTTGAAGCAGAACAAAACCAAGGCGGGGATACCTTTCTACGTAAGGTTCTATAGCTAAATCGACCTGGATTTACTTATGGGCTGAAAGCTTGTCTTAGTATTAATTTTACTAAATGAAATCGCATTTTTAATTTGCAGCTACATGGAGTCAGACCCTGTTAAGATTGTCGTCAAGGGGATGGAGAGGTTCAGAAAAGAAAACCGTGATCTCGTCATCATCAACATGAGTGGGGCGCCATTAGCAAGAAGCCACTCTTTGGGGAAATGCGTTAATTCTGACAAGCAACGGTATCTACACTATTATAGTATATCGCAATGTTTAATTCATATATTGTCGAGGATATCGCCCACCTCTTTCTAGTTATTTGCAGAATCCAGATTTGGTGATATTTGTGATGGAGGCATTCAGGAAAAAACATTTAAAAGAGTGCTTGTGTTTGTGCTGTGACCGACAAAATTAGATGGTCATGCAAAACGATGTTGCACACTTATAGCGTGTTAGTATTGTTCCCTTTTTCTTGCCTAATCCTCTTGGAGTTATTTTCTACTATCATATTTCCTTCGTTATCATTCTCTCCCGGTGGTTACCCATAAGTCAACGTCCAAGTATTTTACATGCTTCCACAATGTGATGTGGTGTTACTGTCATTTGTTGTAGGATGCATTCACATAGTTCTGTTACTGTGAACTTTTTTGGATAGGGATTCATGTTTGTCGTTGCTTAACTGATAATTAAGATTTCATACTTCTTTCTTTTTGAACATAGATTTCATACTTCTTCAATACTTCCTCATTATATATGTTTTATACTGCAATGAACCAGGGTTCCATGGTGCTCGGCACCAATGTCCTTGGGTATGTGTTATCTAGCACATTGTGAAGGCACTGACAAGCAATGAAAGTTTCAGCATTTTTATGTTTCCACTGGTGTTCTTGTTTTGGCCATAACATTCATAATTGAACCCTTCTGGTAGAGATGCATGTTTAAGGTTTGGACAGTCAACGAATGCACATTCAACTAGCTAGCTAGCATAATCAGGGATAATTTAAGGTGGAATACAACTGTTCTTTGTATTCTAGCAAGCTTTTGATATTTGATGTTACTGTTTTGCATGGTAGTTCACATTTGCAGTGTTACTTTGAATTTTAAGCTGATGTACCTGACAGTCGGTGTCTTCGCAGGATGCCAAGGTCACGCGACACGCCGGATCTCAAGGCCAGTTGGAGTCATTAAACACCATTGCGACCTCGACACAACTGTTCAGGGCCTCATCGATACTGGCTTCCAAAGGTCACATACTTCTCATTATTTAGTCAACATTAGGCCTCCATTACTATCCCCTATTAATTTTAATGCACACCACTATTAGCAGCTGCGGCTTAATTAGACAACATTAGGCCTGTTTGAAGTTTTCTAATTAAAAAGTAATTGAGATTCATGGAAATAGATGCGTGAGGTAGAGCATTTATTCTTCATGGATGCATCATGCATGGCATATCCAGTTCTATTAGCCTGTATTATGCATTGTTTTAGCGTTACTGCCAGCCAACTTCAAGTGTCGTGCCAGATACAGGGTAGACGTCAAATTATGATTCAAATTATTTTAGATGATCATCTAGAAGCCAGTTACACATTAAGTTCCACTGTTTTGTTTAATTAAATGCCTTGAAGGCGAGTAAAGATGTTCACCTACGTATTCGTCTACAATCAAGATGGCTTATCAACATTTTGTGCGAGTCGACTTGAGATGCTTTGTGCTATAGGATGTGATGCTCGGGATTCCTATAGTCACTGGTTTGATGCAGTAGTGACTTAAGATATTTTTGACAATGTAAAGTTTGAAGTAAGCTTTTCGCTGAAAGCGTTTGACCTCTTATGTTCTATCTTTCTGCTTTCAGATTCGTGCACAATAATGACCACTTACTATATATGTATTCAAACAAGATGTCGAATGATGAAGAAAACCTAGAAGGCCGAATCCACGCAAGGTAAGAAGGTTGTCATCTTTTTGAAGCTTCCGACCCTTCAGATTCATATTGTTTCATGATTTACATGCTCATATGTTTTCCTTATTCTGTTACTTGATCTTCAATTTAAGCAGTATGCATTGATATAAAGTCACTACTAATTACATTGGATGGAATATTACGTCGAACTGATTTATACTTTCTGGAACATAGTCGAGAGCCAACTCATACTACAATGCACAATTTAGAAGTGTGATCTTTTTAGTAACATTTGCAAAGGTTGTCCCCTGTAGGCTCATCGCCTTGAATAAATCCTCGAATTCCATTGAACTTGCTTCCTGCCGTCGTTCTCATAGTGTTGCTTTTGTCTGTAGGTGGATCGCGATCATTGATCGGAGGCAACCATAAGGTACCACCACTGATCCCCGCGTCTCGTGAGAGACTTTTGAGTTTATTGCTGGATGTGTCATGCAAGTGTTTGCCGGGTTATCTCCCTGTAGTACCACCAGTATCTACAGATCCGCGAATTCTTACTTGAGCTGCTATATTGTGCGCCTTATGACCGTAATGAATTCTACTTAATAGGATGCATTTAGCATTTAGATATTTTGGTTCGTAGCAGCTATTTATCTAATTACCCTAGATCTACATGATTTGTGATAGGACTTGTACATACTGTGATGTATTAAGCTAGTATTCACCTACTATCTGTTTATTACTACTATACTTTGACATGGGACCGAACTTGTTTCTGTTGAAGTAATCAGTTGGTTGTCTATAACTATGTGGTGCAAAAATAAGATGTTCTGATAAGTAGACATTGTTTATACTTCTTCTATGTGGTAGTCAACATGATCTGTGATAGAAACTGCATTTATCGTGATACAACAGAGTTCCTGTTCTATCTGGAAGAGATCCAAGAAGGTATCCTGTTGGATCATTTAGGTGGAAATACATGCCTACTGCACTAGAGATTAGTCCCAGGTTGTTTGATGCTAGGTCTTTGCATCATGTTTCCCATGTGAAAGAATGAGTTCAATGAGAGCAAAAGAATTACATGTTCCACTTGTTGATGGCTTCGTATTAGAAACTGCATCACCTAGAACTAGAACTAAGCTGAGTAAATTCCACATGCCATTTTCAGGAACAAGACTAAAAACGGATTTACTCTTGATCATAGGGATTATGGGAAACTCAGATGACTATGGCTTCATTTTCCAAGATACATATATGTTGTAGGTAATAACAGAGCAGAGAAAAACTTGAACTTTGAATGCTTGGTTAGTTTAGCTACGAAACTGAACCTTGTTTAGATGGTTTGTTGAGGTCCCAAGCTGAATGTCTTTTAAAGCTTGATTCAACATGATTCTAGCTTGCTTCCAGGATTTTCTACCATCTTGAATGAGCTCAACTGGGATTATAGTGTATCCTGGTAAAAGTTAGTGCCGTGTGCCAAGTAGGAACCTTGTCGAC
Source organism: Lolium rigidum (assembly GCF_022539505.1). Classification (NCBI taxonomy): domain Eukaryota; kingdom Viridiplantae; phylum Streptophyta; class Magnoliopsida; order Poales; family Poaceae; genus Lolium; species Lolium rigidum. Next base: position 330,399,717 of record NC_061508.1, read on the forward strand.
TGGATTTTTGTGGGCATAGTTTTCTAGACCTACCTAATAAAGGTCCATTATTCAGTAGGTTATTTAGTGTATGTTATTCTGTAGTCTGATTGATACACTCTAAAAATGAACCGGGCTGCTATGATAAGTGAACCCTTGCTGAACTTACCAACTTAAGTTATCTTATTGGATTTCGATAATAATTTGGTATGCAGAAGGATCATTGCACAAATGCAGAAGTAAAGACACATCTCTCCTACATTTATTGAAAAAGGATAATATATGATGTTCTTTGCTGTAGTTTTTTGTGTTCTGTTTGTTGTATATGCCCTATGGGTTAGTCCTGTTGCTTGACCACTTCTCTGTCAGTATTTGGCATTATTTAAAAAATACAAGATAATTGATTTTTGGGTCTGCTCCGATTGCACCATTTGGTTGTGGTTAGTAGTTGTTTTCTGAACCCGCCTCAGCTTCTTCTTATAGTTTGTAAGGTGTTGTGCATCTATATTACACTCATATGCTTGCATCTTTCCGTCCTTTTCATAGTAAACCTGCCATTTTGTTGGCATTTATACTGTATATGTATATAACATTTTACTTTGTGTCTCCGAATTGAACCAGGTACAAAGTCGCTGCATGGAGAAATGAAATACAACAGTTTTAGCTGTCTGTTGTTGAAGTTTTGACATATCAATCCATCATCATTTTAATGCTTGGATGAAAAACAATGGTCTTGAAATATTGGTCTCTCGTTACTAAATGGTGTATTCTGAAGCCTTGCATGTAGAGATCAACGTGTTGCTGTGTCCGTCGAGACACGTGGCCAGCTTGGCCGCCAACAAGGATGGGAAAATGACATTGAGGAAGGGAAAAGCATTTGCAAGTAGTTGAGTGATCCAGACCAGAACGTTGTAATAGTCATGTAGTTGTTTCCTTTGCCACATAATGTAATAATATTAGGTCTTAGTGCCTCTTCTCTATTTCTGAGTTAACTTGAATTTTATGCTTGAATATGAGCTGTGACTTGTGCACTCATATTATTCACTGTGTTATATGATCTAAATGTCCTGAAATGTTGAAATATCATGGCCAACTTTTGAGCTCTATAATATATTAATAATAAAATTTACATTGATTAATTAATTTAATGAATACTTTTATGTCTTGAAGAAAATCCTGAAATTTCGATGTATACACTTTGAAAGCACTTGGTGATAAATAAATAAAATACTATCTAGCGAGTGAGGTTCAATTGATCAACCAATCAAACCATTTGGCCAACGTAATTTGATTTGGCGCTGAGTACCATTCTCCTTGCAATTTGCTTTGGTGTTGTTACCATTTTTTCTCACGGCTGAACATGTTACATAGAAAGAAGAGATTTGCCAAACGATAATTAACTACCATAATTAACCGAGTTGACCACCAGCACATGCACATAAGGCAGTAAATCCTCCTTATTTTAATGATGGGATTCCTTGTATTCCTAGGTTTATGGAGGACAATCACCCGTCCTTTAAATAAGGCAATGGAAACAGAAATATCGGGCAAGTAGAAAAGGTGGCGCCAAGGACGGAAACACAGCCTTGATCTCCTGTCTATAAATATGGAAGAGTGGTGGAGAATACATCTTACGACGGCCACGAGCAAGGAGGAAACTCTGAGAAGAGAGGCACTCCATCACCATTTTGATATCTGCAAGGTAATGCATCGCGCAACTTCATCTCAAAAGATCTAGTGTGTCCCCCCATCTTCAGATCTTTTGATTGCTTTCCCGCTGATTAAAACTTCATGTGATGCAGATCTATCGAGATGCAGGCCGCTGAATGTGTGGAGCTGCGATGCATCAACTAGATCAACAATTCTATCGACATGGATAGATGACCGGTTGCAGCAGCAAAGCAAATGCACGGCACTCATGTAAGTGTGATTCACTGGTTACAGCCTAGAGTTATTGGTGTGGCCGGAGGCCTTTGGTTTGCACCATCTGAAATCGCATCTTGGTTGACAATGGCGTGCATTATTATCATAAAAAAAATCATTATGCCCACAATTACGCATAGGTTTTTCTTAGTTAAGAAAATTAGCATCAAGTTAAAGGAAGCATATTAAGGGCCAAATGATATGCTGCGACCCAGCATCACCTATTCTCTACCAAGTAATATTAAAAATTAAGAACATAAGATATGACTGGTATAGCATTAATAATCCAAGCTAGAAAGCAGCATACTCAATGGTGAGAATATTCAGATAATGCAATACGTCTTGCACCCAACATGCTAGAATCATGTAGCTAGTTCTGTTTCAAGAATTGCATACTAGATATACACAACTACGCGGTGCAAAATAAAATGTGGCTAGTATAGGTGTGATCTAGTAGTAGTAGTTATGTGTTCAACTACTAGATACTTGAAATTTTTTGAGGAGAAGAGATTTCCATATTTTCAGATTACAAGATTCAAGTTGAGCCTGCAGCCAAAAAATTTGATGCATTTTTGTAAGAGCCGGGCGGACATGCCTTTTCTTTTATTCTTCAACCCATGCTTGTAGTGAATTTTTTTCCTATTTTAGTTTTTTGTTTCTACTACTTTTAGAGCAGTTTTTTATGAAGTGCAACCCAAGTTATGCATTGCCGCATGGTTCTATTTCAAAAAATTGATGCATTTTTGTAAGAGCCGGGCGGACATGCCTTTTCTTTTATTCTTCAACCCATGCTTGTAGTGAATTTATTTACTGGTTATTGTTTTTACTGCTTTTAGAGCAGTTTTTTATGAAGTGCAACCCAAGTTATGCATTTCCATGGTTCTATTTTAAAGAAGAAAGAGTGGTTGCGTGCAATTCCGCAGCAGTCTGATTGGTGTAAGAAAAAACCCAAGAGAAGATGCACCAGATGCAAACATGCTTGCATGCTTTCCACTAAACTTTCCAGATCGATTCGTTTTAGCAGGTCCATTTCTGACTAGGTGCTACATGGGAATGATTCCTTGCACCAGGAGCTCAAGTGAACTCACATTTTCCTGTCCCCTCACTAACTCAAGCTAAAACCTTGAATTAAGAGTATCAAGAAATCAGCCTTTTAAGATATGGCCTTAAGATATATATTGTTGTTTTATGTCTTGCTGAATGTTTTAACTTTCTGGGCATGCATCGATGTGATTATTGGTTCAGATGTGCTGTCAGTTTTGAGAGGAGGCCGTTTGTTTATGTTAGTTTCAGATTAGACTAAGTAGGTTTATGGTACTACCACATGTGATATATCATATGTATCTGTTCCATTTTGCATACATTATTGCGACATTTTAGTAAATCTTATTTGGTACATATGCATGTTCACAATATTTTCTAGAGTTTAGTATATGGATCTTACTGACTGATACCTTCAACAACCGCTCATTATATGCTCTTATGATGTAAAGCAACACATGAAACAAACCAGATGTTGTTTTTCGGTGGAGTAGAGTGACAAATGTATTGGACGTATATTGTAATAATGTGTGCATGATCTAGCTATTATACATGTGGGACATTTACTTCTTGATTTGTATCAGTTCTCTCATTAAAAATGCATGTGGGGCTTTTACTCTTTTGAGCCTATGAGCCTATGTCGTCATATTGACATTTATATTTCTACCATACTTCCATATATGTACTTCAGCCATCTCTCTAGACAACTTCAGATTTCTTAAAACTGCTTTTGTATTTTTAATGTTTGCTTCTCTCACAACACTTGCTCGTAGCCATTGGTTTCGGTGGAGGTTTCCTTTGGTGTTCTTTGTGTTGATAGATCCATAGTACTTTCATGTATTTGCTTTTACATGTGTAAAAATAATGTGAGTCGCAAAGTTGTTTTTCTTATTCTTGTAAAGCAACATACTAACCTGTGATTCTCGGTAGGCAGATGGCTGGGAAGGAGGTGGCTGCTAACCTGCTGATGGATTAAGTTTGCTGCGCAGGAGCAGATTCAGCGGGAGGCGCTGTGTAGTTGACCGAGCAGGTGGCGACCACAGTGGCATCTCCCCACTCTCTCGAGATAGCCAGACCAACAAGCGAGAGGCACCCTGTCATTTCTTAACCTAATCCAGTACAGGGGATGCATTTTGGGGACATATGCTGGTGAAAATCTCGGAGGAAGGATAGCTAGATGAGCACTACAAGGTGTAGCCTACCTATGTATGTGTAGTTGACTTTTTGTGGATGGTGACTAGTTGAACCACGTGCTACATCAAGAAGATTCATGGATCAGTTTCTGATTCATTTGTCTGTAGGCCAGCATGTGGTGAATATGCATATACAAGTTTGAGATGAAAGCATTTATATGTAAGTATTAAGTATATGAGAATGAAGAGATCTGTTTTATAGAGTCAAACGCGTATATTGCATGGGTATGAGAGGAATAGAAATGACGCTTATTTTATATGTGTATCTGTCCACATGCATTTTCTTCGGTGAAAACTGGTTCACATCTACAAACCAAAAGATGTGTTCTCTTGTGGATCTCAAATTAACGAATGACACATCTAGAAAATATATGCTTTGCAGGACCTTATGCCCTGAAATCTCAAATGATGGATTCTAATTTGTGGCACTCACCCTTTTTTCTATGCATTTCTATGGATCTCTAGCCAATCAAAATCTATAGTTATCACACGAGGTTTCCATAATAATATCAAAATAAATAGAAGTCTCTCATAAGTAATGGTGGCACACTTAACTATAGGTATATGCAGGGGGCACATGGCACGATTAAAGGCCGATTAAATCATTAGATGTTCCTTGTTTTATCGAATTGAACCACGTACCCTACAGATGAGGTTTTTATGCGCCCATCCATGCGCCTAGTTTAGGTGGCATCCATTGGGCGCATCTTGAAAATTAATCCCCACATTCGCGTATTTCGGTTAGAAAACAAATACGGAGAATACTACGATGACACATAATGCTAGCATCTTCGTGCTCCTTTAGCTTCCGTCGAATCTTTGTGGTACTCTAGCGTCCCTACTACAAAGTATTTTATATTGCTGCTACTCTCTCCGGATAGGACTCACGGCCGTCATCGCCACAGGAATAAGGAGACCACCGTTGAGATGAGCAGCCTCGCCAGGCCCACCGGGGGCGACACCCTATTGGCATGTTCCTTCACAACCGGAGGTATCGCGCTGCCATGAACGACAAAGCCGAAGAACACGGCCCCATGGTTGAGGAGCTTGATGGTGATGCGCATGGCGAGATCCGGGAATGGCTGGATCTTCGTTCGACAACGACACCCTCCGGTATCTGGGCATACGAAGATTGCTTGACCTTTTTACCGAAGAAGAATTTCCTCCGGTGATACCTCCGGTGTCTCGGCCAAGTAGCCAGCGATGACCGCCATAGCACGTAAACATCATGGCTATGGGAAGGAGGTGCTGGTTCTGGTCGATGACTAGCATATCGGAGCCACGCCTGGTCACCACCACGACTGTGCTAGTGTTGTCCACGTCATGTTGTCTAGGCGAGAAGATGTCGAGCATGACTTGTGCATGAGGACACGGCGGCGAGCCGACAACAGGTGACTGATCTATGTACATGAAGGAAGGGAGTGAGACCAACGGGCTTTATACTATATTTTTCCGCATTCCCAAATTTTTTAGGAAACAAAACAGCACGCGCAAGGACGGAAAAAAAGAGAAGAGAACCTTCCTTGGATGAACCCCAAGTAAAGCCTCATCAGTAAGCCACGAGATTAAGTCACCCGTTAATACTAATCCCGCTACGTCATGTGCTCCCTCACCATAAACTTAGGCGGGACAACAGATGGTGCAAACTAAAATTATATAGCAGGAAATGAAAAGCTAGTGCCAAGTTTTAAAATTTGGATAAAATTTAGAGGCCTACAAATATGGAAAGGGGTGGAGCTTACATGCGCGTCGCGTGTGGCTTAGGCTCACGAAATGTGAGATGTGCATCTTCTTTGTATCTCTAATGGTATGTATCCCTAAGCTGATGGGACCCGAATCTTCTTTTCCGATCCTATACTGAATCTCGGTCTTATTTCTATGCTAGCTTATTGTTTGAAGGAGAAACCGTGGCAAATTTACCATGGAAAGAAGCAGCACCTTATATAAGTTTAGGCAGGGGTAGTATCTGGATGGAAACTGCCCATGGCGGATCTGTGTGTCCGCTTGAATTACGAGACATAGTAATTGCTGGCATTAGTTAGGAATCTCACAAATCAAGCATTCATTTATTTCCACCCGCCCTTAATTGGCGTTCTTCCCGGTAATCAGGGCAAATAGAGGGTACGTATTCGCAGCGAGCAGGTGTGCATGATGAGAGCTTTGGTGTTCGTCCACTCAGCCTTGTTGATTTCCGTTTACTGCCAATATGTCAAACTCCTAGTAGAAAATTTAGCCTTCATTTGAGCATGTCCGAGTCGTGGGTGTTGGTTTTGAAACAAAGATGTGAATCAAATGGAATAGTTCCAAGTATAGTAGTGTAGCTGAGAGCTTTGGAGCTAATTTAATTAGAACAAAAAAGCGGTCAACGGGAGAGTGATTGGGTAAGAGCAATCCTAGGAGATCGTGAATATCAGCTCGGCCCGGGAATAAAAGCCAGTTTCTGGTATTTCCCTAAACCGTTTAGATTCTGATGAAAGAAAAGCCCAGCGGTAGTTTTGGAGTTTTGGATGGAAAGTAAAATACTTTAGTAGGATCTGTTTCCCCTTGAATTACGAGAGACAGACACAATAATTGCTGGCACTAGTTATTAGGAATCTCACAAATCAAGCATGCAGCGGACATTTATCTCCCCCTCCCCTTAATTACGGTGCGAGTCTTTTGTTCTTTCCAGTAATCAGGGTCGATGGAGGGAAAACGAAATTAGAGCCGAGATGAAAATTTTGGCGCTCGGTTTTAAATTGTAAATGCCTTGCTTCCATGTCCATAAATATGGGGAGGGGTGTAGCTAACGCGTGCGTCGCGTGTGACTTAGACTTTGACTCTTTACTCGTCGAGGAGAGGAGAGGAGCAGACCCTTACTCGTCGAGGAGAGGAGTGGAGAGGAGAGGAGCAGACCCCTACATCAGAGAGGAGGAGATGATCAGTCTTTTCTCGAGCAACTCCACGTACGTTCCTCCCCATGGATTCAGCAGAACAGGTATATATTGGGTCGATTCATCCATCTTCCTTTTCTTACATTGTATCGCGTTGCCGTCGACCGTAACCCATCTCCATTTTTCTTGTGGTTAGATTACCTACAAATCGTCATCCAACAAATTTCTGAGCGAGTGGACGGATTAGATCCAAAACTGGAGCGCATGCATATTAGGTTGGAATCATAGCAGAGATCTTGTCGCTATCAATGGTTTTTTGAGGTAATCCACGTTTTTATTTAGTCATGGTTCCAGTATTAGTGGAGGCGGTGCGGTCTGATTTGGTTTGGATGGGTGCTCATGAACTCGTTGTTTCATGCATGAGGTAGGAGGAAGAAAAAAAGTAAGACCTTGATTTGAGGTAGGAAATGCCCACGTCACCCGGTACGTCTTTCCTCTTCTCAATCTGCCTGGCCGCTCGAATCTTCAATCCGCGTATTCTTTCGTGTGTAGACCAGGCGACAGACCCGAAGGCAATTGCAAGATATGTCGCCATAGCTCGCCGACGTTGGCGTCGCTGGACCCTCTTCCTGCTCTGTGCGCCTCTCTAGGGTAGGTGAACCCGTCTCGCCTTCCTCCACAATTTTTTTGACAAAGAGTACTATTTAATATTTCATAAATTTCTAAAATTCCACAAAAACATGCTAACTCATTTCTCAATACTATCACTCGTAAATGGACGTGATATTGATTTCCACTTTTTCTTTCCGAATCAAGAAGAATTTTTTTCTTGTCCCGCAAATTCTTGGCTTTCTTGTTCCCCTAGCTTTTGGGATGATGCAAATGCGATTTAGCTGATATATGTGCTCAAGTCATCTAGATCCACATTGAAAAGGTTAACGTTGTTTTGAAATTGTGCGACAGATGGATGACGCCATGCTTTGGGATTTAGGATGTTTAAAAATGGTGTCACAATCATGTCGACGTGTCAACTAGATCAGCTCCACATATTATAAGAAGACCACACAAAAAGTTTGATTTTTTTTAATTCCAGCGGAGGCAAACAAAAGAAGTCATTTCCTCCTAATCTTAATACTTTGATTTTAATTTTTATAAGCCCAAGGCATCCCCTTCTTCATCGACAACATCATCAGGTTCCTCCCCTGAAACTATATTTTTATTCAGTCACATCTTGTGTTCTTTACTTGGAGCGTCGGTTTGTTTTTGTTTTTGTTTTTGTTTGAATAAAATGGATCCTAGCATTCACTTTGTGGGAGAGAGACACGCTCCGCTGTTGCATATGGACAAATATGTCCTTAGGCTTTACTCATAATGTTCAAGGCGAAGTTTCTTCTTCGTTAAATTGTTATATGGTTGAAATTGGAAAATGCTACATGTAGTAATTCTAAAATGTCTTGGATAATGTGATACTTGGCAATTGTTGTGCTCATGTTTAAGCTCTTGCATCATATACTTTGCACCCATTAATGAAGAAATACATAGAGCTTGCTAAAATTTGATTTGCATATTTGGTCTCTCTAAGGTCTAGATAATATCTAGTATTGAGTTTTGAACAACAAGGAAGACGGTGTAGAGTCTTATAATGTTTACAATATGTCTTTTATGTGAGTTTTGCTGCACCGGTTCATCCTTGAGTTTGCTTCAAATAACCTTGCTAGCCTAAACCTTGTATCGAGAGGGAATACTTCTCATGCATCCAAAATCCTTGAGCCAACTACTATGCCATTTGTGTCCACCATACCTACCTACTACATGGTATTTCTCCGCCATTCCAAAGTAAATTGCTTGAGTGCTATCTTTAAAATTCCATCATTCACCTTTGCAATATATAGCTCATGGGACAAAATAGCCTTAAAAACTATCGTAGTATTGAATATGTACTTATGCACTTTATCTTTTATTAAGTTGCTTGTTGTGCGATAACCATGCTTCGGGGGAACGCCATCAACTATTGTTGAATATCATGTGAGTTGCTATGCATGTCCGTCTTGTCCGAAGGATCTATCACCTTAGTGGTTGGAGCATGCAAAATTGTTAGAGAAGAACATTGGGCCGCTAACTAAAGCCATGAATCATGGTTGAAGTTTCAGTTTTGGACATATATCCTCAATCTCATATGAGAATAATAATCATTGCTACATGCTTATGCATTTAAGAGGAGTCCATTATCTGTTGTCCATGTTGTCCCGGTATGGATGTCTAAGTTGAGAATAATCAAAAGCGAGAAATCCAAAATGCGAGCATTCTCCTTAGACCTTTGTACAGAGCGGCATGGAGGTACCCCTTTGTGACACTTGGTTGAAACATGGCATGCAAACATCCGGTAGTCCAAGCTAAGTAGGACGAGGTGCGGGCACTATTAGTACACTATGCATGAGGCTTGCAACTTGTAAGATATAATTTACATAACTCATATGCTTTATTACTACCGTTGACAAAATTGTTTCATGTTTTCAAAATAAAAGCTCTAGCACAAATACAAGCAATCGATGCTTTCCTCTTTGAAGGACCATTCTTTTACTTTTATTGTTGAGTCAGTTTACCTATCTCCCTCCACCTTAAGAAGCAAACACTTGTGTGAACTGTGCATTGATTCCTACATATTTGCATATTGCACTTGTTATATTACTTTATGTTGACAATATCCATGAGATATACATGTTATAAGTTGAAAGCAACCGCTGAAACTTAATCTTCCTTTGTGTTGCTTCGACACCTTTACTTTGATTTATTGCTTTATGAGTTAACTCTTATGCAAGACTTATTGATGCTTGTCTTGAAGTACTATTCATGAAAAGTCTTTGCTTTATGATTCACTTGTTTACTCATGTCATTACTTTTGTTTTGATCGCTGCATTCATTACATATGTTTACAAATAGTATGATCAAGATTATGATGGCATGTCACTTCAGAAATTATCTTTGTTATCGTTTTACCTGCTCGGGACGAGCAGAACTAAGCTTGGGGATGCTGCAACGTATCGATAATTTCTTATGTTCCATGCTACTTTATTGATGATACCTACATGTTTTATGCACATTATATGTCATATTTATGCATTTTCTGGAACTAACCTATTAACAAGATGCCGAAGAGCCAGTTGCTGTTTTCTGCTGTTTTTGGTTTCAGAAATCCTAGTAAGGAAATATTTATGCATTTTCTGGAACTAACCTATTAACAAGATGCCGAAGAGCCAGTTGCTGTTTTCTGCTGTTTTTGGTTGCCGAACCACCAGATATGGACTGTATGAGTACAATGTCATGTCATTTGGATTAACCAATGCCCCCGCCTATTTCATGAACCTCATGAACAAGGTCTTCATGAACTTTTTGGATAAGTTTGTCGTTGTTTTCATCGATGACATTCTTATCTACTCCAAAACCGAAGAGGAACATGAACAAGCACTTGGAAATAATCCTAGAAACCCCGAGGCAGCACAAGTTATATGCCAAGTTCAGTAAGTGTGAGTTTTGGTTGAAGGAGGTAGGATTCTCGGGACATATATTATCCGCAGGAGGAATTGCTCGTAGATCCCGCCAAGATCAAGACTGTCACAGAATGGAAAGCCCCAACCACTCAGACCGAGGTCCGCGCATTCCTCGGATTAGCGGGATATTACCGCCGATTCGTTGAAGGATTTTCCAGCATAGCCCGACCCATGACTCAACCTGCTAAAGAAGGACAAGAAGTTTGAATGGACTGCCAAATGTGAAGAAAGTTTCCAACAACTCAAGAGCAGATTGACCACAGCCCCAATACTGATCATGCCGGATATCACCAAGCCATTTGATGTCTACTGTGATGCGTCCAAGATTGGTCTTGGATGTGTGTTGATGCAAGAAGGCAAAGTGATATCATACCTGTCCCGGCAACTGAAGCAGCATGAGCAGAACTACCCAACCCATGACCTCGAACTCGCAGTCGTAGTGTTAGCCCTGAAAGTTTGGCGTCATTACCTCATGGGTAATCGATGCGAGATCTATTCGGATCACAAGAGCCTGAAGTATATCTTCACCCAGAAGGAGCTAAACATGAGGCAACGCCGATGGTTAGAACTAATCAAGGATTATGATATGGAAATCCACTATCACCCCGGCAAGGCCAATGTAGTAGCAGATGCCCTGAGTAGACTGCCTTGTCAGTTAAACTCCATGATAGCAAAGGAACAGCCTAGCCTACACCAAGAGTTTGAGCATTTCAGAATGGAGCTAGTTAGTGAAGGATACCTAGCCAGCATAGAACTGCAGCCTACCTTGATTGGACAGATCAAAGAAGCCCAGAAGGGAAATGCCAGCATTGCCGGAATCAAGAGTCAGATAGCTGCAGGAAAGGCACCAGGATTCACCATAGATGAAGAAGGAGTACTTTGGTACCACGGTCGCCTGTGTGTACCGTCGTATTCAGAATTGAAGCAAGTCATACCGAAGGAAGCTCACGACACCTCGTATTCCATTCATCCCGGAGGAACCAAGATGTACCAAGACCCGAAGGAACAATTCGGTGGCACGGAATGAAGCGAGAGATAGGAAGTTACATCGCCAAGTGTGATATCTGTCAGCGAGTCAAGGCAGAACATCAACGACCCGCAGGACTGTTGCAACCCTTACAGATTCCTGAGTGGAAATGGGATTCTGTTGGTATGGACTTTATCACAGGATTTCCCAAATCTAGCAGAGGAAATGACTCCATTTGGGTTGTCATTGATAGGTTGACCAAGGTTGCCCACTTCATCCCTGTCAAGACCACATACCAAGGCCCAAAGTTAGCTGAGTTATACATCTCAAGGATAGTCGCCTTGCACGGAACCCCGAAGTCAATTGTGTCAGATAGAGGATCACAGTTCACCTCAAGATTCTGGCAGAAAGTGCATGAAGGACTAGGAACCCGTCTCGAACTTCAGCCACGGCTTATCACCCGCAGATCGACGGACAGACCGAGAGAGTCAATCAGATACTAGAAGATATGTTGAGAGCTTGTGTACTGGAATATGGATCCAAGTGGGAAGACTGCTTGCCCTATGCAGAATTCTCGTACAACAACAGTTATCAAGCCAGCCTGCAAATGGCCCCCTTTGAAGCCCTGTACGGAAGGAAATGCCGTACCCCTTTGAACTGGTCAGAAGTCGGAGAAAGCCAAGTCTTTGGACCAGATGTTCTTCGAGAAGCCGAGGAGAAGGTGCACAAGATCCGCGAGTACCTCAAGACTGCACAATCCCGACAGAAGAGCTACGCTGACAAAAGACGCCGAGAGATGACCTTTGAGATTGGAGATTTTGTCTACCTCAAGGTGTCACCCCTCAAGGGAATGCAGAGATTCCAGCTGAAAGGAAAACTCGCACCCCGATATGTCGGACCCTTCAAAGTTCTGAGTCGCCGAGGCGAAGTGTCTTATCAACTGGAACTACCCGAAGAAATGGCAGCCGTGCACAATGTGTTTCACATCTCACCTGCTCCGGAAATGCCTGGAAGTACCAGAGAAGACCGAAGTATTCAAGAATATCGATCACCGATCAGTGGATATCAACACGGACTTGACTTACCGCGAAGTACCTATTCGCATCCTGGAGGAAGCATACAGAACCACCCGCACCAGGAGTATCAAGTTCTTGAAGATTCAGTGGAGCAATCACACTGAAGATGAAGCCACTTGGGAACGCGAAGAAGACATGAAGAAAGAATACCCCGATCTCTTTAGTACCTAGTTTTCTCTCGATCTCGGGACGAGATCTTTTGTAAGGGGGAAGGGTTTGTAACATCCCAAATTTTAATAAAATGGACAAGAGAGAATTCAAGAACCCCAAAAATTAGAGTTAACAAAAACTTTTTCTCCTCATATAGGTTTATGCATGTAGATCACCTTTTTAATTATGTTGAGTGTGCAATTGCCATGATGTTTGCTTAGGTGATCTCTCTCACTCTAAAACCCTAGCCATGATCACTTGATCACCCAAATTCAAATAAAAGTGAAATAGAAAAGAAATGCTAAAAATCAACTTCACACACACATATGGCTTAGGCCATTTTTACAAATCTTTGATATAGACCAATTTGGTTTGCACCATTGGGTGTAAATGGATACTAAACATATATTAACAACTTTGGAAACCATCAAACACATTTCAAATCAAAATTGAAGCAAATATGAGCTCACATATGATTATGGTCACATGTGCCATTTTTATCCTGATGCTCACTTTGAGCCCCTGGATTTTTACTTTTCACTTCTACACCTGGCTATTTCTTTGCACCTCATCCAAGACAACATCAAGCACTTCAACTTTGCCCAAAACCACCACCCCAAATTCATCACCAATATCAAATGAGAAGCAAGCAAAGTTAGAACAAATTCACATATGCAAGATCATATGCAAAATGAAATTTTGCAAATCAATTCCATTTTGAACCCCACCACCACCAATAGACTACATTTAATATATGTTTACAACCCACCAAAAAGATTTTCAAATTTCGAAAATTTATTTCTTTCGGCCATTTGGTCGAACACCTTGTGGGCAGTGGAGGAATTGGAGCCCATGCTGGTTTTGGAGACGACCAAGTCCAAGCTCTGGCCATCCTCAGATGCCCTGGCACCCCCTCTCACCCCTCAGCACCAGTAGCACCACTTGCACTAAGCATTGTGTGATCACATCATCAATATCTGGCCATGCCGTGGCATGGCAATGCCATCACCATGCCATCTTCTCACCTGGTCGATTCTAGCATGCACCGCCATGTCCCCTCTCTCCCTCTCACTTCACTGAGCCAGCCCGTGCCCTCCCGTGGTCAAAGAAACGCGTGCACACGCCAGCATCTGTGCGCCCAGACGCGCCCAGCGCATGCCAGGATCGGCATGGACGCGCGCCAGGACGCCCCTGGACGCGCCAGAGCGTGACGCCGCCCACTGCCTCGCACCACCTCGTCCTCTCCCCTCAGCTCCAGTCGACGCGTGACAACACCAGGAACCGCCAGGACATGGCCGATGGCCCGCGGGAACGCCGCAGGTGACGCGAGCGTCCACGACAGCCCGCCATGACCTGCAAGCTTCCTTCACGATCGCCGCCGCTGTAGCCCCTCTTTTTCCCCGCAATCAAGCCCTACAGCACCGCCGTGACCTCGCCTGCACTTGAGCGTCATCGCCAGTACCTCTGCGCCACCCTACCGTCGACGCCATGGCTGACCTCACCTCAGACCCCCGGCCACCTCCCGCTCCTATAAAAGGAGGGCTCCTCCCACCAAATTGAGCACGCCAATCGCTTCTCCTCCTCACCACAGCTCTTCTCGTCCCTCCAATTTCACTGTTTAGCCACCGCCTCGCCCCAATCGCTAGCTCGGAGCCGCCGCCAGTAGCCGGAGTTCGCCGGAGCAGGAGGCCACCCCAGGAAGCGCCGCTGCTACCGGGGGATCCTCGTCCTCGACAACGACGCGGCGCACCTCTCCGACGACCGCCGGAGCCCTCGAGCGCCCTCCGACCCCCTACCGCCGCCGCCGGTGAGTTCCTCGCTCGCCGTCGACGACGACGCGTCTGGACCGTGTGATCGCGTTTTAATCGCACAGCTCTCCTTCCCCCGTACCGCTTCGGGCTCTAAGTCCCGCTGACGCGTGGCCCCCGCCGTCAGACGGCCTGCTCGCGCTGGACGCGAAGTGGGCCGGCCCAACCCCTTTTCTCTCGCAGCCCAGCTATCTTTCCCGCGCGAGCCCACCAGTTCAAATTTGAAATTTCCAAAATAAATCGAATATACAATCTGATGCTAACTTTGAAATTTAATAGAGACAAATCTACTCAGCCAAATTTTACAAACTTTATATATTTGGAAACCTTAGGAATTTATCTATACAATGCCACTGGAATTAACTATAGATCTATTATAGAATTAAAATAGAAAAATAAACAAGGCAGGGACTTTTCTGCATTAGAATAATTATTAAAAATCAACCAAACATGCTTTTAAGTTAATTCCAACTCCTATAGTTCACATTTCACTTATATTAATTGTTTCTACGAAAATATGCCATGCTTACTGTGTATGATCATGGCCTAGTTAAATTAAAGGACTATAAGACTATTTCTAGTCCAAACTATTATCCAAAAATATTAGTAAATCATATGGGAGTATTTTCTTCCATTTAAATCTTGTCATGAACAATGTAATATGAGGTAAAGACTCTGGTCATAAAAATCTCATATGTTTTGTTGATGATATTAAGTCTTTACCATGCTAAGATTAAATTGTATGGGGTGCTACACCCCATTTAAATCACTTTCTCAAAATGATAAGTGTGAAGAGGTTGACTTGGGTCAACCTAGGTCACATATTATGCATAAGAGAAATTAAATCTTAGTAAGATAATGAGAGGAAATTATTTCTCTGAATAATTCAAAGTAACATTCAAGATTAGTATGAGAGGAAATTATTTTTCTTAATTAATAAGAAAAACCCATCCACCAACATAATAGTGATATGTGATGCTAGTTTAGGTTGTGTAAATCATGTGTGTGCTTAGTTTAGTAAATTTGTTTGGTATGATGATTGTGTACCCCGTATTCGTATTTTAGACGCTAGTACCGAGGAGTATCCAGAGGAGGAGGAGGTCTACTGTCAAGGAGAAGAAGACCACTTTGACCATTTTCCCAACCAAGGCAAGATAATACTCTTGCAAAGTGCTAGCTCATCCTGAGCCAAGCACCACCCATTTACTTTATGTTATGAGCCTAATTCCCAGTTTTATTTCCAAGTTTTACTTACTGTTATTTTGTACTATTGATTCATAATTTAATAGGGTTAATGTTAGATTAGTACAAGAGTATCAAAGTTAGCCTAGAAGCAAAGCAGAGTACTTAGCACCCCTCATCCTTAGATGCTAGTGCTAAATTAAAAATGACTACTCTAGATGGGAACATGTGTGGTGAAATACTGAAATGACTTTTGAAGGTGAATATGACCAAGAGAAGATGGTGATTTTTGATTAAAACTAATATTGGTTTGGATGCGATACCTTTCCAATTTTTGAGTACCCCCACAATACCTGATTATGGGTAAGGGCTTAACTAGAAGTTTATGTATCTTAGTATGAGTTCCCTCTGAACACACATCATAGGGGTTATGCCGAGGCTGCCTCCGTTGTTGAGAAATGATGTGAAGTGAATTGTACGGCCAAGCCCCGTGCGGTTCCCAGGTTGACAGTTGGTCTTCACTGGGAGGCCAAGCTCATGGGGAGAGGTGCTCATACTAGGGTTAGTAAATGAAAGGTTATGGTTGATGATCCGCGTACTGTGTTACGATGATTCGGGAAATCCCGACGGATGAAATCAAATGTTGTGGCACAAGTGTGCAACCTCTGCAGAGTGTAAACCTATTCGAATAGCCGTGTCCACGGTTACGGACGGTTGGAAAGGCCATACAGTTTCCAGTGTTAGAATTTGATCATGTTGTTGATATAAATGGTGAATGGTGACTTGAGTAGAGTGAAACACAACAGAGTTGTGGGAATGACACTAATGTTCCCACTTGAGTTAGTTAGCACATGAATAAGTCTTTAGTAAATACTTGCAAAAAAAAATTGGCATTATGCAAATAAACTAGAGCTTAGCACCCCTCTACTAGAAATGTTAGCACTTACACTAGTATTAGTTTGCGAGTACATAAAGTACTCACGGCTGTGTCCCTGGCTATTCAAATGGCCAGACTATGAAGAGGAGCAGCAGTACGAGGAGGACGGTCAGCAGGAAGTCTACAACAACTAGGAGTCTGCTAACGTCAAGCGTTGGCCTGTGGACTATAGAGTCCTTGTATCTTACGCTTCCGCTATGAACTTGTGTTTGTTCGTTGATCAGTTCGTTGATCGTTAGATCAACTATTTGTGTAATATGGATCATGTGATTCCAATTTGTAAGACTTTATGCGTTGTAATGAATGATGACTGTGATACTTAACTATTATGCCTCGCAACAACAATATTCCTGGGATTGCGATGTATGACATAATAGGCATCCGGACTTAAAAATCCGGGTGTTGACAAGCACACCCGCATCCCTTCCTCTCCGAGCGCTGGCCCATCCCCCTTCGTCCCAAGGCAGAACTCGACGTGCGCTGCGACGAGAGCGGCGTTGTGCCGTCGGCGACGCCCTGCCGGAGTTCCTCCGCGTGGACGTCACCGACGCCCTACCGAAGTTCCTCCGCGTGGACGTGCTAGGGGATCTGGTGGCGGATGGGATCGGGGACGACGGTGGACGGGGTCAAAGATGATGGCGGCCAGCTCGAGGCGGTGGGATCCGGCGGCGGCTGCGCGTGATTTTGGCTGGTCGGGGTCGATAATAACGGCGGACTGCTGCGGGAGGGTGGGATTTGGCCGCACGTGGGTGAGGAGAGGGATGTGAGACAGGGAGAGAATGAGGGATGAGATAAGACTGCTGAGGTCTAGCCCGGTCTACGTGGAACCCTGGCAGCACGCGATGCAAATGCATCCAACGACGATCGACCAGGAGGCCGCAAGCGACGGATCCCCCGGGAATACAATCATTTTCCTTTGAGTGAACTACTAGGCCTTCTTCCAGATTCCGGTATATCCGGAAATAATTGTCTTTCGATTAAAATATTTCAGACATTTCACTACTTCTTCCTCTATATATTCTGCTTTAGTCTATATTTTAGAAATTTCAGGACTA
Organism: Lolium rigidum; assembly: GCF_022539505.1. Lineage (NCBI taxonomy): Eukaryota > Viridiplantae > Streptophyta > Magnoliopsida > Poales > Poaceae > Lolium > Lolium rigidum. Next base: position 330,417,449 of record NC_061508.1, read on the forward strand.
ATTAGGAAGTCGTTTAATAATAGAGAATCATTAAAATTAATGACAGACAATAGAGAATATGATAGCCTTCTTCTTAATGTTATTGTTGATTACCAAACTAAAATATAAACTAATATGGAATAACAACTTATTCTAAAATGTAGAATAAAAGAGAATGGAGGAAGGACACATCATTTCAGAAATAATTCAAATTATTTTTCAGTTTTTTTGGTTCAGATAGTATTTTGGCCAAAAAAAATAATTCAGACACTGATATTTCAGTGATTTGGACAATGGCTGAATTTTTTATGAATCTCAAATTCGGAACCACCCAAAGAATCCTGTTCGTCGGTCAATCTTCTCTTTCCCGCGGCCTTGGGGGCCTTAAATTTTTCTCACTCCCCGAGGATACCCTCTCCACCGCTCCCACTAATCCCGCGCTCCAGGATCGCCTTCTTCGCCTACTCATGTCAGTATCCTCGCCGCCCCAAACCTACGTCTCTGCGTTTTCCTCTTCTCAATCTATCCCGCCCGCTCAAATCGTCAATTTGTGTATTCGTTCGTGTGTAGATCAGACGGCGGAAACGAAAGCAATTGCAAGATGTCGCCATAGCTCGCCGACGTCGGCGTCGCTGGACTCTCCTCCTGCTCTGTGCGGCTCTCCCAGGGTCGGTGATCCCGTCTCACCTTCCTCCTCAAATTTTTCTTCTCTGTTTCCTTTATTTTTCCAATCTAAGCCGGCCGACGTCGTCTGAAACAGTTAACTGTGGGCGCAGCGCTCAATCCGAGCACTAATATCAAATCTTTCTGCTTCGTTCTAGTTCGCCGGACTTGACGATGCCGGACAGGAGTGGCGCGACGATGCTGGACGACCTGCCGGACGAGATCGTCGTCCACAAGATCCTCATCAGCCTGCCGCCCAAGGACGTTGGCTGCTGCCGCGCCGTTCGCAGGTCCTGGCGCGACGCCACCACCACGCCTGAGTTCACGCTCGCGCACCACCGCCGCCAGCCCTCTCTCCCCATCGTCGACGGGCTCCCCTCCCGCTTCGTCGTCCTCCGTGGTGGCAGCGGCGACGGCGCCGTCTCCGTCTCTCCGACCAGCAGCTCTGGCCCTTCCACCCGAACCCCACACTCAGTGCCCGATCTGCCTACACACGCTTCCACGGACAGGCTCCTCGTCATCTCACACGGATGCCGGTTCCACACCTACAACCCGGCCACCTGCCGGCACGCTCTGCTGCCGCAGCCCGAGCATACTCTCCCGTGCCACAGCATACTCGGCCTCTACCGGCACGGAGCAACCGGGGAATACAGGTTGCTCTGGTCTTCAACGAGGGGGCATGAAACAGCGTTGCACGTTCTCACTGTGGGATACAATGAGTCGAGGAGCGTTAGGGTCACAATGCCGTCCTCGCCTTCCCTAGAGCAGGCAGTGATCCAGGGGCTACCCCAGGACACCCATTACACCGGCGCCGCCACCGATCATCCGCCCGTCCACCACCATGGCAATCAACACTGGATGCGCAGACATCGTGGCGCCACGGACACGGCAGACATCGCGGACATCATCGTGTTCGACACACAAGCCGAGCCCCTGTCAAGTTTGCTTATTTGGATAAGCTGTTCGACATGGAGGGGAAGCTTGCTCTGTACAGCATCGACCACCGCCTCACCGCTAGAAATGTCTGGGTGATGCAGGACTACGAGGCCGAGATCTGGACCTTCAAATTCCGAATCGATGTGTCAACGGTAGAGGCATCACGGCAACTTTACTTAACTTCTTACTAGAAGAAGAAGAAGAAAAAACCACTTGAATCAACGGTGCAGAGTACTTCACTCATGGCTGTGCTCAATGAGCATCAGCTGCTGATCGGGTTCAATGAAAAACATGTGCTGCACTGCGACATCTATGGAAACTTCCTAGGTATGGTGAACATTGGACAGTTCCAGGCTCGTATGTTGCTTACTCAGCACCGCCTCCAGGAGAGCATCATTCCGATACCACCCCATACGTGAGATGCAAGCAGAAGATAAGGAGGCTCTGTTCTCCAGATGGCGGCACGATTGGATGTTCATCGCTTGATTCGTTATGCCCTCTAGGAGTATCTTCATATCCTAGGCTCCAGCTATCCTATATGAGTCATGTGTTTTGTTCTTAACTTTTCTGCCTTATTAGTGATACTGCTAGTACAAGTGGGCATTTTGGATGGTTGCAATTGCAATAGCACCTCTTCTATCATCAGCTGGTGCTTATGATTCTTTGTGTCCTTTGTTGGACATCATTTTAATGTTATGAACTATAAAGTATGTATGATATCAGAAACGTTTCTACCGTTCCTCCACTTAAATTTCCTTTCAGTTAGAATTGTTAAATATGGACTGACTGGAGTTCACACTTTTGTTAGAAATATGCCATTTTTATTGGTTGAAATATTTCTTGGGGCTGATTGTTTGATCTTTGCTGTTCAGTACTCAGTTTGGTCTTAACTCTTGCATACTTGCACCTCCTCTTTGGTGTTCGTGTCAGGCATATATACTTGCAACACTAGTACTACCTCCTTTCCAAAATGTATGCCGTTTTGGCGAACTATTTTAATTAGCCAGAACAGCTTATATTATGGAACAATGTGATATTATATATGGCACTCAGTTAGCACTGTTTTGTGCGTGCTTGTTACTCCACTTCAGTTGTTGTCTGTACATTGATCTGTGTTGCTCCTGGAGTCCTGTAGCTTAATTTGACATTTCTAGGTACAAGCAAATGACCGAAGATGTGCTCTCCTGGAGGAAGATCGATGACTGTGCTTTGTTCTGTAACTTGATTACACCTCAAGGTGACAGTTGGGCCGATTTAGGACTGGGCACATATCTTTCCATGCGGTTAGTGCATGTCTTGGGTCACATGGAAATTCCATCAATTTCGATGGTGACATACTGACATCTGAAATACCCTGCCCGCACTCACAAAACAATAATCCTAGATTTACAGACTGACAGGCTTACGGAAAGATTACGGACAAACGTGGCCGAAAATGGTTGGGTGAAATTTTATCCCTTGATGAAAAACCGGGAGTGGTTTATAGTTTCACCTATTCATGCTATGCCACGTTATAGGTCCGTAAGAGATTTCCGTAAAGCCTGTCCGTAGGCAGGGACGGAGCTGCCTTGAGGCTAATGGTGTCAGCTGACCCCAATGGAAAATGTGAAATCCTTCACTATTTAGCATTATGTAGTGTTAGATTTATAGAGGCTGACACCAGTGTAATAGAGATATTATACTAATTAATGACCCCAGTGCTATTATTTTTCAGCTTCGTCCCTGTCCGTAGGTGTAGCATTACTCACAGAAAGTGGTTCTCTCTACTCCGGAGTAGATTTCTCAACGCAACTTAAATGCCGGAGCGAACAACTAGCATTGCAAATTCACAGCTAGCATTTTCTCTTGTTTCCAGAATTAAAATCGAACAACTAATAACCTGACGCTAACAATAACAGTTGGTGCTTATGTTTTTTTTTCTTGGACATCATTTTAATGTTATGAACTATGGAGTAAGTATTATCAGAAACTTTTCTATTGTTCCTACACCGAAATTTACTTGCAGATTGCATGGTTAAGATGCACTTGTTGGATAATCAATAGTATGGTTGTGGGCATGGGTCATCCTCCTCCCAAATTTTATTTCACTATTTGTCCAGACTATGTGCTACATCATCCGCATCTCGCCTAACAGCCACAAAGCCGACCACTTTGCACTCCAGGAAGGAAGAAGGACCCCTTCTAAACCCCAGCGGTAGAGTGCCGTTCTTCTTCACCTACAATTTCGCCACAAAATATGAAAGAAAACCCATCTAAATCCATTCATAATGTGCCCTCACTGATTCCTAGTTGCTATGAATGTTGTGTTTGACAAATACATGCATGCATTGCTTCCAACAATCTTAAAGCATACACATGCGCAGCATCAGTATATCAGGTAAAAACACTTCTTATTCTTAAAAAAAAACAGACTCCCTAGGATTTTCTATTTTTTAAAAATAATACTTGACCGAGATGAGGAAAGAAAGATGATTTATTGATTATATGAGTTCTCGGGGAAGGCGGTGCCGACAAACTTGAAGAAGCGCTCCGAGTAGAATCGAGGTTCCACAGCAGATATTGATAAGGGGTTATACTTATACTTGATGGACTTATATGCATGCTCAATCTTCTTCGTCATGTTGTACTTCTGCAGAATATCAATGATCCCTATGTATAGTACGACATCATAAACATGATGGAGCGATTTGCTGTCATCCACTTGTTTATCTTCTTTCTCCGCTCTCGCCGGCATGTTGACTCCTAGCTGGATAGGAAGCCTATCAAATTTCAAAAAAAAATCATCTCAGATCATATATTAGCATTGGAAGAACATGAGTATTGACCTAGAGAAATTAACTAATGATGACCTTCCTGTGCCTGGAAGCAGAAGATCAACTTCCTCGAAACATGCCGATGACGAACGCAGGCGGCTTCCCCTGATGTGTGGGCCGACAGAAGCTGGACCATTTTTGTTGCTGCCTCGCTGCAGCAAAATCAGCCCGTCTTGATAGTTATAAACGGAATTCTCCTCTGCGACATCTGCATTACCGATTTCAGTAAGGAAAAAAATGCTTTTGCAAAATAGGTTAACTGGACAACTTACTGAGAAATAAAGATATACATTCCATGCTTACAGAACGGTTAAGTTATCTGGCAAAATGCTTTCACAAAATGATGATCCTATTTGTAGGTTTCGACGAGCTCGGTAATGGAAACCAAGAAGTAAGCTGTAATCCATTATACCATGGTTCCTTAGAAATTCGCTGTCGATTTCAATCTGCCTACATAGAGTAAAAACAAAACATGATTGTTACAAACAAAACTGGTCATGATAATATACAATCTGTTATTTCAGAGTAAACATGCTTACTTAAGCAAAGCACCCCGCCAAGAAGGCTCAAGATAAAACGAATAATTCAGATCCAAATCTTTCAGCGTCGTGTTCTCGTCGATTTTAATTTTCTCTGTAGAACGTCCCAAAGATGAACCTTTTATGTCAAATCTTCGATGAATTCTTAGTTCTGTGCAGAACATGTTGCCCATTACTACAAATTGAAACTGCACATATAAACAACAAAAATCAACAGTTCAGTTTCTACATTATTTCAGAAGCAGTAATTAGAATAGGAAATATCATATATAATAACTAATATTCTTTTAAGATTGAACGAAAAGTACTACCTGTTAAAAGAATATATAAGAAGCTTTAGACAGTATATGTGCAACTTTGGCTATCATTATCAACGGTGACATGTTATCTAAATTCAAAAAGTAATTATATTTTTGAACTATTTCCCCAGAAAATTCAATAGTATTATTTTGATATGATCAGATTAAAGAGTTTTGTACGTAGTACCAGTTGAAATCATTTTTTTTGTTACAAATTCGAAGATTTTTTTTTACTTTTGAAATAAGACATTAGGGAGTAGAAATAACAGTTAATAATGCATGTCACTAGGTACCTTTCGACCACTGGAAGGTGTCACCCGGTGGAGGCCAAAAAATTTAGTTACGAGCGTATTCTCGTAGGTTTGGACATGACGATAATAGTATGGGAGCATACGCAGAAGAACCTGCATGGTATCAAGTAAATACAATGTCTCACATGTAAGAAATTAAGTACGCAAGAAAGAAAAGTTTAATTCAAATGCTAATATGATTCATAAGGTGAACTAGGAAACTAATTCAGATAAGCTAAAAGCTCAATGTCCATTTAGGATCAAGTGTTTTGGGTGAGACAAGCAAGCTCCAGATCATTGAAATCTTCCTATTCCTACATATCAAGAGCTGAAGTTGAGTTGACAATGAGAACCTGCACTTCTGATTTCCGAAGAGTCTTGATCATGAACCGGTCGTCCTGCGACAAGAAAAAGATACTCCCACTCTTTCCAGGAGAAGATAGCTCCCTAAGTGCATCGCTTCCACTAATGGAAATCATGTAGTCTGCTGTATCAATCTTGAACATCTCCCTCAAATTTCTATAATAAAACACTAGCAATAAATTAGTACGTACGTACGTCGTGTAATGTTGTGAAAAAGAAGAAAAGTAGTGCAAGGAAGCAATCACAATAGCATTGCAGAACAAGGTTCAAAGATACTGCACAATATAGCACGTTGAAAGAAAAGTGAGGCGGGCACAAACCTGAAAACCATTGGGCAGTAGTCCTTCCACTTAAAATCTAGAGCACGATGTGAAGGAGTAAGGTTTGATCCGTTTTTGGGGAAGTTCATCCAGAAATTAGCTTTGTGTCCATAATCAGAAGTTCGCACTTCACGCTCCGGGATCGGCGTAATCTTTCCAACTGTGTACCTGAGTAGTGCGATTCAACCTTTTACTGATCACGAATATAAAATAGCTCTTTCCGCAAAAAAGAAAGAATATAAACTAGCTCTGTCAATAAAAGGAAGAACATAGTCATAGATTACAGCAATACTGTACTAGCTAGAGAAGGAAACTGTTGAGATTGGGATGCCCTGTACTAATATGCATCAATTAGTTACCTGATTCCAAGCTGCAGACAGAGCATCAGATCGTAGCTCCGGTGGCCTTTAATTATCGTCTCTCCGGGCCTTTTCGCGGCCCTTCTGAGCCCAAGTTTCAGTTTCTTGGAGGACGATTCCGGGAGGCTCCACTTAGCCAGCACAATCTCGCTGATTAGAACTCCCTGAGCGTACTCCCGTTCGAGGATCGGGGAGGAGCTACAATCTTCGCATTTCAGCGTTTTGTCAGGACCTCCGGTCACTCCGATACTTCGGCGTCTCTGCAGGGACGCATTCTTCTTCATCGGAGGTCGTCCGAGGCCTGAGTTCCTCCTGGACAAACCCGCCGCCGGGGGCTCTGGATCCGCGGCGGTGCCGCCGAAGGAGAGGTCAGGGAGCACGCCCCTCATCCTCAGGTCGTCGACGAGGGCCGCGGGAACCATTTGGCTGAAGGTGCCTTTCCCGTCCTTGAGCCCCCTGGTCCATGTCCCGAGGTAGCACCCGCCGCCCTCCCAGGTGTACAGCCCGTACCCGTGCGCCACGCCGTCGAGCCAGTTCCCCTGGAACGAGTCGCCGGCGGCGGCGTCGGTGCCTTTCCACGTGAGGACCCCTTTGCCGGACATGAGGCCGTTTCTCATGGTGCCGACGTAAGTGTTGCCGTTGGCCCATGTGTACCTGCCATGGCCTTCCATCTGCCCGTGAACCCAGGAGCCCTGGTACACGTCTCCATTGGCGTGTGCCTGGAGCCCGAGGCCGTGCTTGCGGTCCAGCTTCCATTGGCCCTTGTAAAACGAGGAGGAGTTGGCGTCGATGCGTGTTCCTTGGCCGTCCATGAAGCCGGCGGAGTACTCGCCTTCGTAGACGGCTCCCGATGGCCACCTTGTCCTTCCGGTGCCATGCCTCATCCCCCGCCTCCACCCGCCGCTGTACACGCAGCCGCTGCCGGACCAGACGTACCGCCCCGTGCCCTCCGGTACTCCGCATGACAGCGTGCCGGAGTAGAGGTCGCCGTTGGGCAGCGTGAGCTCTCCAGCCGAGGCAGCGGCATCAGAGGCCGGAGAGGCTGTCCTCTCATGCATAGTATCCAGCGCTTAGCAGTACCACTTATTGGGGGCTTTCCTGCAGAGGAATATGAAATCAAGGCAGGCAAACATATATTCATACATGAATCAACAATTTGCTAGAATTAACTCAGGTTGTACATGCATGTTGCAACTGATTTTCATGTACCCGCCGCAGGAGATGTGCGCGTTCTGTATTAATGTTGCAACTGAAATAAACGGAAGGATTATGTATGAAGGTTGACTATCTTGCTACTGGTAGTTGTAACTTACATTGCTGATTGATTGGTATGATATGTATGTACAATATACATGAAATCAATGGGGCTTACTAAACAATCGATGCCGTTGCAATGCGACGCCAAGGCACCAAGACGAGGAGAGGAAGAAGACTATGGGCTTCACTTCTCCTCTCCTCTTGCGTATAATATATGCAGGGGATGGGTTGTCGTTCATGGCTGTTCATGGCTGCCAGCTGCTGCTGCAGTTCCTTGTATAGCAAACGTGACAAGACAAATCGACCAGAGAAATCTATTTACTGTAGTTTTTACGTACCGATGAAGAAACTGGTCGATCTGATGCACATGGCGGCATGGCGCCATCCGCCATGTGAGATTTGACCGCCATCCCTCTTCTCTCTCTCCGACCCTCTCTATTCCTGTGCATCTCTCCCTTGCTGCTAGCTTCTTACTCGATCGCTACTTGTGGGTAGTATATGAAATGAAGTACGTATGCTGATTTGCTGACACACCTACAGAAAATTGACATATATTTATATCCTGCTACTTATTTCAATAATATTCACCCTTACTGAACACGTATGACACAAGTATATACGTGTGCTCCGTTTTTGTTGTATAGTAACATAAGAAAAAGGAAAGAAAAGAAACATTTGGACGATCCCTCCGTATATATTAATATGTGTACCTTTCTATCCCTTGTCGCATGCAAATGGGAGATATACTAGTAGAGCATACACTGCTTTGCTATACACAACAAATGGAAAAGGAAATCAATCAATCATATCAGGTTGTTTTTCAGGTGTGGCTAATTTTCTATGGAATCGCGGTTGCAACTCATGGCTAGAGTGAATCACGAATCAATCCAGTAATCAGTGTCCTTTTTTCTCGGTTACGACCCAACCCATGTGCAAAGTAGTCTTATGGCTAGCATAAATCACGACGCAATCTTATGATCTAAGAGTCGACCGAGAACTAAGCTAATTCTCAGTCGACCAAGAATTAACATTTTCTCCTCCTTATAAACAAAACTGATATGTTTTAAACAATAAACATAACAAATAGATTGATTGATCTATATAGTGGTAGTATATCTTTTCGAGGCACCTTAAATAGTGAAGGGGCTAGGGAGAAATAGAAGAATAAAGCTAAACTGATACTCCTGCTACTTGAATATATCTTTTCAAGGCGTCTTGAAACTAGTTAAATGGCTAGAAATGGTGATACTCCTGCTACTTGAATATATCTTTTCGAGGCGTCTTGAAACTAGTTAAATGGCTAGAAATGGTAGGCGAGAAGAAGAAAGTCTCAAGCTAAATGGTTGCTCCTCCTGATCTGTGCAGCTACAGCCTAGAGAGTAGTAGTCGTAGTAGCACCACCTGTTCAATTTAATCAAGTTGTAGTACCATTTTCGACAAATGAGACTGTAAGCACAGCGCTAGATTGGGCATCAAAGGTCACATAGTACAAGGCATCTATCGCGTGACCGACTGAAATCGACTATAACAGCGAGCTACGTGCCTAGTAGCTAGCAACCAGCTGTACTAATGGACAGATTAAAAACAAGGAGAAGAAGGTGATGCCCGTACGCTAATCCTGATTTAAAAAAAACCATATAGTATGCCATGCTCGAGCTACCCTGTCTCCAAAGTCCAAAGTCGCATGGATTGCCCTTGCCATGGTCGATCGATGTGACATCGGTCCACTGTGTATTTCATATACTAATATGTGACGACTGACAAGCTAGGCTAGCTAGTCCTCGGTCGGCAAATTAGACTACCCACAATGGGAGTATCATAGGTAGTATCATGTATTCCATGCATGCAAAATGCTGATGTGGCAGTGTTATTAAGGATGAGAAAGTGTGTACTAGTATCATAGGTAGATACTGTATCATAGGCTCATAGCACATACTACTAGAAAAAATGATGTCAAGTAAATCTTGTACACATATTTGCATTGAGATTCTACAAAACAATTAATATATGGAGACTATGATACTAGTATATGATACCATGCATTATGAAGATAGTAACATGTAGTAGTATCATACGCATGATACTTCTATATGATACTATGCATTGTGACTAGTCTTAAGCAAGGTGATCGCCATGGAGATGTTGCTTGAGCACACGCGTCATGTGCACGTACACAGTCAACTGTATGCATGCGTGTACGGCTTTACGGCTGAGTCAATTTACTGGTTTTGGTAACTTTGGTCGATTTGGGAGAACAAAGAGAACAACCAGCGAGCAACAACGCAGTCACCTAGTGGCAATATGGAGATACAGACAATTTTAAAAAATTACATAAAAGAAAAGTCATGTGATATAGTGGTGGTAGCAGCATGCCAAACATCACCAAGATAGTACCAGAATCCAGAAATCTATTTTCTCCAAAAATGATGCCTTAAAAAGGAAACAGTGCATAAACATCGTCACCACCCAAATCCTAGATCATGGTATTTCACCTAGGAGAACGTTCACGCTCGTAAAACAATACCATCAACAAAGCCATTGCGTGACAAAACCAGTAAAGGTCAGATCTTGTTTTTCACCCTGCAAGTTTAGACTCTAAATTTCACCCGTGTTGTCACCTCCACTTGCCGATGCCGCTGCTCTAAGTTGTTGTAATATCCCAGGTTTAGAGACGACCGAGGGGTAGAATTTAGAAAGGGATGTGCATTGCATCGTAAAATCTGGGAAAATTTCGCGCTTTTATAGAAAAACTACATCAAAAGGGGACAAGTTTCTCTCTCGACACCACACAGGATTAGGGTTTCGAGAGTGCGATAGACTTGGACCTAACTAAACTCAATTAGGGTTTTTGAGAAGAGAGGGGGAATAATTCCTTTCTCAACTTAAGTTGCATTAAATTCAAACAAGTTATGTTTGAATTTCAAACATCACTCAAGAATATTATAATTCAAATATGGATAATTCAATAAACAATTTAATAAATAAGAATACAAAACAATAGAATATACAATCAAAGCTCATTAGAGAAAACCTTGAGCTTTATTGATTAACATACAGAATACAATGTCATTTACAATATCCAAATTGAATTATAAATATTACAACACTTTAAGAAATTAATAAATAAAAAAGGAAAACAAAAGAATTACAAGTTTAGACACAATCCTAAACTACTAAAGTAATCCTCATGAATTGCTTGATCACCACTTGAATGATCTTCACTTGAGCATCTCAATCATCCCTGGAAGCAAAAAACAGCAAAATCGAAACAAAGATTAGGCCAAGTGGGTTAGTGAAATAATGAGAAAATGGAGAGGATAATATCAGCTCTGGCAAGCTGAGCATACCAAAGCCCAAGTTCCAAGCCAGGCACACACAGGCAACTCACAAGGCTAGCTGCATGCCTCACAACACACACATACCATGAGAGAGGAACCCAGGAAAGGCACTGCTGTCGACCAAGGAAGTGAAGAGGGAGACATTATAAAACCTTTTTGATGGGATTCGTAGCATAGAAAACAAAAAATTTCCTACCACAAGAACGAACAACAAGCCAAGATCTAATCTAGTAGATGGTAGCAACGAGGTGAAGATCAACATACCCTCGAAGATCGCTAAGCGTTAACGAGATAAATCTCGTGGTGGATGTAGACGATCACTTGCCTCTTTCAAAAGCGCGTAGAAGATCTTGACGGTGCCACAATCGGGCAGCACCTCCGCACTCGGTCACACGTACAGTGTTGATGACGACGTCCTTCTTCCTGTTCCAGCGGGCAGCGGATGTAGTAGATCCTCCTCGGAATCCCGCCAGCATGACGGCGTGGTGACGGTGGTTGTGGAGATCTCTGGCAGGGCTTCGCCGCAAGCACTGCGGGAGAAGAAGGAGGAGGAGGGAGTAGCTAGGGTTTGGAAAGAGAGGGGCTTGGGACGCCGGCTAGGGTGCCCCTTGGTGGTGCGGCCAACTCATGGTCTTGGTGTAGCCGGCCCCCTCCCCTTGTCCCTCATTATATAGGTGGAACACATCTAGGGTTTGCCCAAGTCTTCGAATAAGACCCCAATTCAAAACTACCATATGGACGAAACCTAGAGGGACAGGGACTCTCCCCTTCCCCCCCTTGCTTGGCCGGCCAAGGAGGTGGATTCCTCCATGGACTCCACCCTCCTACTTGGTTGGCAAGTTAGGGTTGGTGGAGTCCCACCGGGACTCCACCTTCCATAGTGATTTCTTCCGGAAGTTTCTAGAACATTCTAGCGCCTTCCATAAATGCACCGGATCATTTCCAAACTTGGAAAGTGACTTCCTATATATGAATATTATTCTCCGGACCATTCCGGAACTCCTCGTGATGTCCTGGATCCCATCCGAGACTCCGAACAAAACTTCAAACTCCATTTAATATTCCATATCTACTTAAAACGACATCAAACCTTAAGTGTGTCACCCTACGGTTCGTGAACTATGCAGACATGGTTGAGACTCTTCTCCGACCAATAACTAATAGCGGGACCTGGAGATCCATAATAGCTCCCACATATTCAACGATGACTTCGTGATCGAAAGAACCATTCACATACGATACAGATTCCCATTGTCACGCGATATTTTACTTGTCCGAGGTTTGATCATCGGTATCTCCATACCTTGTTCAACCTCGTCTCTGACAAGTACTCTTTACTCGCACCATGGCATATCATCTCTTGTGAACCAGTCACATGCTTGCAAGCTAATCAGACGATATTCCACCGAGAGGGCCCAGAGTATATCTATCCGTCATTGGGATGGACAAATCCCACTCTTGATCCATATGCCTCAACTCATACTTTCCGAATACTTAATACCACCTTTATAAGCACCCATTTACGCAGTGGCGTTTGATGTAATCAAAGTACCCTTCCGGTATAAGTGATTTACATGATCTCATGGTCGAAGGACTAGGTAACTATGTATCGAAAGCTTATAGCAAACTGAACTTAATGACGTGATCTTGTGCTACGCTTATTTGGGTGTATGTCCATTATATCATTCACCTAATGATATAACCTTGTTATTAATAACATCCAATGTTCATGATCACGAAACCTTGATCATCTATTAATCAACAAGCTAGTTATACAAGAGGCTTACTAGGGACTCCTTGTTGTTTACATAACACACATGTATCAATGTTTCGGTTAATACAATTATAGCATGGTATGTAAACATTTATCATAAACACAAAGATATATTATAATAACTATTTTATTATTGCCTCTTGGGCATATCTCCAACACTTTTCACCAGTAAACCCTAAGATCCCATCGACATGATCATCACAAGGGTAAGAACAACAAGAACAGGAAGAACAGCCAGAGCTGTTCAACCCATCCAAACTAACCAAATCATCCAAAACAGTTCCATCAGGAACTGTGCTGTTGAGCAAGCCACAAGGGATAGATCATCACAAGCCAGCAGGAGGAGCAGGCAAGCTTTGATCATCCACCAGAAGCAAATCCTCAACATCAGCAAACTAATCTAGGAGTTTGAGTGAGGTATACAAAGATGATCATGAGAGGGCACTTGTTTTGCTCATAAATAAGCATTTGCATACCACACAGAAAACAAAGAGGGTAGAAACCCTGTTTGTATCATCACTTGGCTGCTAAGCCATTTGGTGCAAGCAAACTAGAGAGTAGCCAGAAGGAAATCACCCAAGGGAACATTGGTGTGTCAACACAGTGACACCACCAAAGAAATCCATCATGGATTGATCCTAGCTAGCAAGCCCATGTCACCAAACACCCTACAGCTAGCTACACCATCAGAAAAGTAGACAAATCTTTGTCTATATACTTTATCATCATCAAAAGCCACTGGAAATCCAATCATGGATCAACCAGATAGCATGAGAGAGCCACAACCAAGCCACAGAAGGGGGAGCCACCCTTGGACAGCATCAAGGAGCTGTCAGGGCTAACTCAAACCCACAGGATCACCCACCAAGCCATTGCATCATCACCCAACAGGGTTCTGCATGAGCTAGGGGGTACCCAACCAGTGGTTGGCATCCTCTAGCTCCATTAAATCCATCCATAAGATCATCACTGCTAAGCAGTTCACATCATTTATCCATTCAATAAAATAAGGCAACACAAATAAATGAAATACACAAGTTAACCATGCACCAGACCCTTGCATATGATCCAAGGGATCACTGCACCAGACCCTTGCATATGATCCAAGGGATCACTGCAAGCATCAGCAGGTGCTGGAGCAAGCAAGAGCATGCACCAGCACAGGCTTGAGCACCACACAAACCCTGGAAGAGCAACAGTATTGGATTCACAAGCAACAGCAACCACCAGTACTTGGTGGAGAGCAGAATCCACAAGCAACATCAGCATATGAATTGAACTCATGCACATATATAAGCCAACAGGAAGCCTGATGATCACAGGATCATCCAAAGCCATAGTTAACCACCCATTGTATCACAACTAATCAAATTAATACATTATAATTGTGTTGAGTACATAATTTGGCTTCTGAATATTTGATAGGCAAATTAGTTCAAATGATTGTGGTTAGAATATTTGTTAACATATTTACTTGGTCTAGCTGTTCAGTTCAAAATGCAGGCTTAGTTGGGACTGGTGCAGCGAAGACGATCTCAGGAAACAAGTTATTATGGAGCAAAGTGCAAGCTTTTACCAGAACAAATATGTGGAGTATTTTCTGGAGTAAGGATTATCGAGGACAAGCCCTGGTCGATTCAGAGTACTAGATGAATTCGGAGATATGCTGAGATAAAATGCAGATGCTTGAAACAATTCCTACGAAGCTTCAGAATTCAGACCAGGCCGAGACGTGTGGATCGCGGAAAGGAAAAGATAATAGAGCAGGTCACGTTTTCGTGAGAGGTGATGCTTATCAGCTGTGGTAGGCGATATGACCAGATATTTTATTATCTAGACGTACGTGACATGGTTTAGAATTTGCAGCTGCTCTTTGTACATGGTAACCGATACATCGGAACGTATGCTATTCGGTTTTTAGCTAGAGTCTCATGCTTGTACGCCAAGTCCAGCGGGCCATATATACGGCCGTGGCCGATTGGAAAAACCCCGATCAATCGATACACCTCAATACAATTATTTTCTTTACGTACTTTTCTATCGTTTCTTTCTGCCGAGCTCTAGTTCATCTAGGATTTAGCAAAATCTTTGCCGCTTTGCGCTGAAAAGCGGTCGTTTTTCCTCTTCGAAATTGAGGCATCTTTGTTGATTTGCTCGAAAATCATCCGTTCGTCGTCACGAAAGCACGACGGTTATCGTGTTGTTGCGCTGCAGTTTTGCGTGGCAACAAATTGTATGCAGAAGCACACTAACAAAGTATAGAGCTGTATAGCTAGCAGCCATGCTCAACAGAGCATCATCATGAAGCACAGCTCTATGAGCAACACCCAGAGGCACTGGCACTTGCAAAATGCAAGGATTCCTCACAGAAATCAAGCCAGGGGCAAGTAAATGATTGTACATGATAATACAGCACCAGTAGCAGCAGCAGGAGCAACCTAGCATGGCATGAGCATCACAGAAATGCTCCTGAGCAAGTGCTCATGAGCTACAACAGCATGGCATAGAGTAGAGCAGATAGAGCAACAGCAGCAGCAGAGAACCCAGCAGCAGCACACGCACAGCAGCAACACACGCACAACAACAGCACACGCACAGCAGCAGCACAGGCACAGCAGCAGCGGCCAGCAGAGCCAAAGCAACAGCACGGCATGACCTCTCCATAGGGAGGATCAGCCGCAGCTCAAGCTAGCAGATAGAGGAGAAGGGAGGCAGTGGGGTACTTACTGGTGAAGCGGGTCGACGAACTCGGCCATGGCGGCCACGGCGGCACACACCATGGGCACAGCGGCGCCAGGCCAAGCCTGGCCAGGCACTGCATCACCGCAGCACCAGCACCACCGTGGCAAGGCTCACGGCGGCGCCACAGCCTCGGAGCATCGGCGAATACCAGATCGCCACGGATCCGTGCCCGTGTGCAGACGAGATGGGGGTGAGCGGAGGAGGCGACGTAAACCAAATCAACGCGGACCAGCTGGTGCGCCGTCGAGAGGCGGTTTGCCAGCGACCAACCACGTCGCCGGGGATGGTCGGAGACGGCCGGAGTAATTCGGCGACGGTGACGGCGACGCGAGTCGTTGAGGAGATTTAGGGTTATGCGTAGGAGACGTCTACGGGGGCGACTGGGTCGGTTGCACCGAGCCCAACGGGCTGGTCCAACCTAACCAGCTCGACCACCTGACAGGTGGGGCCCACAGGGGCATTTTGGTCATTTCAAAATTAGCCATTTAATTGAATCTTTCCAGGATTTTTAGAAAATAAATATAGCTCTAAAAAAATATGTAAACCACTCAGAATAAAATTCTCTATCATAATAAAATATGAAATGGAATTTTTGAGACAAATGAAGTTAAGTCTTAATTTAATGAATATTATAATCATTAAAAATAACACCTTATATTTTTAATGATAAAATCAAGTCCATGACATCTTTTGGACTTTAAAAACACCTTGGCAACATTCCAAGGTAGTATTTTACCTTTAAAAGAGTATCCCTAAATTGTTCTTACTAATCACCTCTTACATGAAATAATCAAGCACCGGGAAGGGGGACCAAACCCTAAAAACTGAAAGCATGCATAATTGCTTCTTTAACCATTGCCCTTATCGGACAATGATGCTTCTTTCAGAAACAGAGGATCAGGGTCAATCAAAAACATCCAACTGCACTACATCGCGGTTGCCAGGCAAGTTCATCACTTGCACATGTCATTTGAGTATTTTTACCAAATTAATTGCAAAATACTATGCTTATCACTCTTGCATGAAAAGTAAAATTGCTATCTTCATAATTATGAATATGACTAAGTGGTGGGAAATGGAACCATGGTATGAGTTTGGTGGAGGTTCCATTGCAAGGGTTAATATCCATCTAGGATTAACAACAACTGTCGTCCAGTGATTCATGTGCCGTAATACCCGTGTTAACCATAAGATCTGGAGTGGGACGGAGTAGTCAAGTGTGTTCTCTCCTCTCGTACATCAACGGATGCGCTTACCGTAGTAGTTGTGTCTTGCGAGAACAACCGGAGGGTGGGGATCCCCTTCTAATTCCCCACGGTAATGCGGTCTATGATGGGTTGCATCTACCGGCGAAGGAATTTATGGTAGAGCCCTGAATTGTTGTTGAGGTCGGAGGCTATCCAAAGGGGTATGCTCACCGGCGAGGACCCAGGGTCGGGGATTGCAACAAAGGGTGGGTGTGCGAGGTCGCGGGAGAATGCAATATTGGCTAGGACCTTATACCGGGCCTCACACCAAGGAAGTGTGGACGGGAAAGCTGCCCGGTTGGCACCAAGGTTAAGATCTCTTATGGGTAAAGCAACACACCTCTCGCGAGTGTAACGAATCGTGACTCGTCACTCCCTGTTCCGGGATATGGAACTACGAACGCGGCCGGAAAGGAACTCCATGAAGTTCTAGTAAACCGGTGAAGGCTGACGGACATAGTTCTTCTGAATAAAAGCAACCTTTTGAAGAAATGGTTATAAAAACATGCATTGGTATTAGACTTTCTGGTCTAGTACCATAGCTAGTGCATTAAACACCTCTTTCCTATTATGAACTTGTTGAGTACGCTCGTATTCATACCTCTTATAATCCCCTGCTTAGATTGCCTGAATCGTCTTGAGGAGGACACCGACGACCAAGATGGAGCAGATGGGATCTGCTATGAAGAGCCAGACCTCTCCAGAGGTGTAGAAGGAGTGGACTACTGTTATCGCCGGATTTTAGCCAAATTAGGAGATGGGCAGTGATTGAGATGGGCTTAGAGGATATGCACATAAAGTGTTTCTGAATCGGCCTCGTGCGAGAGTTTGGGCTAGATTGCCCGTATATCTGTACATTATGGTAGATCACGTTTCAGTTTAGAATTAAGAGATAGAGTTTGGTTCGTACACAGTTAGGTTTATTCCAAAGATAGAAAGTCTACGGACTATAAATATGTACCGAGGGTTATTGAGAAAGGAGGACGATCACATTCACAACAAACACAATCTAGGCGCATCGCCACCCCTTGTTTCGAGGGTTTCTTCCGGGTAAGCGTCATGCTGCCCAGATCGCATCTTGCGATCTGGGCAGTATCAGTTTATTCGTTGTTTTGTGTTGCTCGTACTGAAGCCTTGTTGATGGCGAGTAATACCGTTATCATAGATGTTTTGGGGCTAACATCGATACTTTTCTGATATGTTTGCTTAGTTATGCTGCCCCTAAACATCTAGCTGCCTTTGCACCTATCTTAGGTGTAAGGGCAGCATCTTGCTTGGTCTTTATTTAGTAGATCTGATATGTTATGGTTGTTCCTTGTTCTCCAAGGATTAGTTTGATATCCGTATGGTTAGGCCTTGCAAAACGGGTTGAACGATCCAGTAGTGCGTAAGGTATGGTTTGCCGATCCAAGAGGGGTTGTTCCGGGAATCGACTCTGTGTTGGTTTTTAGGCCTCTTAATTCTAGGACTAGTTTTCTGTTATTTTTCATATCTGCCAGGCTCAACTACGCGTAGGACGTTCCAATTATGCGGTGAAAGCCCTAGACTGTCGTAGATTGATTTAACTTGGTATTGATAAAGCAGGATCCCCATGTTATCGTAGATCCAATACGAACCATGGGTCAATCGGCTCTTTGAGCCGATTCACGAGGTAACTCGAGAGCCGATCGAGGCTCGGATTTAATGTTTACGTGTACCGCGATGCAGAAACTAATTGAAGCAATCCATCACCTTCCTGACCAGGTATAGGTCAGGTGGCACGCCCTCGCAATAGCCAGGACGTGTGCCGGTTTTTGCGGGCCGTCGCCCGAGGGACCAGGGCCCACCAGCAGTTCTGGGAGCCTCCCGGCTCTTCGTGTTGCTCGTCTCTGCTCGCCGGTGGGTTTTGGCAGGCAACACATTATGGCACGCCCGGTGGGACATTCTACAGCAACTGCGTCAACATCTGCAGCTGAGATGGCGAACGGACCAATCACGTACGAAGATCTGCCTGAGGAGCACAAGAAGAAATATGATGATATTAAAGCTGTCTTCGAAGCCGATCTCATCGGCTCTTTCGAGAGGACCCGTAAACATGGCATTAGGTGGAAAGGGTTCTCACCCGAAGGCGTTCTCGATGAAGTAGATCTGTCTATCCCTTCAGAGGAACGCACCAGAGCTCTGCGCCAGGAAGTTAATTACATGGTGGCTCATTCTCTACACCGTCATTCTGAGAGCCTGGTGAACGCTTTCGAGCACATTGCGGTTCGCGTGGTTCAGGAAATCATGAAACATCAGTACTTGATACGTCTCCAACGTATCGATAATTTCTTATGTTCCATGCTACTTTATTGATGATACCTACATGTTTTATGCACATTATATGTCGTATTTACGCATTTTCTGGAACTAACCTATTAACAAGATGCCGAAGAGCCGCTTGTTGTTTTCCGCTGTTTTTGGTTTCGAAATCCTAGTAACGAAATATTCTCGGAATTGGACGAAATCAACGCCCAGGGTCCTATTTTTGCACGAAGCTTCCAGAGGACCGAAGAGGAGTCGAAGTGGGGCCACGAGGCGCCGCCACCATAGGGCGGCGCGGCCCAGGCCCTGGCCACGCCGACCTGTGGTGTGGGGCCCTCGTGTGCCCCCCCCCACGTTGCCCTTCCGCCTACTTAAAGCCTTCGTCGCGAAAACCCCAGTACCGAGAGCCACGATACGGAAAACCTTCCAGAGACGCCGCCGCCGCGAATCCCATCTCGGGGGATTCAGGAGATCGCCTCCGGCACCCTGCCGAAGAGGGGATTCATCTCCCGGAGGACTCTACACCGCCATGGTCGCCTCCGGAGTGATGAGTGAGTAGTTCACCCCTGGACTATGGGTCCATAGCAGTAGCTAGATGGTCGTCTTCTCCTAATTGTGCTTCATTGTTGGATCTTGTGAGCTGCCTAACATGATCAAGATCATCTATCTGTAATACTATATGCTGTGTTTGTCGGGATCCGATGGATAGAGAATACTATGTTATGGTGATTATCAATCTATTGTTTATGTGTTGTTTATGATCATGCATGCTCTCCGTTATTAGTAGAGGCTCTGGCCAAGTTTTTGCTCTTAACTCCAAGAGGGAGTATTTATGCTCGATAGTGGGTTCATGCCTTCATTGACACCTGGGATCGTGATGAGAGGTTCTAAGGTTGTGTTGTGTTGTTGCCACTAGGGATAAAACATTGATGCTATGTCTAAGGATGTAGTTGTTGATTACATTACGCACCATACTTAATGCAATTGTGTGTTGCTTTGCAACTTAATACTGAATGGGGTTCGGATGATAACCTGAAGGTGGACTTTTTAGGCATAGATGCAGTTGGATGGCGGTCTATGTACTTTGTCGTAATGCCCAATTAAATCTCACTATATTTATCATATCATGTATATGCATTGTTATGCCCTTCTCTATTTGTCAATTGCCCGACTGTAATTTGTTCACCCAACATGCTTTTATCTTATGGGAGAGACACCTCTAGTGAACTGTGGACCCCGGTCCTATTCATTACATCCCATACAATCTATTGCAATACTTGTTTTACTGTTTTCTTGCAAACAATCATCTTCCACACAATACGGTTAATCCTTTGTTACAGCAAGCCGGTGAGATTGACAACCTCACTGTTTCGTTGGGGCAAAGTACTTTGGTTGTGTTGTGCAGGTTCCACGTTGGCGCCGGAATCCCCGGTGTTGCGCCGCACTACATTTCGCCACCATCAACCTTCAACGTGCTTCTTGGCTCCTACCGGTTCGATTAAACCTTGGTTTCATACCGAGGGAAACTTGCTTCTATACGCATCATACCTTCCACTTGGGGTTCCCAACGGACGTGTGCATCTACGCGTATCAAGCTAAATTTCTGGCGCCGTTGCCGGGGAGATCAAGACACGCTGCAAGGGGAGTCTCCACTTCTCAATATCTTTACTTTGTTTTTTTCTGGCTTTATTTTATTTACTACTTTGTTTGCTGCACCTAAACAAAACACAAAAAAAATTAGTTGCTAGTTTTACTTTATTTACTGTCTTGCTCTCTATATCAAAAACACAAAAAAAGTTACTTACTTGTCTTTACTTTGTTTGCCTAGTTTACTTTTTGCTTATTGCATCATGTTTCCTCCTAAGTACACTCTAAAAGACATACCGGTAGGCCGAGGGTCTATAATTGGAAGAGATAATATAGAAGAATTTTTCACTCATGTTAGCACCGCTGAAGATTTTGAAGATAGACACTTGGTAGAACTTGCTCCTACTTATGAAATTGCTGTTGCTTCTTTAGTACACATGCTCGGAAACTAAATTTGTTAATCTCAATCCTATAATCCAACACATGTTTCTCACACTTGGTGATATGGAGGAAGGAGAGAAGAAAGACTTTGTTTTAGAAACCCTTCTTAAAGAATTTGGTGGTGTAGCAAGAGAGGCTAGAAAAGTCTTTGCTAAATATAAAATGCTTGGTTCTTACACCAATTTTGTTAGTCTCCTTAAAAAGATGGACATGGAGAGAGTAAAGTACACTAATGATATTAATGATGGTGGGGAGGTTAAGACAACAATACCTTGTAAACTCCTAGGAATGCATGAAGCTCTAGAAAATAACTATGGTTGGCTTGTTCCTGAAAATTTGTTTGATGAGAATAGCAAGCCTAAGAATAATGAAAAAGGAGCCTCTGAAACTTACATAGACGAGATAACATGCATTGTTGAGAAAACTCCCAACACCCAAGGTAATGTTGATGCCTCATCTCTTGATGTTACTTGATTTGCACTTTCTGCGCCTAGCTGAAAGGCGTTAAAGAAAAGCGCTTATGGGAGACAACCCATGTTTTTACTACAGTACTTTGTTTTATATTTGAGTCTTGGAAGTTGTTTACTACTGTAGCAACCTCTCCTTATCATGTTTTTGTGCCAAGTAAAGTTTCTATGTTATAGTTGATGTTATATTTGGGATCGCTGCGCAGAAACAGCATTGCTGTCCGTCACGAATCTGGGCACAAGTCTCTGTAGAAAATTCGAAAAAATCTGCCAATTTACGAGCGTGATCCTCAGATATGTACGCAACTTTCATTAGTTTTGAGTTTTTCCATTTGAGCAAGTCTGGTGCCATTTTAAAATTCGTCTTTACGAACTGTTCTGTTTTTGACAGATTCTGCCTTTTATTTCGCATTGCCATATTTGCTATATTGAATGAATTTCTTTGATCCATTAATGTCCAAGTAGCTTTATGCAATGTCCAGAAGTGTAAAGAATGATTGTGTCACCTCTGAATGTGTGAATTATTAATTGTGCACTAACCCTCTAATGAGTTTGCTTGAAGTTTGGTGTGAAGGAAGTTTTCAAGGGTCAAGAGAGGAGTATGATATACTATGATCAAGAGGAGTGAAAGCTCTAAGCTTGGGGATGCCCCCGTGGTTCATCCTCGCATATTTTAAGAAGACTCAAGCGTCTAAGCTTGGGGATGCCCAAGGCATCCCCTTCTTCATCGACAACATCATCAGGTTCCTCCCCTGAAACTATATTTTTATTCAGTCACATCTTGTGTTCTTTACTTGGAGCGTCGGTTTGTTTTTGTTTTTGTTTTTGTTTGAATAAAATGGATCCTAGAATTCACTTTGTGGGAGAGAGACACGCTCCGCTGTTGCATATGGAAAAATATGTCCTTAGGCTTTACTCATAATGTTCAAGGCGAAGTTTCTTCTTCGTTAAATTGTTATATGGTTGGAATTGGAAAATGCTACATGTAGTAATTCTAAAATATCTTGGATAATGTGATACTTGGCAATTGTTGTGCTCATGTTTAAGCTCTTGCATCATATACTTTGCACCCATTAATGAAGAAATACATAGAGCTTGCTAAAATTTGATTTGCATATTTGGTCTCTCTAAGGTCTAGATAATATCTAGTATTGAGTTTTGAACAACAAGGAAGACGGTGTAGAGTCTTATAATGTTTACAATATGTCTTTTATGTGAGTTTTGCTGCACCGGTTCATCCTTTAGTTTGCTTCAAATAACCTTGCTAGCCTAAACCTTGTATCGAGAGGGAATACTTCTCATGCATCCAAAATCCTTGAGCCAACTACTATGCCATTTGTGTCCACCATACCTACCTACTACATGGTATTTCCCCACCATTCCAAAGTAAATTGCTTGAGTGCTACCTTTAAAATTCCATCATTTACATTTGCAATATATAGCTCATGGGACAAAATAGCCTTAAAAACTATCGTAGTATTGAATATGTACTTATGCACTTTATCTCTTATTAAGTTGCTTGTTGTGCGATAACCATGCTTCTGGGGACGCCATCAATTACTCTTTATTGAATATCATGTGAGTTGCTATGCATGTCCGTCTTGTCTGAAGTAAGAAGGATCTACCACCTTAATGGTTGGAGCATGCATATTGTTAGAGAAGAACATTGGGCCGCTAACTAAAGCCATGAATCATGGTTGAAGTTTCAGTTTTGGACATATATCCTCAATCTCATATGAGAATAATAATTGTTTCTACATGCTTATGCATTAAAGAGGAGTCCATTATCTGTTGTCCATGTTGTCTCGGTATGGATGTCTAAGTTGAGAATAATCAAAAGCGAGAAATCCAAAATGCGAGCTTTCTCCTTAGACCTTTGTACAAGCGGCATGGAGGTACCCCTTTGTGACACTTGGTTGAAACATGGCATTGCGAAGATCCGGTAGTCCAAGCTAAGTAGGACAAGGTGCGGGCACTATTAGTATACTATGCATGAGGCTTGCAACTTGTAAGATATAATTTACATAACTCATATGCTTTATTACTACCGTTGACAAAATTGTTTCATGTTTTCAAAATAAAAGCTCTAGCACAAATACAAGCAATCGATGCTTTCCTCTTTGAAGGACCATTCTTTTACTTTTATTGTTGAGTCGGTTTACCTATCTCCCTCCACCTTAAGAAGCAAACACTTGTGTGAACTGTGCATTGATTCCTACATACTTGCATATTGCACTTGTTATATTACTTTATGTTGACAATATCCATGAGATATACATGTTATAAGTTGAAAGCAACCGCTGAAACTTAATCTTCCTTTGTGTTGCTTCAATACCTTTACTTTGATTTATTGCTTTATGAGTTAACTCTTATGCAAGACTTATTGATGCTTGTCTTGAAGTACTATTCATGAAAAGTCTTTGCTTTATGATTCAGTTGTTTACTCATGTCATTACCATTGTTTTGATCGCTACATTCATTACATATGTTTACAAATAGTATGATCAAGTTTATGATGGCATGTCACTTCGAAATTATCTTTGTTATCGTTTTACCTCGCTCGGACGAGCAGTAACTAAGCTTAGGGATGCTGATACGTCTCCAACGTATCGATAATTTCTTATGTTCCATGCTACTTTATTGATGATACCTACATGTTTTATGCACATTATATGTCGTATTTACGCATTTTCTGGAACTAACCTATTAACAAGATGCCGAAGAGCCAGTTGTTGTTTTCTGCTGTTTTTGGTTTCAGAAATCCTAGTAACGAAATATTCTCGGAATTGGACGAAATCAACGCCTAGGGTCCTATTTTTGCACGAAGCTTCCAGAGGACCGAAGAGGAGTCGAAGTGGGGCCACGAGGCGCCGCCACCATAGGGCGGCGCGGCCCAGGCCCTGGCCGCGCCGACCTATGGTGTGGGGCCCTCGTGTGGCCCCCCCCCCCCCACGTTGCCCTTCCGCCTACTTAAAGCCTTCGTCGCGAAAACCCCAGTACCGAGAGCCACGATACGGAAAACCTTCCAGAGACGCCGCCGCCGCGAATCCCATCTCGGGGGATTCAGAAGATCGCCTCCGCACCCTGCCGGAGAGGGGATTCATCTCCCGGAGGACTCTACACCGCCATGGTCGCCTCCGGAGTGATGAGTGAGTAGTTCACCCCTGGACTATGGGTCCATAGCAGTAGCTAGATGGTCGTCTTCTCCTAATTGTGCTTCATTGTTGGATCTTGTGAGCTGCCTAACATGATCAAGATCATCTATCCGTAATACTATATGTTGTGTTTGTCGGGATCCGATGGATAGAGAATACTATGTTATGGTGATTATCAATCTATTGTTTATGTGTTGTTTATGATCATGCATGCTCTCCGTTATTAGTAGAGGCTCGGCCAAGTTTTTGCTCTTAACTCCAAGAGGGAGTATTTATGCTCGATAGTGGGTTCATGCCTTCATTGACACCTGGGATCGTGACGTGAGGTTCTAAGGTTGTGTTGTGTTGTTGCCACTAGGGATAAAACATTGATGCTATGTCTAAGGATGTAGTTGTTGATTACATTACGCACCATACTTAATGCAATTGTCTCGTTGCTTTGCAACTTAATACCGAATGGGGTTCGGATGATAACTCGAAGGTGGACTTTTTAGGCATAGATGCAGCTTGGATGGCGGTCTATGTACTTTGTCGTAATGCCCAATTAAATCTCACTATATTTATCATATCATGTATATGCATTGTTATGCCCTTCTCTATTTGTCAATTGCCCGACTGTAATTTGTTCACCCAACATGCTTTTATCTTATGGGAGAGACACCTCTAGTGAACTGTGGATCCCGGTCCTATTCTTTACATCGCATAAAATCTACTGCAATACTTGTTTTACTGTTTTCTTGCAAACAATCATCCTGCACACAATACGGTTAATCCTTTGTTACAGCAAGCCGGTGAGATTGACAACCTCACTGTTTCGTTGGGGCAAAGTACTTTGGTTGTGTTGTGCAGGTTCCTCGTTGGCGCCGGAATCCCTGGTGTTGCGTGATGACCCACA
>NC_061508.1:330443295-330556246 GCF_022539505.1 Lolium rigidum
AAATTAGCAGGAAATGGCGTCTTTCGCTTGCCTCTTGTTGAACTGTAAAAAAATCCGTTGTTTACTTTTTATACTTTTTCGATCTAGCTGATACGAGGACGTGACGATGCCCCCTTTTTTTAAACGCACTAATCTCAATGCATGACGACTTGAGCATACAAGATTCAGGCCGGCAATCGGATCAGGTTTGACCGAGTCAACTTATCTGAAACCCATGCCCGATTACCAAATGGGCAAGGATTTCTGCCCACGACCCTCGCCCATGGGTCTAACATGAGACTCATGCCCGACCCGATGGGTCACTCCGACCCAACAAGAATCCATCGGGTCTATAGACTGCATTCAATATTTAATTTTCTTTCAACCTGACGCCAGCGACATAATATGTCTTCACGTACCAGTAACATTCTCTTTGAAACATTCGTCCCAGTAATATAACTCGGCACACACACGGAATGACTGCACTCGCTAACATGCAATTGCCATCCCTATTTTATAGCTGCGACGTGGGCGAGGTGGTACTAAAGAAGTCTGCCTTGTTCCTGTCGCTGAGAGCTTGGGACGCTGCCAAGCTACACGAGCTTCAATCTTTACAGGCCCAGCAGGCCTACATGACTCACCGAGTGCCTAGTTTCCAATAGTCAGATGCATTATTTCCTATTAAATCTGCACTTAGCGGAACTAGGATGTTATATCTTCTTAGTCCATATTTCACTAATGTAGATGTTAGCCTGAAATAAAATTATATTTTATAACAATTAATTAAACTAATCGGGCGACATATGGGTAACCCAGTGGGCATAAACTCATGCCCATACCCTACCCATGAATAATCGGGTCCCCCATGGGTTTAACCCATGGGAGAAAACGGCAATCCATACCCTATCCATTCGTGTCGGGTGCCCATGGGCGGACGAACCCATGGGTCAAATTGCCGGGCTTATACAAGATCACATTCGCACTATGCTAATAGTTACGTAGTCAATAAAATTCATGAGATGTCAAGCGAGACGTGAGCAGCAGGCTGACTATCTCCAACCTGGATCTAACGAGCCCGAGGCGGCGACTTGGACGTTACCGAGACCTCGGCAAGCAGGCACTCCGGCGTGGCGGCAACTTAGGCGAGTCCCCACAGCCTGTGCAATTGTTTATCCGTGACATGCTTCATAGATGAAGATCCCGTCGATCCGGGGCTTCCGTTGCCGACGGAAAACTCAGTTTCGAGATTCGGTGACGTGCGAACTCCAGCGAGTTCCGCAATCGCTTTGATGAGTAATCAGCGTGTAGGATACCGTCTATATATGGGTCGGTTTTCGTGGCTGAGGAGGCAAGGATCTGTGATTTGATTATGGAGGATTCGAGACCGTGCCAAACTCGTCCTCGTTTCTTTTTGTTTGAGCGGACTTCTTCGGGTTAGATTAGATTAGATATATCCGGGTTAGAGTAGCTAAGCAGATGGGCCGATGTTGTGCCGGTTCGGCTGGCCCACGCGAGAAGAGCGACCTGGTGCGATGCATATTTGGATGGAACAATCCCACGATCCCACAACCTACGGAATTACGGAACGGACCAACAACGAAAGGACCGCACGGCCGAAACAAACCAGCGCCGGACGACAGAAATCAAACGGACCAAAACCGCGGAAACGCTTCTCCCTTTATTATTAGGTATAGATATAGATGTGCGGACCAGTTTTCAACGTGAGCTTTCCTTACCTCTTACGTGTGGATCCACATGTTTTTTTATTGAAACACGGGATATCATTGAGATGGTGCAGAAACGTGACTTGTCACGTATATGTAGCTTTACGTAACTTTTAGGTCTATTAAATCTTAACCATTAATAGTTAAATCAATGGTATATCTATTTAAGCTACTTTCAAACAATAAAAAAAATGATATATCTATTTTGAGCCTATGTGGATTAACGTGATGCCTCTGTTTTAAACATCCTTATTTTGCTTTTAGTATATAATAGATTTGGGTGTAGGAACAATAGAAAAGTTTCTGATAATACTTACTCGATAGTTCATAATATTAAAATGATGTCCAAGAAAAAAACATAAGCACCAACTGTTATTGTTAGCGTCAGGTTATTAGTTGTTCGATTTTAATTCGGAAACAAGAGAAAATGCTAGCTGTGAATTTGCAATGCTAGTTGTTCACTCCGGCATTTAAGTTGCGTTGAGAAATCTACTCCGGAGTAGAGAGAACCACTTTTCGTGAGTAATGCTACACCTACGGACAGGCCTTACGGAAATCTCTTACGGACCTATAACGTGGCATAGCATGAATGGGTGAAACTACAAACCACTCCCGGTTTTTTAGCAAGGGATAAAATTTCACCCAGCCATTTTCGGCCACGTTCGTCCGTAATCTTTCCGTAAGCCTATCAGTCCGTAAGTCTAGGATTATTGTTTTGTGAGTGCGGGCAGGGTATTTCAGATGTCAGTATGTCACCATCGAAATTGATGGAATTTCCATGCGACCCAAGACATGCGTTAACCGCATGAAAAGATATGTGCCCAGTCCTAAATCGGCCCAACTGTCACCTTGAGATGTAATCAAGTTACAGAACAAAGCACATTCATCGATCTTCCTCCAGGAGAGCACATCCTCGGTCATTTGCTTGTACCTAGAAATGTGTAAGGGTATTTCACCCTTATCCATTATTTTGGTAACAATGACACCGTGCTAAAGTATTTGGCCTAATGTGTTTATAAGGATAATCTCAGGTATTAGACAATGAGGCGTAAATGGTATATCAAAGGAACAAGAAGGCTAAAGGAGACCCCCCATTTCAACAACAATCAAAAGGGGGCTACAGGAGAAATCCGGTCACCAGTCCGGTCCAACCGGGCCAGCGACCGGCCAGTCCGGTGTGCTAGCCGGTCAACCGGGCGGCAACCGGGTTCCAATGGAGGAGCCAGCGGATCCAGTTTGCGACCGGTCAACCGGGCCCCTGACCAGCGGGTCCGGCGCTCCGTCCGGTCGACCGGGCGGCACCCGGGCAGCAACCGGACACCAACCGGAGAAGCACCAGGACGACGCAAAGGGGCTCCGGTCACTGATCCGGTCTGACCGGCCTCTGGACCGGGCTGTCCGGTCTGTGGCCCGGTCAACCGGGTTTGTCGAGGAAAAATGCTGAGGTGGCAAGTGGCAACGGCCATATTTCGAAGAACACTATAAATAGCCCTTCTCCTACCTCTAGACAGTTAGGCACTATACTACAAGCTGTTCTTGAGCTCCTTCTTCCATGCTCCATTGCTAGAAACACCAAAAGCCTCAGATCTCCCTCCTCCTCCACCCAAACTCAAATCCCTCCGGGGAAACGATAGAGGAGGACCCGATCTACCGTTCTACACAACTTAGTATTTTCAGGAGTATTCATTTTAGCAACGGTAAATAAAACAAACTAGATAAAGTAAATGCAAGTAACTAATTTTTTTGTGTGTTTTTGATATGGAGAGCAAGACAATAAGTAAAACTAGTAACTTGTGTGGGAGAGAGACACGCTCCGCTGTTGCATATGAACACATGTGTTCTTAGCTTTACTTTTAATGTTCATGGCGAAGGTTGAAACTTCTTCGTTAAATTGTTATATGGTTGGAATCGGGAAATGCTACATGTAGTAATTCTAAAATGTCTTGAATAATTTGATACTTGGCAATTGTTGTGCTCATGTTTAAGCTCTTGCATCATATACTTTGCACCCATTAATGAAGAGATACATAGAGCTTGCTAAAATTTGGTTTGCATATTTGGTCTCTCTAAAGTCTAGATAATTTCTAGTAAAGAGTTTGAACAACAAGGAAGACGGTGTAGAGTCTTATAATGTTTACAATATGTCTTTTATGTGAGTTTTGCTGCACCGGTTCATCCTTGTGTTTGTTTCAAATAACCTTGCTAGCCTAAACCTTGTATAGAGAGGGAATACTTCTCATGCATCCAAAATCCTTGAGCCAACCACTATGCCATTTGTGTCCACCATACCTACCTACTACATGGTATTTCTCCGCCATTCCAAAGTAAATTGCTTGAGTGCTACCTTTAAATTTCCATCATTCGCCTTTGCAATATATAGCTCATGGGACAAAATAGCCTTAAAAACTATTGTGGTATTGAATATGTACTTATGCACTTTCAGATGTATAAGCGAGTCTCTCTTATTTTTATTGGCTAGTCTTTGTGTACACGCTTTGTGATTCGTGAATTGTAAGACTAAGGATTATGCTATCTGGGTAATAAAAGAGGGTTGCGTGCATCGATTGATGCGAGAGGCCGGGGTCATCCCCCATTTCGAAAAAAAAGTAAATTTGGGTGTAGGAACAATAGAAAAGTTTCTGATAATACTTACTCCATAGTTCATAATATTAAAATGATGTCCAAGAAAAAAAAAACATAAGCACCAACTGTTATTGTTAGCGTCAGGTTATTAGTTGTTCGATTTTAATTCTGGAAACAAGAGAAAATGCTAGCTGTGAATTTGCAATGCTAGTTGTTCACTCCGGCTTTTAAGTTGCGTTGAGAAATCTACTCCGGAGTAGAGAGAACCACTTTTCGCGAGTAATGCTACACCTACGGACAGGCTTTACGGAAATCTCTTACGGACCTATAACGTGGCATAGCATGAATGGGTGAAACTACAAACCACTCCCGGTTTTTCAGCAAGGGATAAAATTTCACCCAGCCATTTTCGGCCACGTTCGTCCGTAATCTTTCCGTAAGCCTAGCAGTCCGTAAGTCTAGGATTATTGTTTTGTGACTGCAGGCAGGGTATTTCAGAGTCGGTATGTCACCATCGAAATTGATGGAATTTCCATGCGACCCAAGACATGCACCTTGGCGGGTTGCGGCAGCGAGGTGTGGCCATGGCTCTGGCTAGGACCCCGTCAAGGCGGCAACCCGCAACCCCGCGCGGCCGAGCACATCCACCATGCTCCCGTAGTGCTCCACTTCAGGCTCGACGCCGTGGACGGTGGACATGGTTCGGAATATCTCCTTGGTGACGCCCACGAGCCCGTTGCCCGCGCGGGCGCACGCGCCGAGGACGCAGATGAAGGTGATCTCGTTGGGGCGCACCCTCGGTCCTGCATCCGGCCAAACAGCTCGACGGCCTCCCTGCAGCGACCGTGGTCCGATAGCCCGGATATCATGAATTGAATCATGATTCATGGCCGTGTAGGCAAAGGCGTCCCGCTCGCGCTCCAGCATGGCCGCGAACACCTGCGTTGCCGCCTCCAGGCTCCCCCACTTGGCGTGAAGTACTTGTTCGTATGTTATGTTATATAATTAGCAAAATTATGTAACTCTGTTATGCTGTTGTTTTTTTGGGGGTCCAAGTACTGGCATTTTCCTGGACCAAGATAACTGTGCTGGTCCTTGGTTCATCTCTACCGGCATAAAGATTTTTACGTGGTCAGTTTGGCCGATTCAAGACTGGCCAGTGTTCTCTTTCATGTAGTTAATTCTTGCGTTAGATTATAGTTGAAGAATACAGTGATTCCAATGTTTGTGTGAAACAGGTTATACGATGTGTGATCTTGATTGCTTCTATCTACAATAACTAGAACTCTGCAATTTTCTCCACCTTACTGAACCGTCGGACATATGTGGGCACCTAGCACTGGTAATTTACATCTGCAATTTTTCTCCTTCGATCTAATTAACTCCTTCGATCTCTGCTATATGTTCCTGCTGGTGTTATTATTTACAGAAGAAGAAGAAACATATCCAAAGTGATAGTAGTTGGAATCATCCAACCCAAAACGTGCAACAGAAAGAAAGGCCATGCCACATTAGCACGCCCATCCAAACCAAATCAAACCGCACCTCCACTAATAATGGAACCATGATTCAAAAAGAAAAGAAAAAAAGACGTGGATTACCTCATAAACCATTGATAACGACAAGATCTGATTGCAACCTAAGCATGCACTCCAGTTTCGGATCTAATCCGTCCGCTCGCCCAGATATTTGTTGGATGAGGAATCGTAATCTAACCACAAGGAAAACGAAGAGGGATTACAGTTGACGGAAACACAAGGAAAGGAAGATGGAAGAATCAATCCATTACCTGTTGTGCTGAATCCACGGGGAGGGAGGTGAAGTTGCTCGAGAAACACTGATCATCTCCTCTCCGGATGTAAGGGTCTGCTCCTCTCCTCTCCTCTCCTCTCCTCGACGAGTAAAGAGTCAAAGTCTAAGTCACACGCGACGCACGCGTTGGATGCCCCCTCCCCATATTTATAGACATGGAGGCAGAGGCCAAGGCGTTTAAAATTCAAAACTGAGCGCCAAACTTTTCATCTCGGCTCTACTTTCGTTTTCCCTCCATTGACCCTGATTACTGGGAAGAACGAAATACTTGCCATCTAATTAAGGGGCGCGGGGAGATAAATATGTGCTTGATTTGCGAGATTCCTAATAACTAGTGCCAGCAATTACTGAGATTCCTAATAACATGCGTGGGGTGATTAAATCCGTCCAGACTATTTTAGTTTCCATCCAAATACTGTCGTTGGCTTTCTTTTGGGTGCCGTGTGGAATTTATGTGAGGTGCTGAATCTTTCCTTGGTGAATTTAACAGACTTTTCTCCTTTAAACAATAAGCTAGCATCGAAATAAGACCGAGCTTCAAGTTAGGAATGCATCGCAAAAGATGATTCGGTTTCCATCAAGCTAGATGATTACTTAATTGATTTCTCCAAAAGATAAAAGCTAGAGGATTGCTTAATTGATTTCTCCTTCAAACAATATAAGCTAGCATCCAAATAAGACCGAGCTTCAATATAGGAATGGATCGGAAATGATGATTCACTTTCCATCAGCTACAGAATTACTTGATTGATTTCCCCAAAATATATCACGGATACATGTATATCATATATGTCTAGTCAACAGCAAGCCTATACAGCCCCCACACACAAAAAAAACAATCCCATACAACATGCATAATCTTGCAAACTAAAAAGTATTCACGCGAGCTACAAATCTGAATACATAATCTAGACGTGCATACATGTTGCTATCTACTGTCGCTAGTGCTGCAACTACAAGCCAGCATACATTTTGCTTGCAAAAACTAAAAAATCTGGAACATAAGCCAGCACCATACATATTGTATGCACGCCTGCGCATCGCTCTCAGCCTGCGCATCACCGTCAAGCTCCTCAACCATGGGTCCATGTTCTTCGGCTTCGTCGTCCATGGCAGTGCGATACCTCCAGCGGTGAAGGGAACATGCCAATAGGGGTCATCCCCGGTGGGCCCGGTGAGGCTGCCCATCGCGATGGTGGTCTCCTTATTTTTGTAGCGATGATCGATGGTCGTGAGTCCTAGCCAGAGAGAGTAGCGACAATGTGAAAAACTTTGTAGTAGCATCGCCGGAGTACCACAAGGATTTGACAAAATTTAAAGGAGCACGAAGATGATACTTTTAGTGGGTGCGAGCATTATGTACATTCGTAGTATTCTCTGTATTTGTTTCCCAACCTAAAAAGGTCAACTCGTGAGTCTTAATTTGCAAAAAGCGCTCAATGGATGCCACCTAAACTAGGCGTATGGATGGGTGCATGAAAAAAAACCTCCTTCATAGAGTACGTGGTTCAATTCATTAAAGTAAGGAACCACTCATGGTTTAATTGGCCTTTAATCATGACATTTGTCCCCTGCATATACCTATATTTAGAAGCGTATCCCCGCTACTTATGAGAGTTTTTAATTCCCTAAAACAAGGAACGGCTAATGATTTAATCGACCTTTGATCGTGTCATTTGTTCCCTGCATATATCTATATTTAGAAGCGTATTCCCGTTACTTGCGACAGCTTTTTATTTGTCTATTAAATTATTATGAAAGCCTCGTGTGATAGTTATAGGTTTTACTTTGCCAGGGATACAGATAAGATGCCTAGAAAAGAGGGTGGGAATTGTAAATTAGAATCCATCATTTTGGATTTTGGGGTAGAAGGCACCTGTAAAGCATATATTTTCTGCACGTGCCATTCGTTAATTTGGGATCGACAAGAGAATTAGTCTGTTGGTTTATACATGTGTATCGGTTTTCACCGAAGAAATTGTATGTGGACATATACGCAAATAATATAAGCATATCATCGTTTCTGTTCCTCTCAAACCTATGCAATGTACGCATTGACTGTATAAAACATATTTCTTGATTCTCATATACTTGCATGTAAATGCATCCTTGTCAAACTCATATATGCATATTCACATGTGCATGCTGGTCTAGAACGAAATGAATCAAAACTGATCAATGAATCTTCTTGATGTAGCATGTCGTTCAACTAGTGACCATCCGCACAAAAAACAACTACACATAGATAGTCAGGCTTCGTCTTGTACTGCATATCTAGCTATCCTTCCTCCCATTTTTTCACCAAGGCCCCAAAATGCCTTCTTGTACTGGCAATCCAATAGGTTCAAGCAAGGTCAGCGTGCCTGTCGGCTTGTTGGTCTGGCCAGCTCGAGCGAGTGGGGACATGCCACTGCGGTCGCCACCCGCGCGTCCAACTGCACAAAGCCTCCTGTGGAATATGCTCCTTCTCAGCCATACATCATCCTACCGAGAATCACAGGTTAGTAAGTTGCTTTACAAGAATATAAGAAAACAAGTTTGCGATTCACATTTTTTTACACATGTAAAAGCAAATACATGAAAGTACTATGGATGTATCAACACAAAGAACACCGCGGAAAGCTCCACCAAAATCAACAGCTATGAACAAGTGTTGTGAGGGAAGCAAGCATTAAAAATTCAAAAGCAGTTTTGACAAATCTGAAGTTGTCTTAAGTCATATGTGATAGATGGTACAAGTACATAGATGGAAATATAAAGTATGGTAGAAATATAAATGTCAAGATACGATACACAATGAAGGTCAACACAGTTATAGGATCAAAGACAGTCATAGGCTCATATGCTCAAAAAAGTAAACGCTCGCATGTACTTTTAATGAGAAAAGATGATTGCAGCTAGATACAAATCCAGAAGTAAATGCCACACATGCATAATATTTGGAGCATGCACACATTATTACAATATACGCCCAACACATTTGTCACTCTACTCCACCGAAAAACAGCTCTACATGTGTGAGCCAGAACCCTTTTTCCAGTTGGAAAGAAACATCAGGTTCGTTTCATGCGTTGCTTTACATCATAAGAACAGATAATGGGCGGTTGTTGAAGGTATCAGTTGGTAAGATCCATATAATAAAATCTAGATAATATTGAGAACCTGCGTATGTACCAAAGAAGATTTACTAAAATATCGCAATAATGTATGCAAAATGGAACAGAGACATATGATATAGCATATGTGTTAGTACCATAGAACTGCTAGTCTAATCTAAAACTAACATAAACAAATCGGCCTCCTCTCAATGCTGAAAGCCCGTCTGAAGCAATAATCACGTCGGTGCATGTCTAGAAAGTTAAAATGTTCAACAAGACATAAACAACCACATATATCTTAAGGCCATATCTTAAAAGGCTGATTTATCGATAATCCTAATTCAAGGTTTTACCTTGAGTTAGTTAGGGGCAAGAAAATCTTGTCGATTTGGACGATTTCACTTGAGCTCCTGGTGCAAGGAATCATTCCCCTGTAGCACCTAGTCTGAAATGAGTCTGCTAAAATGAATCAATCTAGAAAGTGCAGCGGAAAGCATGCAAGCATGTTTGCATCTAGTATTAGTAGATTGTGCTTGTATGGAGTAGGACTAAATCGACGTATCTAGGGCATCTTCTCTCGGGTTTTTTCTTGCATCAATCAGACTGTTGTGGAAACAATTCCATCGCGCACACACATGGAACTAAAGAATGGTTGCCAAAATTATTGCACGCAAACTCTATTTTTTCTTTGAAACGGAACCATGCGGCTGTGCACAACTTGGGTTGCACTTCATCAAAAACTTCTCTAATACAGTAGAAACAAAAATTGAAGTACGAAATAAAGTCACTACAAGCATGGGTGAAGAATAAAAAAAAAGGCACTTCAAAAAAAAAAAAGGCATGCCCGGCTGGATCTTACAAAAATGCATCAAAAAAATTATGGCAGCAGGCTCAACTTGAATCTTGTAATATGAAAATATGGAGTTATCTTTTCATCAAGAAATTACAAACATATAGTAGTTACACATATGACTACCAGTAATAGATGACAACTATACTAGACACATTATATTTTGTATCGCGTAGTTGTGTATACGTTTAATTATTAGTATTACGTAGTAGAGAATAGGTGATGCTGGGTGACTGGATCGCAAATCATTTAGCCCTTAATATGCTGCCTTTAATTTGATGCTAATTTTTTTGGACTAAGAGCGTCACTGGGGGCATAATGAATTTTTTATGCTAATACTGTACGTGCTTGTTAACCAAGATGCGATTTGAGATGGTGCTAACCAAAGACCCCGGCCACACAAATACTAGGCTGCTACCACTGAATCACACTTACATAACTACCATGCATTTGCTCTGCTGCTGCAATCGGTCAACTATCATGCCAACAGAATTGTCGATCTATTCGATGCATCACAACTCAACACGTCCAGCGACCTGCATCTCGACGGATCTGCATAACATGAAGTTTTGATCAGCCAGAAAGCAATGGAAAGATCTAAAGATGGGGACACACTGGATCTTATTTTGAGATGAAGTTGTACGATGCATTACCTTGTTGATCGGAAGAACTTGCTGGCCGTCCTCCGGATATCAAATCAGCGATGGAGTGCCTCTCCTCTCAGAGTGTCATCTTTGTCCTCCAACGTCATAAGAGGTATGCTCCACCACTCTTTTATATTTATAGACGGGAGACCAGGGCTGAGTTTTCGTCCTTGGCGCCACTTTTTCAACTTACCCGCTATTTTTGTTTCCTTTCCTTGTTTACAGGACGGTGATTTATCCTCCATAAATTTAGGAACACAATGTAGTATCTCATCATTAAAATCGGGGGGATTTATTGCCATATGTGCATGCGAAGGTGGTCAACTCAGTTAATTATATATGGTAGTTAATTATCGATTGGCAGATCTCTTCTTTCTATGTTAGTTGTTCAGCCGTGAGAAAAAATGGTAAGAAGACTAAAGCAAATTACAAGGTGAATGGTGCGATGCGCTAAACTAAATTATGTTGCCCAAATGGTTTGATCAATCGATTGAACCTAGATAGCTACTCCAGCTATAGATAGCTAGCTAGCTACGTGGTATAATTTCTATTTATTTATCACCCAAGTGCTTTCAAAGTGCATAAATCAAAAATTCAGATTTTTCTTCAAGACATAAAAATATTATTAAGCTAATTAATCAATGTAAGTTTTCTTATTATTATAGAACTCAAAAATTTGCCATAACATTTCAACATTTTGGGGCATTCAGACCATATAACACAAAATGAATAATATGAGGGCACACATCACAGCTCACATTCAAGCGTACGATTCAAGTCAACTCGAAACAGAGAAGATACAGTAAGACCTAATATTATTACATACGCGTCGAAGGAAACAAGACTATTAAAACTTTCTGGTCTGGATCACTCGACTACTTGCAAATGCATTTCCATTCCTCGATGCCCTGTCCCCACCGACGCAGTTGTTGGTGGCCAAGATGGCGACGTGTGTCGACGGACACAGAAGCAGGTTGATATCTACATCTGAGGCTTCAGAATACACCATTTAGTAATAAGAGGCAATATTTCACGATCATTGCTTTTCATCCAAACATTAAAAAGATGATGCATTGATATGTTGAAACTTCAACAACGACCAGCTAAAACTGTTGGCATTTCATTTCTTCATGCACCGACTTTGTACCTGGTTTAATTCGGAGATACAAAACAAAGTGCTTTATAGATACGTTGTATAAATGCCAACTAAATAGCAGGTTTACTATGAAGCTGACGGCGAGATGCAAGCATGTAAGTGTTATATAGATGCACAGTACCTCACAAAACTATAGGAAGTTGAGGTGGGTTAAGAAAACAACTACTAATCACAACCCAAAAAAATCACGCATCTTGTATTTTTTAAAATAATGTGAAATACTGATAAAGAAGTGGTCAAGCAACAGGACTAACCCATGGGCATATACGTACATCATAAATTATCTTTTCTTTTTCAATAAAGGTAAGAAAGATGTGCCTTTACTTCTGCATTTGTCCAATGATACTTCTACGTACGGGTACCTAAACTGAATTATTATCGAAATCCAACAAGAAAACTTAAGTTGGTAAGTTCAGCAAGGGTTCACTTATCATAGCATGGGTTCATTTTTAGAGTGTATCAATCAATCAGACTACTGAATAACATACACTACATAACCTACTGAATAATGGACTTTTACTAGGCATGTCCAGAAAATAGTGCCTAGAAAAATCCAGTCAACAAGGTTCCTACTTGGCACGCGGCACTAATTTTAACAGGATGCACTATAATTCCAGCCGAACTCATTCAAGATGGTAGCAAATCCTAGGATCAAGCTAGAAACATGCAGAATCAAGCTTTAGAAGACATTAAGATTGGGACCTTGACAAACCATTTGAATGCAGTCTATTTAGCGGAATTCATTACCGCCAGTAGGCACACTATATATGCATCTTCTCAAGAACCGACGGATGTGTAGATACAGTTTGTACGACGGGGAGATAATCCAGCAAACACATCATTGACACACCGAACAATAAAATCAAAAGCTCGCACCAAAAGCAAGAGCAGTGATGGTCACCTCCAATTTACGATCGTGGATCCACCTTCAGACAGAAGGAACACAATGAGGACGACACCAAGAAGCAAGATCAATGGGAATTTGAGGATTTCTTCGAGGAGATGAGCCTAGAGGGGATGGATGTTTGCAAGGCTTACTATAAGATCACCCTTCTAAATAGTGCACTATAATATGATTTGCCTCTCAAGTCTCAACTATGTCCAGAAAATATAGATAAATTCAACTCAATATTCCATCGAATGTAATTAGCAGTGACTTTGTACTGATGCATACTGTGATGCTTACTGGTTAGATTAAAGATCCAGTAACATAATTAAGAAAACATATGAGCATGTAAATCATGAAACAATATGAATCTGAAGGGTTGGAAGCTTGGAAGAGATAACAACCTTCTTCCCTTACGTGGGTTAGACATTTAGGATTTTCTTCAGCATTCGGAATCTTGTTCGAATACCTAGCAAGTTGTCCTGCATCTGAAAAACAGAAAGAGAGAACACAAAAAATCCAAACACTTTCAGTGGAAAGCTTTACTTAAAACTTTACATTGTTAAAAATATCTCTGTAATTGTCAGTATGGACTAATTTTAACCATTTTAAGACACTAATGCATCAAACCAGCGACTATACGAATCCCGAGAATCACATCCTATAGCACAAGGAATCTCAAATCGACCTGCTAAAAAGTGCTGATAACCTTATCTACAGATTCTAGAGATGATTAAACCATCACAATTGTACAGGAATGCGTATGTGTAGATCTTTACTGATTTTCATTTTCAAGGCAATTAATTAAACAAAATAGTGGAACTCCATGTGAACCATAGCCTACATCCATGAAGAAGAAATGCTCATGTAGGTACTTTAAGCATACATTTCCATGAATCTCAACTAGGTTC
Source organism: Lolium rigidum (assembly GCF_022539505.1). Taxonomy (NCBI): domain Eukaryota; kingdom Viridiplantae; phylum Streptophyta; class Magnoliopsida; order Poales; family Poaceae; genus Lolium; species Lolium rigidum. The sequence continues at coordinate 330,456,939 of NC_061508.1, forward strand.
AATTAGAAAATTCCAAACAGGCCTAATGTTGTCTAATTAAGCCATAGCGGCTAACAGTGTTGTGCATCCAAATTTACAGTGTACAGTAATGGATGCCGAATGCTGACAAAACAAAGAAAAAGATTCGACCTTTGGAAGCTGATGTCGATGAGGTATCCAAACCTTAAATATGCATCTCTGCAATAAGGGTTCAGTTCTGAATGTCTAGAACAAGAACACAAGTGGAAACATACAAATTTTCAAATTTTCCAGATAACACATACCGAAGGACCACAGTGCCGAGCACCATGGAGCCCCTATTCGTTGCAGCAAACATATATAATGAGGGAAGTATTAAATATGAAATATTAATTATTGATTAAACAGCAACAAACAGGCAACCAGGCATCCCTAACCAAAATAGTTCATAGTAACAGAACTATGTGAATGCATCCTACAATAAATGACAACAACACATCTCATGCATATCACTTCGGAAGTTCAACACTTGCATTAAACCTCAAACTATCACTACTTGCTATGCTAGCTAGATAGTACAAAATCTGACCACTGGCTATCGAAACCTTGAATGTGCATATCACATCATAAGAGTTCATTTCTGAATGCAGCAATTCTTATTGATACTCGGTCCCATCTGAGTAGGCCTTATGCTCAGATAAAACCTGCACCCTCCACTCCATCACCGAAGGACCCCCTCCACCCCAGGTCAAGCGAGAAGAAGGATTGGCCATACGGCGCGTACCTGTGAAACAATCAATGGGAAAGAAAGCATATCAACGTACTATTTTCTCACTGACATCTCATAATACACGATAAACCCAGAGATCAATGTGCTCTATCTAGAAATTGGCAGCTCATGGAGGAGGATATGAAGAATCTACAGGGCTTCTCGGCGATCCTTTGCCTGCCTTGCAACTATGTACTGCTCGATCTGGTGAAGATCGTCCCTTGCCGCGAACTGATCACCACCTTGAAATTCCTATCATGCCTACATCAAAGTAATAATTAACAATCAGAAATGCAAACACAGTAATATATCCTTAGGAAAAAAGAACCATGTTGATGAGAAAGGACAGACCCGTCTGTACCGGAACATCATCTTCGTTGAGAAAGGTGATATGAAACTCGTTCGAAGTAAACAGCAGCAGCCTGGACGTGTACATGCTCTTCCTGCCATTATATGACGGGAGCCGACCTCCGAGGTACAAGGCCTTGTGCAGCCACACCAGCTCCTCATGACAACGTGCTGAGCTACCCGCGTGTCGGTCGCAGGCGTGGTCGTAACCTGCAAGGAAACCATACACCACATCAAGAACTCTGTGAAGCTTAAGACATGTAGCAAGAGAAGTATGATATCACTAGCTTATGCATTCCCTTGTATCCATGAAGAATTCTCACGTCCAAGTGATTGGAGTTGTTTTTGGTGAAGAAGCTGGGGGTGAAGACGATGGTCTCATCAATGAGCGCAGCCTTGGGCCACGTCGGCGACAGTGAAGCCCTCCTCTAGCCAGAAGGTCAGATGGTTGTACATGACCATGAAGATTAGCTCTTTGGACCTGATGCACATACATTATACACAATTTGCACCCTCAGATACCAGTAGCATATATTTTTACTACGACCAGATGAATGGCAGCCGGTAAATACCCTTCATGGTGGGAACTTCTTGTTCATGCACCTTTTCTGTAGGTCTCCCAGCTCCACTGCTTCACGATCTTTCACAACAACCTTAATTACGATCTTTCACAACAACCTTAATTGCATTTTCAGCAAGCATACTACAAGTGGAAACGGAGAGCACTAAAGATTATTATAGTTCTACAAAACTCGATTTGTTTGGTATGATTCAATTGCATATTGGGTACACTGAGCACTCAGTAGCAGCATTGCAATGATAGAAAACAAATTAAATGAGTTGATCCATTCTGTAACAAACAAAAAATATAAAGTAGCATCATGATCTACATCTTTTCTATGATGTGATTATTAGCATCCACATTCATTCGAAATTTAAAAAGCCAAACAATTCTAGAGGAAACATTCATATCAACCCTCTTAATTAAAATGCGGCCTTGTACAATTCACGGAATAAGCTCATTAAACAATAGAAGGTAACAAATTACATAATTCAATCAACTATGAAAAGTAATCTAGTTGTTTTAAGCAGCTTAAGAAAACAATGTCATTAGTAACACGAAAAGACAGTGAAATTAAGTATTAGTAAGTAGATGCACATTTACAAGTTCAATGCATTGTCAAATATATTTCTTTTTCTCAAAAGTCTACTGAAACTATGAAATGCCACAACATAAACTCAAATACTAGAGGGTCATCAAAGAACAGCGCAAAATTCCACATCGAAATACTGGTATGAACATTCTCATGACATGAGTATAGTTTGCAAAGGGAACTACGTACCAGGACCTTAGGTATAGAGACCACAAGGAGAATAGTATATATGTTCGCTAATTGGACGCAAAATAAACAAGAATAGGAAAATGATCAACAAAAGGACAACATTAAAAGTTCAATGAAGAAAAATATGCTACTCCCTCCGATCCATTTAGTATAGATTTTGTACAAAATCTCATACACCTTTTTTTTTATCGGAAGGAGTTCTTAAAAGATTGTAGTTGAAACTAGATCAAAGAAGGGAGAGCTTACGTGTTCTTGATAGTAACTGTTTCCTCCATTTGCTTTTCTTGAACCATTCAGTAGCTCCAAGGAACATAGTAGAATCAAGCATTGACTCTATGACTTAAGAATCCCTGATACAGATAGAAATACATCTTTGGAAAACATAAACACTATGCATCAGAAAAATGAACACAAATTACCTCGACCCAATTGTCACACTATCAACTATCAGAAATAATGTTGATACGTTTTTGTTTGGGGCATGGTGTACAAGAAACCGACTATTCCACCATATTAACAAACATAACTACATTAATATTATACCAAATATGAACGATTCAAAGAGCTGGTACGCTTAAATCTAATGAAAAAGTCGGCACATTATGAGCACATTAAGTTTACTCTGACCCAACGATGGAAGAGAGATTCTACGTAAAGACAGTAGCTAATAATGAAGAGTAGCTATTGTGTCGGCTAGGTCCATTCCCAAAAGAAAAAATAAAGCTATATAAAAACTATATAAGAAGAAAATGTTTATATGGAATGCATGCCACATACTTTATTAAAACTATATATTTTTTCCATGATCATGGCCATGCATTTTTTGCCAAGTTGTATATTGTGCTCAACACGAGTTTTAGAGATCTAGTGCTTCTCAAAAAGAAAGAGAAACCAATCATCTTAGATTATAAATTTAGCCATTACCATCTACCCCGAAAAAAAAGGATTGATTGTCCATGACCATATATAATCTGTTTCGTAAATGAAAGAAATTAACAACCTTGATGTTGAACAAATAAACATCAACATAATTTCTCGTATGGTTGTAATTGACAAGAAGAACCTTGATACTACTACTAGCCACAAAGTTTTTGTATAGTAGCAATTTTGCAACCTATTCAATCATGGGGAGAGTAGGCTGTCACACAACAGAACAGGGGAAAAAAGAGACCGTTTGATGGGTGTCTCCCTGAAGGTCGAGATGGGACTTCACAAGCATGGCCAGGTTGACCCCTCCTCCGCTTCAGACATCGTCATCGTTCGCTTCCACCACCAGCTCCATCCGCTCCAAGCATAGCGTCGCGGACTCGGAACAATCTCAGCGAGATCCGGGCCAAGCTGCTAGGGAGGAGGCACGGGATGCGGCTGTCCTCGATCTACGAATGTAGAAGTCGCCACATTATGAGCACATTCAGTTCACCGTGTTCCAACGACGGAAGAACGATTTTCCGTACATACAGTAGCTAATGACAAAAACTAGCTACTGTGCCTGCTAGTTCCTCTCTCAGAAGAAAAAACATATAAAGCTACATATATATAACTATATAAGAAGAAGCAAAACCTTATCCAGAATTCATGCCCCATAGTTACAACAAAAATATATATTTTTCCATGGTCATGGTCATGGATTTGGCAAGTCGTACAACCTGCCCAAGACGAATTTTGGAGATCTAGTGCTTCTCAAAAAGAAAGAGAAACGAATCATCTTAGATTATAAATCTGGCTATTACTAAGTAACCTGGAAAAAATTTGCACGCGTTAATTCATTGATACCTTAGTTGCATCGTCATGTTAAGCATCACCGGTTTATGCATTATCACCATCCAAAAATGCACAAAAGAAACCATTGGCATCTTGGTAGGCAGTACTAGTATGTATGAGTATGTACAACTGAATTGACAACTAACTCTACTCTGCTCTGAGCTCGCAAAACTTGTGTGTGGAGATGGATAGTGAGCTGGTCAGCATTTAGTATGTACGACTGAATTTACTGCTAACTCTACTCCGCTCCGAGCTTGCACAGCTTGTGGGTGGAGATGGATCGCGAGCTCGTCACCAATTTGGATCGCCTGCTACTGCTAGTCATTTGGTGGCTGTCCAGCAATATTAAAGCAGAATATACGTGTTACTATTATAAGTTATCTACCTACGCCCTGTGTGCCTCAAATACATGTTTACCATAGAGGACAACACATTAGCAACCAGATCAATCATGTGACACCACGGTAGCACAACAGAGCAGGGGGAAAGTACTACCTTTTGCGGGGCTCGACCATGTCTCCATCAGCGTAAGTTGGGACTAGACGATCTACTCGTCGTGGCCAGGCCGTCCCCCTTCTCCCCTTCTGCGTGGTACACTCCTAGCTCCACTCTCCGTAGGCCATTTTCCCCCATCCGCATCGTGGCCGTCCTCCTGGTCGATACGCCGAATCAAGGCACAAAAGAATGACACGGGCGTGAGCAGGGCGGCAATCTAAACAACGTGGAGCAGGAGGAGGAAGAGGAGGGACTGACCGAGGAGATGTCGACGCGGGGTCGACGGTGGAACTCCTCCATGGAATCGAGACGGGCATTGTCCGGGGACGGAAGGGAGCGGCCGTCGACGCCGCGGACGAGCAGAAGACGGCCGTGGCTGGAGCCGCGTCGTCCGGAGGCGAAGCCGTTCCGCCGGATTCAGGCCGTCCTCGAGGGCTTGAGGACGACGGATTCCGGGGTCTTCGCGGAAAGGGGAATCTTGGGAGAAGACTGCTCGGGTTGTGCTATTTTTGGCCGTCGGATCACTGGAAGATACTTACTGCAATTACAAGACGATAATTGAGGAGATACTTAATTCTCTTTATTACCCGAATGCTACTCTCCTCAAAACGGTTGACTATTTTCCTGATTTCTCTTTTCCCTTAACAACATCCAATCAAATCAAATCGTGGATTATTAATGCGTTAATTATTGTTTCACTTTTTTTACCTACTATAGTAATTGTCTGTTTCCTGATTATTAGTGTTTCCAATTCTCCAATTTCTCTCTTGAGATGAGATTTTTTTGCTTTAATTACGGAACGCAGTTAACTAACGTGAGGAAAAATAGGATCCTTCAATTATGGGACAACAACGAGATGTGAGAAATAACTCCTCCGGTATAATAAGGGAGAGATAATTACGGCCATTAATCCATAATCTAACGCCAATCACGTGTTTACATTGCCGCAGGCAATAATAACATGAATCATTTTGGAATGAGACCATAAGATTTTATCATCTGACTTCGGAACAATTGCTATCATTTTATGTAGACAAAATAATGCGCAACAATGAAATGACATATGAAATATGAAATGCTGAGTGATAACCATCTCCTATCCATCTTAAAAGTTAGCTAGGGATTATGATGTCACGAGCGTTCTTCGAGGAGGACATATGGATGCTTCCAGTAGTGAGTGGCTCATGTATTTGGCCACTAGTAGCTAGTAGTATACAAGTCTATGCCACACTTCATTTTCTTGTGTGCACATAGAGTCAAAGTATATAGAGTCAATGCATGCGCATTCTTCTTCTTCTGGAGAAGGCTCGGTCGAACGGTTCGGCCCGACATGTCGCTCCCCGCGGGCGACGGGCGGGCGACTCACCAAACCCTAGCCCCAGCTCCCTCCTCCCCGCTCCCCCGCCGCCGCCGCCGGCGTCAGCCGCCGGGCAAAGCCCTGGCGGTGCTGGCGGCAGGCCCCTGGATCTTGCTCGTGTGGAGGTGGCGCGGGGCCTCTCCCGTGGGCGGTGGAGATCCTCTACGAGGAAGCGACGGCACCTTGTGCGGCGGGCCGCCGCGCCGTGGCGAGGCGCTTCCTCGAGGTCGAGGCGGCGGAGCTCGGCGGCGCAGTCGCCTCCTCACGGGCGTCGGCTGCGTCTTGTCGGCTTCTACGGGGCGCTCCGGCGGTAAGGGTCCCTGCGTGTGGTGTGCGTTTGTCCTGCCCAGGGGGGTGGCTGCTGGTCGGCCTGGCTGTGGGCGCCGGCAGGGGAGCGAGGACGACGGCGGATCTGGCGGCTCCTTCCGGGATCCGGCCGGTGTGGCTCGGCCTGCTGCTGGAGAGACCACCTCGGCGTGCGCAGAGTCAGATCTGGGACCGATGGGAGGTAGGTTCGGCCGGCGTGGACCAACGGTGCTGTTGTGGTGGGTTCTTGTGAGGTCCGGCGGCGCGGCTGCTTCCTTATGCGCTGGCTTGGGAGGGTATGGGAAGAAGGATTGTGCCAGCGCAGTCTAGGGTGAGCCGCTGCCGCCAGGACCGGAGCAGGGGCTCCCTCGGTCCTCCTCTTTTCTCCCATGGCTGCTCTCACCGGCGTCGCCAAGTGGCTGCGATGTCCTTACCTCTATTCGGCCCGCATACGGCCCTCTTTGGTCCTGCGAGGAAAAGGTCCCAACTTTCGGGCTTCCGGTGCTTCTCCGGTGATGTGGTATCTCGGTGGGTGGGCATTGATGTCCCCGCTCGTGGAGTGGCTGGTGTGGGTCTGTAGTCGACGGCTCGGGCGAAAGCCATGGCCGGTTTATCCGGAGCCGATGACGGTGACGCCCGTGGGCGCCATTTTCCTCCTTGGAGGCGTCTTCGTTGAGCCTCGGCTCTGGCCCCATCACGGTTGTTTGTCTCTAGGTGAAAACCTTGACCCTTGATGGATCGAGCAACAGTGTCACCATGGTGTCACTCCCCTTCCTGGAGGCGTTGCTTCTGAGACTTCGCCGTTCTCTTGCTTCCCATTCTGTGGTCACATGTGTCTGACGTCTGCACTTCGGTAGTCAGTTGGTGGGGATTCCGGTGGTGTTCGCCGGCGGCTTCCTCTCGTTCTTCGTTTGTTCGAGACGACGGCCCCAAGGCTTCAAGTTCTTTGTTTAGTGTAGTCGTTTTCTTCTTGTTTAGGAGTCGTTTTGCTCGCCCCGTGTTGGTATTGTAAGTCGGTAACCCCAGCGGTGTGCGTGTGTGTGTGTGCTCGAGGGGTGTTGTTATCCTGGCCGGTTGAGGGCTTTGTTAATTCAAAGTCGGGCTCTATGAGCCTTATGTCTAAAAAATTCTTCTTCTTCTCATATTACATGAACTCGCTACCGTATGTGATTGGGAATTTCCCATTTGCTGGCGTTGTCGAGGCTATTGACAAGCGTCAGAGAGCTTTCCTCTGGACCGGAGAAGAAACATGCCATGGAGGTAACTGCAAGGTTGCCTGGGAGGATATCTATGTCCCAAAAAAAAACCGTGGGGGGCTTGGCATTCTCTCCGTTCAATCTCAAAACTCCGTCCTTCTAACAAAATTCCTCACCAAACTCCACTCTGACACCCCTGCTCCCTAGGCTTCCTGGTTCCGCCGTAGATACGGCTGGAACGACTCCAGGGATCTTGGGGACAGCCATCACCTGGATACCCCCGCCTGGAAGGACATTGCGGCAGGTCTTGGTGCCTTCCGTTCCATTACCAAAGTCTTTGTCGGCAATGGAGTTTCGGCTGCCTTCTGGGCTGACCTCTGGATTGGGGATACCCCCCTTCAGGACCGTTCCCCTGACCTTTTCTCTCACTCCACCCGCCTTAATATTAATGTTCCCACGGCTCTGACACCTGATTTCCGCAACACCTTTGGACCGCGCCTCTCGCTGACTGCGGAGGCCGACCTCCGTACCCTCGCCAACGAGCTTAGCTCTGGGCCAGCCCGTGTGGGTAAAATCACACGCGAGTCACCGATTCACATGGCAACATACAAACAAGGCTGGGCCGACTCAAACAGGCACGCCGGCTTCCTCACCGATTCGAATCTGGTGAGCCGGCACCAGTTCGGCGGCAACAGGAACATCGCCATGTTCAGCATTTTGGCATATACCAAAAATTCCGACGGTGGTCGGTTGGTTCCGGCTACGAGTTCGGCTCCTCCAGTTTGTACGCCGGTCTCACAAAGTTCTTTGAAAATGGATTTTTCTCAATAGAACTAAACTTTCACAATGTTTCCGAACTTCGATTAAGATGAAACCAATTTTGTTGGAAAATACTAGGAATCATCAAAGGACATTTTTAAATGAATTTAGAGAGGAAACCTCTCTACGCGAAGAACTGGTAAAACCATCCAAACTAAAAAAACGCAATAGAAGATGCATACAAATTTCATTTTCGATGAACTTGGGCTTGTTGAAAAGCCAGCAACAAACCCAAGAACCTGACACAAAGAAACACCAAGACACAACAAAGAATAGTGGATGCAAAGTATGCAAAGGGTTGATCTTCCTAAGATGATGTGATCAATTTACCCAACCAAAAGCCCCTCTTGATGCTGCGGCCATCTATCCTATAATCCGGTCTGCCAACAATGACTTTGAGACCGGTAAAAGTAAAACCTAACAAGACCATACCTTTGCCTTGCGCATCCACTTGAACTTGATAAAAACACTTAAAGTTTCATTCAAGCGAAATGTCTCACTTGATCATTGTTGCTTCGTGAAGACTCACAATTGCTCACATACACCACTATGAGATAACTTCATTGAAGCATATATTTACATGTCCATTATCAAGTAATGGACGACAAGCTTCAAGCATAAAATCTTCTCGAGGTGCTCATCTTGAACTTTCCCTTCTCAACCTTGATAACGATCAATGTCATCCTCTCATGAGCTATATAAAATCTTTACTTTTGATGCATTCCTATGGAAAGATACCTGAACTGCATAGACAACACAAATGTACATATATAATGGGTAAGCTCATGAAGCATAATTTACAAAGCTTACCATACCACATGATCACATGATGTCATGTGGTACATTATTTATGCTTTGTGTTTTGACCAACTTGAATTCAATCTTCACTCCTAGTCTTGGTAAACCTTGTATCTCCTCATTCTCTAGCATAATATCTTGATCATCCATTGCTTAACACATAAGCTAGAGCATGGCTAAATTGAGTCCCACACAAGAACTCGATCCATCTTCATTTCTTCTTCTTGATCATATCATATGTATCTCCTCAAATCAATCTTTAACTTCATGAAATCCATGGTTAAATCCAACACATGGACTACAAACGTTATCTATGAAATATTCCTTCATACAAACTTAATGAAAATATTAGTCCATAGAGATTGTCATTATTTACCAAAGACATGCATATGGGCAATGTTCCCTTACAAAAGGATGGAGGGATAAAGTTGTGGGAAAGTAAGAGAGAGACAACAGACATGTCATGAGAAAGTGGAAGGTAAGAGAGGCATATGATGAACTTAAAAGGTGTTGGTTTACCTAAGAGTCCACACAAAATAGGGAAAAGAATAAACATATGGGAATTAGATTTCCGAGTGGCATACATGGGCACTCGGCAAACGCTAGCTTAACGGCGTAGAGGTTTGCCGAATGTTTCGAACGCAAGTACTCGGTAAAGGGACAGCGCCGTCAACTCTTCCTTCGCCGGTGCCTGAGCCCGAGCATACTCCCCCTTCAACGATACTTCTTTGTACTAGTTCTAAGAAAAAGAAGAGGTCCATTATTTTCTTGCTGAATCATACTAGTACATGCTTGAGCGAAAATTTCTTCATTTGCACCACGTGCGTAGGATACGGTTCCTGTTCCTGTTTTTTATTAAATAGAAGAGATAGATAGTGCAACTTACATGTGCAAGAGATGGCGCGCGAGATGTTTTCGAGCTACAGCAGCAGGGCAACATAATTCAAGCGGGAGAAGTTCAACGGCGAAAACTCAGCCGAAATTCAGTCCAACTGGCCCAACAGCCCGGTTTGCAAATCTAGGGTCCAAATGCACGCATTTTAATATATAAAAAGAACCCATTTTAATCGTAAGAAAAAACGAAACCCTAACCAACGCACGCATATTTTCCTCCCTCTCCCCGTTCGTTCCACTGCTGCGACCACGGCGGCGCGGCTGGGCTTGCTCGCCGGAGCGCGCCCGCGTGCGTAATTCTACGCGAGCGGCTCCGTCGATCTCGCCTTGCCCGCGTCGCGCGCGTGGCCGGGGCGGCTGCTGAACGCCGGCAGCCACGACGCGCCAGCGGCGACGCGAGCCCCGGAGATCTGTCGCCAACCACCGCGCTATCCTCGTTCCCTCCGCCGGCAGCGAAGCACCGGAGAGCCGACCAGCAGGAGGAGATGGCGGCCATGGGAGTGCGGTTCGCCGGCCACCAGCTCCAGGCCCTCCTCCACATCGCCGCCGGCGACCTCGTCCACGACGAGCTCGCGTCCAGCTTGCAGTGCAGGTGAGGACCCCTGTTCCCCTCTCTTTGGTCCCTGGTTTGGTGCGATGTGGATCTGCCAAGAACTGGCATTCGTATTTAGAAGCTGCATCCGATGTGTGCTAACAACTAGCACATCAGTAGAGAACATTAGGTGAAAGGTTCAGATTTTTAGGTGTCCATGTCCGTGTGTGCACCCAGAACTTTGTGGAAATTGATTTTAACATGGACGGACTCGTGGTGACCAAAATCAGCTAGTCTGAGCTGTGCAAGATGCATGAATACACCAGGCCACTGCTACCCATTTGCTCTTCATTGCAGATTAATAAAACAAATTCAAAATACTGCATGTTTATACTAGTCTGCCAAATCAAGATTTTAGATCAACTTCCGTTGATTTCTAATGCATTGGCAACATTTCAGTGTTTGGCTTAATTGGACGCTCAGATTAATCATCACTAGGCCTCCATTAGTCCTGTTTAGCAGCAGTAGGCCTACATTAGACATTACTAACTTATTTGTGGTATCAGCATGTATGGTCTGATTTGATAGATGATTTCCTCTCCTTTTTTGTAGCATATTCAAAATTTATTTGCAACATTTGAAAAAGCTCCTAGGACTTGAACGGTTGAATAAGAAAATATTCAGGAGATTTATCCTTCAGGAGACGCAGTAAGCAAATTAAAATTGTTACATGCTAGGTTTTAATATAACCCAAACATTGAGAAACAGTGATCTGGAGCTTTATGGTAGTCAATGTAATTCATGAATTTTCTGTTAAAGGCCTCTTTTTGCTCTTACTGTATGTTATGGATTGGTGCTGTGTAATCTTGATCGTTTTGTTTTGGGAGAATAGCTCCTTTGCTTTCCGTGGTTTGATTCTGATGATAGCATGGATATCAATGTAGTCTTCTTGTTGTAAATCCTAAGTGAAGATACCAGCTTCCAATTGCTTGGACTTTAATTTTCTTCATTGTTCTGTAGGCATGAACATTTACTGATTTTTTTGATATATTATTGATGTAGGTCAATGGAGCAACTTGTGGCAGATCTCGCTACTACTGTTGTCAGCATGCTACTAGTAGGACCTCTACTTTTAGAAGGACTTAAAGATTGTCCTGTTGGTTGGTTCATGTGTGGCGCCCTTGCTACCCATGTTCACTACCGACGGTTCTGAAGCGGGACAGGACGTCGCTGTCCTGCTTCTTGGCCGTGGACGACCTCGAGCACAAGGTCTCCAGGATGGGCACCCTTGTCGGCATCACCAGCAAGTTCAGGGTCGAGGTAATTTCACTCTTTCTAACCCTGCTGGTCTGGTTGCTGGATATGGTGTTCTCTGTGAATTGTGTTCTTGCCAAATGAGAGGGATAAACTAGGGGAATTTAAGCAAGTGAGAATGTTTGCATGGTCCTTTTTTTCCTTCTGTTATCCTATTTGTTTGATCTGAATTAGTAGGATTTTTCTGGTTGGTTGATGCTGCCCATGTACAGAGATCATGGCCATGGTCATGAATTTGGATCTCAACTGTTCACATTTGTTTGCAGTTTGATTATATTGAGCCAAACCTGTGCTACTCCCTCCGATCCAAATTAATTGACTTAACTTAGATGTATCTAGACGTGTTTGTTGACTAGAATCATTTTTGTCTAGACAAAGTTGAATGAATTAATATGAATCGGACGGAGTATTTCATTATTTACCTTTTCTTTCCTTTTTGGCTATCCTTGATTGGAAGTCACTGCATTCTCTATATTTTTCCTTGGCTTGCTTGCATGAATGTTACAGCAAATTGCAAATCTGTGTTCTGGGTCACTTTCTACTTGCTTTTTTGGATATTGGTAGGTCTGTTTATGACCTCTAGGATGCCCTGTTGTTTTTGATCATCTAGCATGTTGTCTCTTCCTTTAATGTTTATGGGCTTAAGAACTTTATGCTTGCTCTGTGGGCTTCGCTTCGCTTCTCTTGCATGACCATGAATATGTACAGTTGGTGATGAACTGGATTTCCAATAATAGCTGTTTTAGCCATGGAGTCAATGCCCTGTGTAGAGCCATTGAGCCGTTGGACTTTTAGAATTTTTATGTGCTTTAGTGGTACTGGAATGTATGGTTGCATGTGTAGTTGATCTTGTCAAAGTTTAACATATTAGTCGAATTGGATTGTATGTTTGAATGTCTCTAGAGGCATGCTGTATGAACTTTTACTGTCATTTCAATTGTGGTCTGGATGTCCAGAAAAAGGCAAATATCATGGAAAACTTATGAACACTTGCTAATTAAACTTGCAGTGATTTAGTAATTTTAACTCTTAGCAGCTTTGAATTGATAGTATTTGGCTGCTGCTGGTGATGAAATAATGTCAGATTTCATTATATAGCTTCAGGTTTGCTGCTCCTAGCTGGCTAGCGATCACGTACTTTAATTATCTTGATATTTGCCATTGTTACTTATCCATTTATCTAATAAACCATGACAACACCCATTAAATTACTTTGTAGTGTTCCACTACAATTTATTTGGCCAAGTTGACAGTTGCCATCAACTGCATTTATTTTCCTTCCCAGAATATTCAACATGACATTTTCGCTGCTAGCTGCTGCTTTGACTATTTCTTGATATTTCATTGGCATGCCTGTGAACATGTGATTGCTGGCAGTAATTAAGCGTGCACATTCTATTTGCAGGACTGAGAAGCGGAGCCGGAGGTGGCTGAAGGAGGTAGCGGTCGTGGCCTTCTCCCTCTAGTCTTGGTGGTTTAGGTGAGTCTCCCTGCTGTGATATACAGTGGCATCTAGAGCCACGGCTAAAGTGTGATCCGGCCATCGAGGCGATGACGATGCTGGTTTAGGTTCAGTTTTGGTAGTTGTGTAACTAGGACGTGATCCTGGCACTAAGCACTGTTCTAACAAATTCTTTGGTTGACATTTTCATTATGAATTGTGCCTATTTCAGCTACATGTGTCTTTTTGGGCTTTAACCAAGTTGATATGCTGTGCAATGTTGCAACATAGCAATATTATATTGAGGTCCTGAATAGCATGAGTTAGACATAAACTGAGGGCCTAGAATATCCAGGAGCATTTGTTCTCCGTTTAGTTTTGCTCAATTATATTTTGTGTTCACATGGGCATATCTATATCGTCTTTAGCTAGCTATCTGCACAGAATGGCATGTACCTACTCTAATGGTGCTCCCGTGATAGATGAGATTGCCCAACTATAATTTTTTTAAAGAAGTCTACCTGCATCCCTGTGAATATGGTGCATTCCATTGATCTAGTTCATATTTTGTTCATACTAGCTTAGTTATCCTTGTATCCTACTTTCTTTTCTAACATATGGACTTCTTCTTATATGTGAGGTGCATAAGTGTGTGCGGTCTGCTGGCTGTGGGCTTGCTTTCGCGGCGAGTTCGCAGCGCCACAACCGTCGTGGTGCTATCTTGGCTTTGTCTATTATTCTCTCAGGTGATTCCTTGAGTTCCCCTTTGATGCCCTGTGTACGGCCATCTAGCTGTTGGACTTTTAGGGTTTTTTTGTGCTTTGCTGGTACTGGAATGTGCTGTTGCAGGTGTAGTTGATCTTGTCAACATTGAACATACTCGTTGAACTGGATTGTGTGTTTGAATGTCTCTAGGGGCGTGTTGTATGCACATTTACTGTTATTTGAATTGTGGTCTGGTTGTCCAAAAAAGGGCAAAGGTCATGGCAGTTATTTTTGAGATCATCATTGATTGAACTTCCAGTGATTAATTTGTTTAAGTCGTAGCAGCTGTGAATTGATAATATTTGGTTGCTGCTGGTAATATAGTGCCAGGTTCTAGCGCTTGACTAATTTTACTATCCTGGTAGTTGCCACAGTTACTTATCCATATATAATAAAGCATGACATCAACCATTAAATTACTTTGTGGTGTGCCAGTACAATTTATTTGACCAAGTTGACAGTTGTCATCAGTTGCAATTTGTTTGCCTCCCCAGAATAATCAACATCACATTTTTTGCTGCCACTGCTGCTCAAACTATTTCTTGGCATTTCATTGGCATGCCTGGGAACATGTGATTGCTGGCAGCAATTAAGCCTGGACATTCTATTTGCGGGATGGAGAAGCAGGGCTGGAGCTAGCCACAGGAGGTAGCGGCGGTGGCCTTCTTCCTCTATGTCTCGGTGGTTCAGGTGAGTATCACATTGTCTCGTCTAAATGGTCTGCGCAGTGGCCATGTAGAGCCGTGGCTGAAGTGTGATCCGGCCATGGAGCCGTCGATGACGACACTCTGGTTTAGGATCAGTTTTGGAAGTTGTGTAACTATGACTAGGTCATGACAGATCAAGTTTGTGGTTCCTTTAACGTAACCTCCAAAATGCTAACTGTATGTGTGAGTCAATAAAAAAACAACTTTGGATTGTGTCTGTTAAGTTACAATAACCGTGTGGTTTTAGTCCAAGGGATAGTGTCTGAATTTTGTCTTATGTGAATGCAGATTATGCTTGTTCTGGTGCAAGGGAGGGATCCGGTATAAATTCGAGATGTGCTGTCTCTGGGTTTGTGCTGCTGGTGCAGTTTTTCAAGTCATGTAAAATCCGGTGAAGATTTTGTAACCAGAGCAGAAGGTTGTAATGGAGTGTAATTGTTTCGTTTGCATGTGTGCAATATATGAATTTGCATTGCGGTCGTCTTTAATTGATGGAGTTGAATCTAGAATGCATGTAGAGCTGTGCATATGCTGTTTTGCTGTGTTAGTGAAATGTCTAGAAATTGGAATAGTTGATGGCAAATTTTCCAGCTAGTTAGCTACCTTGTCGAAGTAGATTTTCTTCGCAAAGTAAAGCATGTAGATAACTTCTATTTATTGGTCTGATGGAATCTGAAAAACACTGCTCCCGATTCAGCGTTCCAGAAAAGCAAGTATCCAAGTCAATGAAAAAAAAGCAAGTATGCATGGACTCTCCTGTGTTACAGATCGAATCGATAAAGAAAGAGAAAAAAGTACTTGAAAAATCAAGTTGTGGCCACCGTAGCTAGCCAAGTAGCCAATAGAAGAAAAAAGGGCTTGTTGAGTTTGATTGATCTTGAAAAGCTTGGGTCAAGCTCGGTTGCTGCTCATAGGTCAATACACCGTTCCCAGCTCCAACGAGGGTGTCGCTGCCTTCTGCATGCCTCTCTCCCGCACCTCCAGCATCTTCATTCGTGTCAGAATCATCGTCTTCCTCATTCGAACTACTATCCAGAACATCTGCAAGCAATGAAACCAGACACGAATAAAAATCATCCCATGTTGCAAGAAATTGGATGAACTAGATCATGTTCTAACCTCTGATGGCATTCCCTCACTCGAGATAGAAATTTAGGCCTTCCCCGTAGTACTCCTTTATCACGTGCTAGTCGATCGGGCTGGTGGATGATTCAAAATCGAAGTTCTCCATCGCCAAGATGAAGAAGAGAACGCCAGCACTAGTCGTGTCTGTCCATCGCCTTTTTCATGCAGCACGTCCATGATTTGACTCTCGCGGCAACCTTCAAACAGCTTCAATCTAGTGCCAATGTTTCAAATATTTTGTTTCCGTCGCCCAAATCCTTGTCTCAGTTTGATTTCAGCGCCATTTTTTCTACCTCCATGCTGGTTTCTTTAATGGAGATCCAAAAGAGCTCGCCATGGCCAATCAATAGAGGGAGACTGGAGAATCAATAGAGCCATGCAAAAGAGGGAGCATGAGTGCTGCACATGGCGCCAAAGAGAAGACGCACGAGCAGTTTCTGCTGCACCACATCCTGTGGTACAGAGGGAGTACGCGCCATCTAGAGCGTGGACTGTCACAAGCTATCTAGCACATGTACTGCATATGCAGGCCGATCTGATGGCCACTTTATGCTCAGCCCACTACTCTGATCGATTCTAGCCATTTGGAGGGGAAGTTAGTCAAATTCTCAGAAAATTTCAGCATAACCTACCCTGTTTTGGGGATAATCAGATCATAATCTAAACAATAATCAATAAAAGTGCAACAGGGCAACCCAACTCCAGCACAAGTCTGGAGCATCACAAAAATGATGTTACTTCATCAACTACCACCCAACATTCCAGATTTGGAGTCACAAATAAAAGTCCACAACCAATACAACTCAGGTACAATTGGTTTCGCAAGCAACAGGAGTTCAGCTTTCGCTTGCTATTCTCCCACCCTCCAGACCTGCAGTCATGCCTTCGATGCTACCAGCCTTCTAAAACTTGCATCTGAGAAACATCAATAAAATCAGTACAGGGAAGGAATTCAGCACAGGTGCAAATGAGTTCAAAGCAAGCAAGACTAATGATAGTTCTAACCAATCTTTGCTAGAAATGAACATGGAATGTAAATCTAATCCTTGCAAGAATAAAGATAACCAATATGTCACAAATGCATCAAAGTAACTAATATGAACATGTTGATGGACATGTACAGTGCAAAGGAAGACGATGTGATTTGATTTACTCTTTAATCATAAACACCAACCAAATAATTAACTTATAACAACACTTATTAGTGCCATGCCCAAGTACTAATTGAACAGCCAACACAGCTGGACCTAAACAGTGACGTCATTGGATCGATTGGAACCAGAATCTTACCGCCTGAACACAAGGAGTCGAAGAAGAAGGCTACCGCAGTAGGAGAGGTCACAGTCGAAGAAGGCAGGGGCAGGAAGCCTTAGTGTACGCCGGCAGCAGCTCCAGTGGGCAGCACGACCAACACACTTCATCTTGGTATTCTCGTGTCTAAAGCACCTGCAAAGAGAGTTGCGCAACAACCATGAGAACATGTTTGGCGGTATCGAATCCAGCAAAGTACGGAGGAAAGAGAGCAAGTCTCCAACCTTCGTCTAACTTGGCCAATTATCTCATGTGCCTTTGCACCATACCCAGAGTCCGCATCACCCTGTGAGGAGATAAGAAAAAGTCAACCAAGAAAGCAAGTTTAACATCATTTTGAAATGTTCAAGTTGCCCCCAGCATATGAACAATAATAAACATCAAACATGTAGCTTCTAACAGCAAGTACCTTCACACATTTTGAAGTATCCAGAAGTCTTTCATCAGCAAATATCTAACAACATCCAGCTACACCCAATGGAATGCAATCACAGTGTTAAGCTGCAGTGAAAGATCATAACATGAATAATAAGAATCAATTCTCGTAATGTGCATACTCATTATTTCGGAAATGCAGAAGTATCCTCATGAGAATTCAATGCTCAAAAGATTTCATGGAAAATGTGAGTGTACAGTACAGATCCCAGCAGCAGATTGAGAAATCGGTCTCACCTGCTGGAGGTGGTGACCATCAACAGGAAGAAAAGTAGGAGCCCGAGTAAGGAGGCCATTGACCAGGAACGTAATAGTCCACGTGGAGGTGCAGGTCGGCCAACCAGGGAGCCGCATCAGCGATGAGCTCCTTTATGTCAACCTCAAAGCTTAATTGTACCTTCAAATAATTCATATGTGAAATCCGAGTTAGGTCCAGCTCTGCTGCTCACAGGAGAGGTAAAACAAAAGTATACCAGTTATAGAAACCTGATTGATAACATCAGAATTCAGAACTAGAGGAAGAAGAATCAAATATTATTGCAAGCCCCTTGGTACCAAAACTTCCAGCGCCTCCGACCTGTGGAGGCTAATATGTTAGCCAGACCTAATATATAGCACTAACCACAAATAGTAGGGCAGAGTTATAACTACCCGGTGCTAGTATGTATCAGCAGAATCAGGTATGCCGTGGACGTAATTGTCGTTGGAGGTGAACCCGGGCGCCACGCCAGAAACACGTGCGCCGCATCTTTCCCACCCTGAGGTTCCATGGTTCACATGAGTTGAAAACAATGACTTGAAGTAAATATGACACCAAACGAAACAATATATAATTCCAGCAAGATGAGAAGTAAAGAGCTAATCATAGGTGACGCATGTATACTAAGAATGCATGGGTGTCATACATGGATATGTCCCCATTTTCCCATATCAGATTATTCTTATTCGACCAAATAAGCAAGTGCTGAAAAATCAAACCATCAGGACAGAATAGAGACACTACTAATAGCAGCTATATAGTGATCTAATTTGCCCAATGATCAGCTAGACAGTCCATATACATAATGGGAATGTAAACTAAAAAAACAAACAAACAAACAAAAGAGCTGAACTTGAATCGAGCTAGATAGGAGGGAGCACAGAATCGGGACAGCCGTGGCACCACGGAGAACGTAGAAAAGGAAGAAGGGAACCCGAGGAGCTCACCGGGTAGGGTGGGTGGGTACACCATCACTCTTGTACCAGCAGCGACTAGGTAATTGAAGTCGAGCGACATTGGCGGGGCAAGAACGGCCGGGTGGCACCGGAAGGAATCGCCGACTGGTGGGAGCAGCCGTAGGCGGGCAGGGTCACAGGATGCTGCATAAATAAAAACACAAGTAACTGAGTTGGTGCTGCTAGGCACAAGGGAGCAGATGGAGTAGCAACAGCAACGAATGTGTGCCTGTCCTCTGTAAATTCTGTATGTTACCTTGGATGTCACCGTACATGGTTGCAGAGTTTGGTATTCAGCTGGGCTTGTTCCAGTGAGTTAACCTGAATAAAGAAAAAAAAAAAGTATACAAAGATTAGAAAACAAAACAAAACAGGGTTTGATGTGAAGTAGTGGACAGAGAAACAAGAGTAGCTAGCATGGCTTGTATTGTTCATCCAATGAGGTGTTGGTAGGATCTCCCATCTGGCAATGTTACTACTAGGACTAGTAGTTAAGAAGAATTGGATCCGTATTTGTAGGATCGTGCGTGAAGAATGGATTGCGGAGTGGATGTATTTGGAACAATGGATTCAAAATCCAACTACACATGTTGCGTGTGAAAAAAAGTATAAACCGTAGAGCGAAGCATCCTTGCAGCTACCCCTGGGTCGAATCAATCTGAGGGAGCAGATCAAGGGAAGAGGGGTCAGAAAAATAACCTCTCTTTAGTTTTGTTGCGTGGCTGGACTTGGTGTTTTGGTATGCGGTGATGGCGAGGCCGCCCCCGTGCTGGTCTTGCGTCCAGTCGCAGGTCCAGCAGGTGGACGCTCCGGACGGCGACCTTGGAGGCCTGGACGCGGAGGTTGATGCGTCGTGGTGGAGGGCTCGGCGGGTGGAGTTGGCTCGCCGTGGAGGTGGAGGGGGAGAAGGTAGGGGCCCCGCCGCCCCGGATCTGGCGGCCACCGGAGGCATATTGTGGTGGGTGCGGCTGATGGTCCGGCGAGCGCGCGCGACGACGCAGGCGGGTCGGCTGTTGGGTCGGCGCCGGCGCTTTGGTGGGGATGGGTTAGGGTTTGGTTGGTTGGTTGGTCAGGTCGTACCGCGGAAGACCGTAACGTCCACGTCCCCGAAGATTGTAGCTCCTCCCCGATCCTCGAGCGGGAGTACGCGCAGGGAGTTCTAATCAGCGAGATTGTGCTGCCTTCCGGAATCGTCCTCCAAGAAACTGAAACTTGGCCTCAGAAGGGCCGCGCGCGATCAGTAAAAGGTTGAATCGCACTACTCAGGTACACAGTTGGAAAGATTACGCCCATCCCGGAGCGTGAAGTGCGAACTTCTGATTATGGCCACAAAGCTAATTTCTGGATGAACTTCCCCAAAAACGGATCAAAGCTTACTCCTTCACATCGTGCTCTAGATTTTAAGTGGAAGGACTACTGCCCAATGGTTTTCAGGTTTGTGTGCCCGCCTCACTTTTCTTTCAACGTGCTATATTGTGCAGTATATATCTTTGAACCTTGTTCTGCAATGCGCTATTGATTGCTTCCTTGCACTACTTTTCTTCTTTTTCAGTACATTACACGACGTACGTACTAATTTATTGCTAGTGTTTGATTATAGAAATTTGAGGGAGATGTTCAAGATTGATACAGCAGACTACATGATTTCCATTAGTGGAAGCGATGCACTTAGGGAGCTATCTTCTCCTGGAAAGAGTGGGAGTATCTTTTTCTTGTCGCAGGACGACCGGTTCATGATCAAGACTCTTCGGAAATCAGAAGTGCAGGTTCTCATTGTCTACTGAACTTCAGCTCTTGATATGTAGGAATAGGAAGATTTCAATGATCTCGACCTTGCCTGTCTCACCCAAAACACTTGATCCTAAATGGACATTGAGCTTTTAGCTTATCTGAATTAGTTTCCTAGTTCACCTTATGAATCATATTAGCATTTGAATTAAACTTTTCTTTCTTGCATACTAAATTTCTTACATGTGAGACATTGTATTTACTTGATACCATGCAGGTTCTTCTGCGTATGCTCCCATACTATTATCGTCATGTCCAAACCTATGAGAATACGCTCGTAACTAAATTTTTTGGCCTCCACAGGGTGACACCTTCCAGTGGTCGAAAGGTAGCTAGTGACATGCATTATTAACTGTTATTTCTACTCCCTAATGTCTTATTTCAAAAGTAAAAATATCTTCAAATTTGTAACCAAAAAAAAATGATTTCAACTGGTACTACATACAAAACTCTTTAATCTGATCATATCAAATAATACTATTGATTTTTTCTGGGGAAATAGTTCAATAATATAATTACTTTTTTAATTTAGATAACATGTCACCGTTGATAATGACAGCCAAAGTTGCACATATACTGTCTAAAGCTTGTTATATATCTTTTAACAGGTAGTACTTTTCGTTCAATCTTAAAAGAATATTAGTTGTTATATATGATATTTCCTATTCTAATTACTTCTTCTGAAATAATGTAGAAACTGAACTGTTGATTTTTGTTGTTTATATGTGCAGTTTCAATTTGTAGTAATGGGCAACATGTTCTGCACAGAACTAAGAATTCATCGAAGATTTGACTTAAAAGGTTCATCTTTGGGACGTTCTACAGAGAAAATTAAAATCGACGAGAACACGACGCTGAAAGACTTGGATCTGAATTATTCGTTTTATCTTGAACCTTCTTGGCGGGGTGCTTTGCTTAAGTAAGCATGTTTACTCTGAAATAACAGATTGTATATTATCATGACCAGTTTTTGTTTGTAACAATCATGTTTTGTTCTTACTCTATGTAGGCAGATTGAAATCGACAGCGAATTTCTAAGGAACCATGGTATAATGGATTACAGCTTACTTCTTAGTTTCCATTACCGAGCTCGTCGAAACCTACAAATAGGATCATCATGTCGTGAAAGCATTTTGCCAGATAACTTAACCGTTCTTTCAGAAGCAGGTAAGCATGGAATGTGTATCTTTATTTCTCCAGTTAATCTATTTTGCAAAAGCATTTTTTTTCCTTACTGAAATCGGTAATGCAGATGTCGCAGAGGAGAATTCCGTTTATAACTATCAAGACGGGCTGATTTTGCTGCAGCGAGGCAGCAACAAAAATGGTCCAGCTTCTGTCGGCCCACACATCAGGGGAAGCCGCCTGCGTTCGTCATCGGCATGTTTCGAGGAAGTTGATCTTCTGCTTCCAGGCACAGGAAGGTCATCATTAGTTAATTTCTCTAGGTCAATACTCATGTTCTTCCAACGCTAATATATGATCTGAGATGATTTAATTTGTTGTGAAATTTGATAGGCTTCCGATCCAGCTAGGAGTCAACATGCCGGCAAGAGCGGAGAAAGAAGATAAACAAGAGGATGGCAGCAAATCGCTCCATCATGTTTATGATGTCGTACTCTACATAGGGATCATTGATATTCTGCAGAAGTACAACATGACGAAGAAGATTGAGCATGCATATAAGTCCATCAAGTATAAGTATAACCCCTTGTCAATATCTGCTGTTGAACCTCGATTCTACTCGGAGCGCTTCTTCAAGTTTGTCGGCACCGCCTTCCCCGAGAACTCATATAATCAATAAATCATCTTTCTTTCCTCATCTCGGTCGAGTATTATTTAAAAAAAATAGAAAATCCTAGGGAGTCTGGTTTTTTTTAAGAATAAGAAGTGTTTTTACCTGATATACTGATGCTGCGCATATGTATGCTTTGAGATTGTTGGAAGCAATGCATGCATGTATTTGTCAAACACAACATTCATAGCAACTAGGAGTCAGTGAGGGCTCGTTATGAATGGATTTAAGTGGGTTTTCTTCCATATTTTGTGGCGAAATTGCAGGTGAAGAACGGCACTCTAGCGCTGGGGTTTAGGAGGGGTCCTTCTTCCTTCCTGGAGTGGAGAGTGGTCGGCTTTGTGGCTGTTAAGCGAGATGCGGATGATGTAGCACATAGTCTGGACAAATAGTGAAATAAAATTTGGGAGGAGGATGACCCATGCCCACAACCATATTAGTGATTATCCAAAAAGTGCATCTTAACCATGCAATCTTCAAGTAAACTAGCATGGTGGCCCCCGCAAATGTGAGGGCAACATTTGGTTATGTTAGATATTTTGTATTTTGTAGCGAAACTTATATAGTAAGTAATTATTACTATATAATATCTAAATGATCTTATAAGAAAATCTTAATACTACCAAGCATTCAGTTTTAAGATAATATGTCAATGTCGATGCATGGCACACATATTCTTCTTTTGTTAACAGTGTAGAATAAAAGTTGAAAACATAAGGATGGAACATTGTAGCTATTTCACATATTTGTGAACCACACATAAACAATGATCTTTTTTTTCTACAATATTTTTCTATTAGATTCTTTGCAACGATATTGGTTTCGAACAACATAAAGTTGATGGAACTGAAGTCCAAAGTCCTTGAAGTAATACAACAGACTTGTGTACTGATATCTACATTTCATCTTTAATCTTATCAATAATTGTTGATAATGTTCACCAATAGTGGTATAGAACTTAGATCAATGATTGCACATGAACACTGATGAATCATTGTAAATAATTGTGTCCTCTTCTTTCGAACTACCTGTTTAGTGGTTTTATTACTATCATAAGTTTTCTGTATACATTCTCGTTTACGTTAATTCCATCAGCCGCATTCTCACATCACCGTGATGTAAAATACACCAGGTTATATTCATTAAATAATGCAACAAATTCTCTCTAACCCGTAACATCCCTTGCTTCATATATCTAATTGTACCAAGTCTCTGAAAATTCATTGCATTTTTTGGCATAACTAAATACACTCACAAAATGTACCCCATTTCTCCAATATGAATATGTGACTTTTAGTGTTCTTTGACACAGTATGATTTTTTTCGCAATGAACACACAATGATGCGATCAATATCTTACTGCTCTAATTTTTTACTTGTTGACAAAAAAAACTAAGACGGCATGATCCCTATGAGGTAGTTGATTTTGACATGCTTTACTATATGTCTAGTTAAATGATATTTTCTCCCATTTATAGAAACTCGGGATAATACATTATTTTCTCGTATTGCAACGCACACTCTATCATTGTGTATTGCAAGTTTGTTGGGTCATACAAATTAGTCGCGAGGTTCATATATAAGTCGGACTAAATGTAGTTCTGTTTCTAAAATTTCATACTTTATATATAAACTTACATTCGTCTTCACTAATAAACTTGCATAGTTGAGGCGAATTTTAGAAAATCACCATCACCACCACATTTATGGTTAATCTTAGTCACTGTCTGTACCCAACATATATAAAGCAAGGAACGATCTCACATTGGTTTATGCGATGCATACACAAGATGCATGATTCTCGTATATGAATCGTGTAATATGTTGCCGATCGAATCAGGCTTCCAACAACAGTTTGGATACAAGTACATCTTGTTCAAAAAAAAAGATACAAGTACATGAACGTAGCTCTAATTTGATATACTTAGATATCAAATTAAAGGTAAGTTCTTTTGTTTGACATGAAGAGGGCCAACTTGGAAGCATTTCTTCCTCAGCCGAGATTTCCGAAATATCGCCGAAAGCCGCTTATTCCGATTATCACCGAAAAAATATCTTACCGAACGAAATGTATCGGTATTTATTAAATTGCTCAAACTGAAATCTTTTGGATAAATTTTGGTCGAACTTATAAATTCTTTTGTCAAATCTTGGGCACTATTATGACCAGTAGTTCTGAAAACCGAATACCGATGCCTACCGGAAATGTTTTTCAACCGATATGAAAACCTTTTGTTAGTGTGTTGAGCTGTGAGTTTTTCTTCTTTTTTCACGATTATATGAAAATTAGATATGATTATTATTTGACTTTTTTCAAACAGAATCATGTAGTTACACCGCGCCTAGTTTCCCATTATACTATGTACGTTTTTTATTGGACATGTTTATTTTACACATAATGAAGAGAGAAAAAGTATCAACATAGTGCTTCACATACGATTTGATCGATCAGCTTCAACGCGAGCTTTCCTTCCGTTATTCTTTCTTGGCAAATCTTTCCTTGCATCATTCTAACGGAACTATACAATTATATTTTTCTATGATTAAATTTTGTATGTTTTTATAAACATTGGTAGACCAGCTCTCACGTGAGCTTTCCTTGCCTCTTACATGTTGTTTTACAAATCTTGCCTTGCATCGGAACCAACAGGTCTGTTATTAGATTTGGTACTTTTGAAAAATATGTGCGGACCAGTTTTCAACGTGAGCTTTCCTTACCTCTTACGTGTGGATCCACATGTTTTTTATTGAAACACGGGATATCATTGAGATGGTGCAGAAACGTGACTTGTCACGTATATGTAGCTTTACGTAACTTTTAGGTCTATTAAATCTTAACCATTAATAGTTAAATCAATGGTATATCTATTTAAGCTACTTTCAAACAATAAATAAAATGGTATATCTATTTTGAGCCTATGTGGATTAACGTGATGCCTCTGTTTTAAACATCCTTATTTTGCTTTTAGTATATAATAGATAGATTTGGGTGTAGGAACAATAGAAAAGTTTCTCATAATACTTACTCCATAGTTCATAATATTAAAATGATGTCCAAGAAAAAAAACATAAGCACCAACTGTTATTGTTAGCGTCAGGTTATTAGTTGTTCGATTTTAATTCTGGAAACAAGAGAAAATGCTAGCTGTGAATTTGCAATGCTAGTTGTTCACTCCGGCATTTAAGTTGCGTTGAGAAATCTACTCCGGAGTAGAGAGAACCACTTTTGGTGAGTAATGCTACACCTACGGACAGGCCTTACGGAAATCTCTTACGGACCTATAACGTGGCATAGCATGAATGGGTGAAACTACAAACCACTCCCGGTTTTTCAGCAAGGGATAAAATTTCACCCAGCCATTTTCGGCCACGTTCGTCCGTAATCTTTCCGTAAGCCTATCAGTCCGTAAGTCTAGGATTATTGTTTTGTGAGTGCGGGCAGGGTATTTCAGATGTCAGTATGTCACCATCGAAATTGATGGAATTTCCATGCGACCCAAGACATGCGTTAACCGCATGAAAAGATATGTGCCCAGTCCTAAATCGGCCCAACTGTCACTTTGAGGTGTAATCAAGTTACAGAACAAAGCACATTCATCGATCTTCCTCCAGGAGAGCACATCTTCGGTCATTTGCTTGTACCTAGAAATGTCAAATTAAGCTACAGGACTCCAGGAGCAACACAGATCAATGTACAGACAACTACTGAAGTGGAGTAACAAGCACGCACAAAACAGTGCTAACTGAGTGCCATATATAATATCACATTGTTCCATAATATAAGCTGTTCTGGCTAATTAAAATAGTTCGACAAAACGGCATACATTTTGGAAAGGAGGTAGTACTAGTGAGGAGGTGCAAGTATGCAAGAGTTAAGACCAAATTGAGTACTGAACAGCAAAGATCAAACAATCAGCCCCAAGAAATATTTCAACTTATAAAAATGGCATATTTCTAACAAAAGTGTGAACTCCAGTCAGTCCATATTTAACAATCCTAACTGAAAGGAAATTTTAGTGATGAACGGTAGAAACGTTTCTGATATCATACATACTTTATAGTTCATAACATTAAAATGATGTCCAACAAAGGACACAAAGAATCATAAGCACCAACTGATGATAGAAGAGGTGCTATTGCAATTGCAACCATCCAAAATGTCCAATTGTACTAGCAGTATCACTAATAAGGCAGAAAAGTTAAGAACAAAACACATGACTCATATAGGATAGCTGGAGCCTAGGATATGAAGATACTCCTAAAGGGCATAATGAATCAAACGATGAACATCCAATCGTGCCGCCATTTGGAGAACAGAGCAGGGGCGGCGTCAGGAGTATCCTTGCGTAT
The DNA here is from genome assembly GCF_022539505.1 of Lolium rigidum. Classification (NCBI taxonomy): domain Eukaryota; kingdom Viridiplantae; phylum Streptophyta; class Magnoliopsida; order Poales; family Poaceae; genus Lolium; species Lolium rigidum. The sequence goes on from NC_061508.1 coordinate 330,483,761, forward strand.
GCAGCTGAATACCCAAAATTTTGACAAAACCTTAGAATTTTCTCATAAATCGGAGAGAAATTTGGCAAATACATGAGAATTTTGGCAAAATGAATACACAGGTTGAAAATGAATACCTAGCGCTTCATCTCTGGCGTCGCCACTGGAACAGAGCCTCCTTATCTTCTGCTTGCACTCACGTATGGGGTGGTATCGGAATGATGATATCCTGGAGGCGGTGCTGAGTGAGCAACATACAAGATTGAAACTTTCCGATGTTCAGCATACCTAAGAAATTCCCAACAACGTCGCAGCGCAGCACATGTTTTTCGTTAAACCTGATGAGCAGCTCACGCTCATTGAGCACAGCCATTTGAGTGAAGTACTGCACCGTTGATTTGAGTGGTTTCTTCTTCTTCTTCGTGTAAGAAGTTAAGTAAAGTTGCTGTGATGCCAACATCATTGAGACGTCAATCCGGAACATGAAGGCCCAGATCTCACCCTCGTACTCCTGCATCACCCAGACATTTATAGCGGTGAGGCGGTGGTCGATGCTGTACAGAGCAAGCTTCCACTGGTGGAAAAATGGCCTTCGGTCGCGGTGCGCAACTGCCATTAGTCGCGGTTGCGCAACCGCGACCTATTATTCGCGACTAAAGGCCCCCCCCCTTTAGTCGCGGTTCCTTACGAACCGCGACTAAAGGCCCGTCCACGTGGGCGGCAGGCGAGCGCCAGGGCGGAGGACCTTTAGTCGCGGTTCTGCTCACCAACCGCGACTAAAGGCCGCCGCAGGTTTAGGGTTTTAGCCCCCCCCCTAACCTCGGTTCCCCTAACCCCCGGTTACTTTTTAAGTTGTATTGTTTTATTTCTTTTGTGTTTTATTTTAATTTTGAAGGAGTTTCACATATTCTACGGTATACATGCATGTGAATGTACAATTTCAAACAAATTTGAAATTAGAACCAAAAAGAATTCAAGAGGAATATACAATATATATTCAATATCGGATGACCATATACAATTTTGAACAAGTTTCCATACATATTTAGTGCATATAAAGTTCTACGTCCTCTACATAGTGTTCTCCTCTAGGATCGATGACTTGGTTCGCCAGCCATCCAGCTAGTTCCTCTTGAAGTGGTCGGAAGCGAGCTTCTGGAGTAAGCGTCGCCCGGAGGTTATTCCTCCTGGTGTTGTTCTCAGACGGCTGCCGCTCAGTGGTGTATCTCCGGATCCTCTCACAAACATAGTATCCACATAGATTGGTCCCCGGTGGCTGAATGTCCCCGGTCGCAGCCTTTGCCATTTTAAAATGTAGCTCTTTTTTGAATTCACCGACCTTTTGATCTACGAACCGTCTCCAAACCCTACGAGGCAAGGAAAATTAAATGAACAAGAGAGTTATTAATTAGTTACTTGATATTAGGAAATGATGAATGTAATAGGCCGATCGATATAGAGCGCAAACGAATGAAAGTAGTTACTTTTGCATCATTTTTCTCATGTCGGCCCAAAGCTTCGTATCCATATTCAGAGAGTCGTGGACGATAACTGTGGAGTTCTGAATTTGAATTACTAGCAGAATCCAGTGGAACCTGCGGACACGATACATGCACAGTCATGCATAACTCATCGATTAGCCACATACCATGCATGGAGTAAACAAAAGAGAATGTGCTCAAGACGAAACACTCACCCAAAATGGTAAGGAAATAGAATATCACTTTTGAGTTCCTGTTTTGTAAGAAACATCCACGAGTCACCCTCCACGTCTCCGGGGTGGTGTTGTAACACATATGAATTAACGATTTGTGGGTCAATGAACCCAACATCATGGGTGTGCCTTATTCGCATTTCCCGCTTCTTCATTCTGCATAATAGCGTACACAACAAGATAGTTAGGACAATATATATATTTATAGTGCAGGCAATGAACGAGATGGGGTAGAAATTAATAAATCACTTACAGAACATAGCAGCTGATGATAGATTTGTCGAGCTCGCGCAGATTGAACAACTGGAACAATTCACTCCGATGAATTGTTATATAGTAATGTTTGAAGTGATGCTCGGGTCTAACTTCCGCATAAATATATTCTCTCGGCGTTTTTAAGTTTTATGTAACCCTTGTACCAATTTAGCAGACCTTTCATTTGTCGAGGTAGATCCTCTTCCTCGCGCAGGCTCGACGAGAGGACCATCCTTCACATATCCAAATACTACGTCCTTCATTGCCACGTCATCAAGGCCTAATGCTACACGAAGAGTCGGACCTAAGTCTGCCGCTTGTTCTTTGGCTTTCGCTACGGTCAATCCCCGTCGCTGCCGCAGCTGCTATGACATCGGGGGCTTCGTCCTCCGGACCTGCGGCTTTCACTATGAGCGGGGGATCGACCGTTTACTTTGTTCCCCGAGCTGGGCAACTTGTTGTTTCCCCCTTTCTAATTTTTTCCGGGCCTCCTCCAAGGCTTTCTTCTCCTCGCTTCTCCGCGTCCTCCTGCTTCCTCCGGAACGTGAGTGCTTGCGCACGAAGTTCACGTTCATAGTCGTCAGGGAGATTCTTCGCGGCTTGGGACGGTGTGTTCAAAAATGTCTTAGCCCACTTCTTTTGCTCATCAGAAAATACTGGCTTGGGCTCGCCCTCTATTTTCTTCTTGCAGCTCGCCTTCCATTTCTCTAAATCAGCAGCCGCGCCCGCCTCGACTTCCTCGGCACTACATTCCCAAGACCTCTTGGGGAGAGGCTTAAGTGATGGCTCCGGTATGTTTGTGGTTGCAGGTACGTAAGGGTCCGGGTTAATAACCCAGGACCGCTTCGCTTCTTCGCCGGAGGTGGATTGGGGGCGGCGTCCGATCACCCGCCGGACGAGGACCGGGGGCGGCGTCTCGCTACCCGCCGGAGGTGAATTGGGGGCGGCGTCGGCTTACCCGCCGGAGGTGTAGGTGATCCACCACCACCACCACCGCCGCCGCCACCACCACCGGAGGGGGTGGACTTGTTTGCCTTGGCGCCTCGCCCGGAAACTTGATAAACTTCTTCGCCACGGAATGAACCGGCGCTTGACATCTCCAAGTCTTGTCGCCCCTTCGGGTGTAGCAATGTCAATGTCCGGGTCCTCAAACCCTTGGACTATCTCCTCCACCGTGACACGAGCATAGCCATCCGGAATGGGGTTGTTGTGGTGGAGTGCTCCAGGTGGTAAAGCACCGCCGGTGGCTACCTTCATGGACATGTTCCCGATAGGATAATACAGATGACATGCTTTCATCTCCTTTATATCGTCCACGGGGTAGCGAGGAGGCTCCGGTGCGAGTAACCTCGACCACCGGATGCTCCGGTGCACCAGCCGGTGAGGCCTCCGTGGAAGCCACGCTGCTTCTTCTCTGCTGGCTTCCGAGATCCATTGGATGATCTTCATGATGCGCCCGAGATGCATCTCTTTCGGCTACTAGTACACTCACGGTTTTCTTCATCACATCCATTTCCGTTACCAGCTTCGCCACAACATCTGCATCCCGATCCATCTTTCTCTTACGGCTTCTGTAACCGTACGGGTCATCGTTCTGGGGGAACCCTACTTTCCACGGAATGTCCCCGGGCATGCCTCGTACACGTCCTCCGTGTTCAGGATTCCCGAGGGCTTTTGTCAGGGCGTCGTTCTCTCTGTTGAACTTGATCCTCCCCTCTTGAGCATCCCTCATTGCCTCAATAAGCTTTTGGGTGGGTTTAATTATTTTGCCCTGATAAACACACTCCCCTGTCTCCGGGTTCAGCGATCCCCCATGCCCGTACCACCAGCTTTTGGCCCTTGGGTCCCATCCCTCCGTACCTGGACGGATTCCTCGCGCCCTCGGCTCGTTCTCCATCTTCTCCCACCTAGGCTGCCAAAAGCGATACCCTCCTGGCCCCATAATATGATTGTACTCCTTCTTGGCCGCATTCTTCTTATTTTTTTCGACATTTCAAGGAACTGCTCCGATTTCTTTTGCTTCACAAATTCTGGCCAATCATGTTGCAGTTTCTCATATTGTCCTTTGAAATCCGGAGTCTTGCCCTGCTTGACAAAGTCATGGGCTAGATTTTGCTTGTATTTCCGGAATGCGTCGGCCATCTTAGAAAGAGCGAACTGTTTGACTAGCTTGCACCTCTCCTTGTTTTCCTGAATCTTGTTACCCGCCTCATCGTATCTGCGGTATTCCGGAGGTAGAACGAAATGTTCTATAAGCTTCTTGAAGCAATCTTTTTTTGTTCTCTTATCGACGAAAGTGAAACCAAGACGTGCCTTCTTTGGCTCATTCCACTCCTGGACGGTGATCGAGACGTTCTCTCTAACAACGGCTCCGCATTGGCCGATAAACTTGGTGGCGTTCTTGCTGGGCTCCAGCGGCCTGCCGGTTGCTTCGTCGACAACCTCGATGGTGCATGTTTCGTTTGGTTTCATCGTCTTGGTTGCGCCACGCTTTGACGACGACGTACTCGATTTTTTCGACGATCCGGCCGAGGGCTAAAATAAGAAAGAGAGTCGCGCGCGTTAGTACACACATATTTATTCAAATCAGTTAGTTTGTATATCACCAGAGGCTCAATGTATATATATACCTCGGCGCCGGAGGTGGTTGCTACTTCCAATTGAAGATCGTCGTTTACCGACGTTTCTTCGGCATCATCTCGCTGACGGCGCCCTTCATCTTCACCGTCAAGGTTCAGATAAGAAGAGATATCATCTTCTTCTTGTCCGGTCGGCTCATATGGAATATCGCCTTTTATGATGCCGAATATATGGTCTTCAACGTCCAGATCATAGTTGTCCAGAATCGGGTCAGCTCTATCGTCCGCCATATGTCAGTCCTGAAAACATGTAGTCAAAACTAATTATTTAAGTGCGGTGTCGAAAGGGCGGTGGCAAAAGGAGAGAGGGCGGTGGCGGTGTCAAAAGGGCGGTGGCGGTGCCGAGGACAACACATAGAGGCCTCCCTCGCCGTATACGGAGGGGGGGGGCGGCGAGGCAGGGGCGAAAGGGCGGTAGCGGTGTGCCGATCCTCTCTCTCGTAAAAAAAGAAAAAAACCCGCGCGTATACGGAGGGGGAGGCGAGGGCCTCGCCGCCCCCTCCGTATACATGCGGGGTCGGTGGCGGTGGGTTGCTAGTGAATTTTTTTGTTAAGTCAAAATTCAGAAATTTTTTGTCCACTTAAAATTTTATTAAGTCAAAATTATCAAGTTTTATGTTTTTTTGTTAACTATATATATAGTTACTAATTAATTCATTAATTATAAGTGGACAAAACAAAAAATTATTAAGTCAAAATATGTTTTTTTTGTTAACTATATGTTTTTTTATTAAGTCAAAATTATAACTGAAATTTATAACTGAAATTTATAACTCAAATTTTGTTAAGTCAAATTTACCGTTTTTATTAAATTAATTAACTACTTAAAATTAAAGAGAACAAAAAAACTAAAAAAAAACTAAAAAAAAAGAAAAAAAAACCCTGGCCGGCCGTGTACACTGTGGCGCCCCGGCGCCCTCTCGATCTCTCCCGGCCGATGGTGGACGTACGGCGGCGCCGGCGGCCGGCGGCGCGCGGCGGTGGCGCCCGGCAGTACGTGTACGTGTACGGTGGCGCCCGGCACTGTGTGTGGCGGCGCGCGGCGGTGGCCCCGACAGTGTGTGGCGGCGGCGCCCGCGCGCGCGCGCGGCTCGATCCGTCGACGGCGGCGGCGGTTACGGCGGGGGCGCGGACGCTTACGGCGGCGGCGGTTACGGCGGGGGCGCGGAGCGGGCGACGACGCTTCTCCGGCGGCGAAGACGAGCGGCGGCGCAGGCGACGAAGACGGCGCAGACGACGAAGACGAGCGGCGGCGCAGGCGACGAAGACGGATCGATCGAGAAGATGAGACTCTGGCGCGGCGGTTCGTGCCGCGGGAATATATAGGGACCACCCTTTGGTCGCGGTTGGCCTGGCTAACCGCGACTAAAGGTCCCCCTTTAGTCGCGGTTGGCCAGGCCAACCGCGACCAAAGGCCTTTTTCGCCCCTTTTTTGGTTCCCGCGGAAATGACCTTTAGTCGCGGTTGGCCAGGACAACCGCGACTAAAGGCCTTTTTCAAAATTCTTTTCTTTTTCAAAATGTTAAAAATACATATAATTCATTTCTAATTGTGAAAAATACATATAATATATCAAAAAATTAAGAAAAATAAAACTAATTCAATTCAAAATCTTAAAAATACAAATTATATATCAAAAAAATTAGAAAAATAAAACAAATTCATTTCAATATGTTAAAAATACAAATTATATATCAAAAAAATCAGAAAAATAAAACTAATTCATTTCAATATGTTAAAAATATAAATTATATATCAAAAAATTCAGAAAAATAAAACCAATTCAATTCAAAATGTTAAAAATACAAATAATATATCAAAAAATTCATAAAAATAAAACTAATTCATTTCTTCCCGCCTCTTTCTTCCCGCCTCTTTCTTCCCGCCTCTTTCTTCCCGCCACTTTCTTCCCGCCACTTTCTTCCCGCCACTTTCTTCCCGCCAGCTCTTTCTTCCCGCCTCTTTCTTCCCGCCATTTCTCACTACATATATGTTGCCCGGCTTGGCCAGCATTATCACATCTCTACAATCTCTCATCACTCTCTCATGGCTTCCACCGCACCCACTCTAACCTACCAGCAGGTGGAGGAGCTTTGCGCCTCGAACTACCCTTGCCCACCGGGCTACCGCGTCCCCGCCGGCCGGAGCCTAAGCGCCGGCGGCGTGCCGGTCCCTCCCCTCCCTCGGGTACCGCGCGCCGGGCAGCCATCACGAACCACTACTACCTCGACCTCACGCCGGAGCGAGCGGATGAATCCCCGCCGGCATCCCGATAACCAGCATACTTGGGACGCCTTCTTCATCAATCGGCGTGAGAGGGCGCTCGCCGGGTATGAGGAGGACGGTCCGCCTCCTGGAAACTTCCACGAGGCCGGCCGTCGGCTATGGTGGTACGGCCGGACTCCGCGAGCGTCATGGACTACATCACGGCCGGCGATATCCCCCGCCTGCGCTACCCTCGATTCGAGCCACGAGCGCCGCCCGACGACGGCGACGACAAGCAGCGGCGACGACGACGCCGGCAACTTAGAAGGCGACGACTACCAGTACAACGACGGCGGCTATGAAGACTACGAGTATGCATATTATACGCCTAGGCAGGAGTATGACTAAATCACTCCAAATTTCATGTATGCAGGAGTATGACTTAGTCACTCCAAATTTCCTGTATGCAGGAGTATGACTTAGTCACTCCAATTTTCATGTATGCAGGAGTATGACTTAGTCACTCCAAATTTCATGTATCTGTTGGCGTCAGAAACCCACCGGCGGGCAGCGACTGGCCAACACGGTAGAGCCGGGAATGACTAGGGCTGCGGCTGGCCCCAGTCCCTCAGAGCGACGGCCCGCAAAGCCTCCTGGTCGCGCGCCGATGCTCGGGTCGCAAGGGCGTGCCACCCGACCTATACCCGGTCGGGAAGGTGTGGATGATGCCTCGCTTAGTTTCCTGCAGGGGCACACACGTACACGTTAAATACGAGCCTCGATCGGCTCTCGAGTTGTCTCGTGAATCGGCTCGTGGAGCCGATTCACCCATGATTCGTCCAAGGTGGCCGAATATATGGTGGTCCTGCTTGATCAATGTAAAGCGTATGAGATCCACGACGATCTAGGGTTTTCACCGCATAATCGGATCATCCTACTCACGATTGGGCCTCGCGCTCACGCACGGTAAACGTAAGCCAGCCCTAGACAAGGCCTAAAAACCAACACTAGGTTGATCCTCGGAACGTCCTGTCTAGGGGCAGCAAACTACACCTCGCATGCCGCTGGATCCTCCAACCCTTTGTAAGGCCTAACTATTGCGGATATTAAACTAATCCTTGATGAATCAAGGATCGACCATAACGGATCAGATCTACTAAATAAAGGTCAAGCGAGGTGCCGCCCTGTACCCATGATGAGGCACAAGGACGGCTAGACGCGCAAGGGTTGCACTACGCGAGCATATGATGCTAAGAACGATGCTAACCCTAACGCGTCTACGATAACTACGTTGCTCGCCATCAAAAACGCTTCGAGTACGAGCAACGCATGAACAACTAGGCAGGCTTGTGCTGCCTAGATCGCGAGATGCGATCTAGGCAGCATGATGCTTACCGGAGGAACCCTCGAGACGAAGGAGTTGGCGATGCGCCGAGATTGGTTTGTGTTGAACGTTGGTTGTTGTTTATTCCATAAACCCTAGGTGCATATTTATAGTCCAGCGGACTTTCTAATGTGGGCGTGCACTAAACCGTGCACGAGATAAACTCTAATTTCTACGTAACCTACTATAAAGATACACGGGCCAACTAGCCCAAACTTGATACACAAGGCCGATTCACATATCTGTCCACGCATATATCTTCAAGTCCATCTTGATCGCGGCCCACCTCTGACTTGGCCAAATTCTGGTGATAACACATGCCCCCCTGGTTTTGGAAAGGACATTTCCAAAATCATTATGCTTTTCTCTCGAAGGGTCATGTCGTGGCAGAGCAGAACCGTCGCAGAGTCCCTCATCATGACAACTTGCCTTCTCAACTTCTCCGCACGATTTGACAGTTTTGGCACCAGTTCCTCGGAAACTGCTGTGGCATTGAATTCTGATTATGTCCCCTTTTATTTAACTGCTACGAACAGTTCTCCTCTGCATCTTCTTTGCATTAGCATCTCGAAAAGTCCTCCTGCGCCACGATGTCTTCTTCCTCCTCTGCTCCATCGGATTTTTCCAGCCAGTCCTCCACATCCCGCGAGCCGACGCCGGAGTATAACCCAGCAGAAGTCCACGCGGCCAACATCCGCCGCGCTATTGCGGCCGGGGAGGAGTCAGATCATGACTTCTCCATCTGGTCAGAGGACGACAGGTCCCTGACCGACGGGGAGAGCGATCTCCGCTTCCTTGCCGATAAGGAAGCGGTAAAAGAAAGTGAGGATGATCACTTCCCCTGGGACGGGGCCACCTCTGAGGAGGTGAAGGAGGAGGAAGAGGAGGATGACGACGACGACAGCTCCCCCGACGAGCCGCCGGCCAAGCGCCATTGCCCTTGGCCAGGAAATTTGAGTGACTTCGATAGCGACGATGACGACGTCGAGGAGGACGAGGACAATGAAGGTCCCGCCGGCGGCCGCTGGAGCAGTGATGACGAGCCGGCCGGGAGCAGCGCCGACAGCGGCGACGATGGCGACGACGAGGGCAGCAACAGCCCGTAGATAGGGCCCTTAGCGCAGGATCCGTAGAAGTAGGCGGGCAATGTATCCCCTTTCGAGGGCAATCAGTTCTACTATGTAAGAAAATCTTTCTTATTAATGAAGAACCTTTCCCTAATTTGATTTGCCGATTTCCTCTCCACCGACCTTGCCGATTCGTCCCCTTTGCCAATGCATACTGAGCCGATAGCACCGTATCGGTCCTTCAAGATTCGCCCTTCCCTTCTCCAAACGATGATTTTCTAAATTTGGCAGAAAATGCAGTATCTTCAGGGAAACCTTCGAACTTTCCCAACCAAACCTAACAATGTTCTTCAATAATCATCACTCGTGAAGAAGGTTGCAATGAAGGACCAGCCGTTGGTACCCCAATCGGCTTTTCTGCTGAGCAAAAACAAAGCATCCACCAGGCCTGCTGCCCCCCGAGCCTCACTCGAGGCGAGATTTAGCCGAATTAGCCCAGGCTTGATCGTGCAGAGCCAACCGATCTGCACGTAAATCGGCTTGCAGAGAGCCTTCAAGGCGGGCTGCCCCCTGTGTTTCCTCAATGCGCCTCTTCGTCCCTATAGGCCAGATCGGCTCCCTTCTTTCGGTGGATCTGATGCGACCCACCCTTAACCTGATCTGGGCACCCCAGCTGCCCTTAGCATTGTTCTTGAAGAGAAGATCTGAGCCGTTAACCTACTCTCTTGAGGAGTTCTTTCATGGGGGCTTCTCTTGCTATTTCTCAATTCTAAAGTCGATGCCCTCGCATCGGCTGTAAAAAAGTTTAAAAATTTTGGGCCGATTTGTGTATCGGCCCCCATACTCAGTATTATTTCATATCCTCGTGTTTTATCCATCCAGGTGCCCCCCGAGCCGATTCTGTCAAGAGAATTGATGGTATCGGCTCTTCAGGTCGTCCTTGTTGGGTTAATCGTTGATCCTAGGCAGAATGGATGGTGAGGATAATTTTGGGCCGATTGCTGGAATCGGCCTCCATGTTGCTTGCTCGGTGAAGGTTTTGTAATATCCCTTCATCAGTTTCGGAGGGCCGATCGCAAGGATCGGCCTCGCCATGTTGCTTATTGACGTAGTCTTGCTACTCGTCCATGTCGGCGGATAAAACCAGCCCAATCTCTGACTTTAGCATGTTGGTGTGCTTGCTGTTATCCATGTCGGGTGCACCGTGTAATCGTGGAGCACTACACCCCGCCGGACGAATGAACACCATGTTTGTGCCAGCCGATGTGTCACCATCGGCTCTCTTTGCTTGGGGCGCCACTCTTTTCTTTGCGGTAGCCCCTCCTCATCCGGGGTCCTCCGGACTTTCGCAGCCGGATCAGGCCGCGCCTTCCTCGGCGTATGCAAGTACATCCTTTCAGCTTCCTCCGGACCGCGCAATCGCCGAACCCTGCGTTTTTGTGTATGGCTCGAGACCGTCGGGGCACCACCTTGGACGGTGGCACTCGTCTTCTTCGTATTCCCCTTCGTCTTCTGAATCATCGAGATCTTCCAACGGAGGGGTCTCAGCCCGTCTGTTTTGTGGTGGGAGAGGCCCTAAGCGCTCGAACACAGATAAGTTGGCTGTCTCCTTCTTCTTCCGGTTGCATTCTGGGCAGTTGCCGATTGTTGGTAATCGGCTCATTCCTGAATCCCAGCAGTGTCTGAAGAAGGGGCAATGCCAATGCCTGTCCGTATCGTCCTGCTCCCTGCCATGGCGCTCCTGTCGCTCCTCGTCATGATTATACCGGTGATGCCTTTCGTCGTTTCTGGTCGGACGACCTCTTTCATCATTGTTGTTGCATCGCCGGCGTTGGTCATATCGACTAACATACTTGTTGAGGAGGTGATCAGAGAGGGGTCGTTGGTATCTTATGTTCTTCACTTCCCCCTCTGTGACGTAGCGCTTGCCATCTTGACGGAGCCGATCGCATGGAGCGGCCCCCTCGGTGTCCTTGCTCCGAGAGCAGTCTGTCCTCATCCCCGTCCTTCTCGGAGCGGTGTCCAAGCTCTACCATACCGATGTTGGCTGAGAAATCAGGCTGGCACCCTCCAAGGTGGGTAAACTCCACCATGTTGACGGCGGGAAGGGGTGTGTGTCGACCTTCATGGCGTATTGGTTAAAAATTAATCGCCCATTTTCTATCGCCACTTGGATCTGCTGACGCCACACCCTGCAGTCGTTGGTGGTGTGGGTGAACGTGTTATGCCATTTGCAGTATGGCTTTCCGTTCAGCTCCTGCACCGTAGGAATTTTGTGGCCTTCGGGTACCTTTATGTGCTTCTCCGTGAGTAATAGATCGAAAATCTGCTCCGTTTTAGTCACGTCGAAGTCGAACCCTCTTGGAGGCCCCGGTGGCTTCACCCATTTGCAGGTTATCGGGCTCGCCGCTCGAGTCCACTCAGCCACCGCAACCTCTTGTTCTCCCGTAGCGCCTTCATCTTCGCCTGCGTCCACCATGGTAACCACGCGTTTGAATTTGTCCTGGTAGACATCCGGGTGGCGCTGTTCATACGCCGACGCCTTCGCACCATGTGTGCTAATGAAGGGTAGTCCGCTTGGGAGGCCACGTCCTTGATCGATGATGATAGACCCACCACCGCCAACTCGATCGCTTCTTTTTCGCTTACGTGAACCGAATAGCATCGGTTCCTAACGGTCCCGAAGCGCTGGATGTATTCTCGACACCGTTTCCCCGCGCTTCGTCGTACTTGTGCTAGATCGGCAATGCCGGCCTCGGAAGCCTCCGAGTGATATTGCTCATGGAACCGCTCTTCCAGCTGCTTCCAAGTTCGGACTGAGTTCGGTGGCAACGAAGTGTACCAACCGAAAGCCGATCCTGTGAGGGACTGTGAGAAGTACCTCACGCGCAGCTCGTCTGATGCTGAGATCATGCCCAGCTGCGCCAAATATCGGCTCACATGCTCGATGGAGCTGGAACCCTCTGATCCGCTGAACTTTGTGAAGTCCGGGAGCCGATATTTGGGTGGTAGCGGGATCAATTCGTACTCATTGGGGTACGGCTTGGTATAGCCGATCGCCTTTCTTTTCGGCATCATGCCGAACTGATCTTTAAGGATCGTACAAATCTGATCCGCGGTGATGGCTGCAGGTGCCGAACCCTGAAGGTTCGTCGGAGTGGCGTACTTAACCAGCCATGCTTGTTTTTCCGGTTCCGAGCCAAGCTGCAGGAGCTGGGCTGCGGAGTTTTGTCGGGGTGGCGTATTTAGCTAGCCACGTCCGCTTCTCGAGCTCGTCTCCGACGTTCCTCCCGTTGTTCCGAAGTCCCCGCTCGTTGTAACCTGGTTCGAGGGTGCCCGAGTGCTGCGAGTCCGGCACGTATGCACATGCGTATCCGTGCGGGATCTCCTTGGGCGCCTCAGCCAAGAACTGGTAGTCACTAGGGTCACCACCGATCTTGTAGACGACGAATGCCGGTGTAGCCGGCACTTCAGCTGGTGCTGCCAACGCATGTGGCAGCGGAGGACGGGACTGGAGTGGCAACTCTCCTTGATACGTCCCGAGAGCTGGTCCTGACGGAGAGTACTGATGGCTCATGATTTCCTGGATCACGCGAAGAGCGACGCGCTCCAACGTGTTCACCAGGCTCTCAGAGTGGCGGTGCAGCGAGTGAGCCACCATGAAGTTGATCTCCTGACGCAGCGACCTGGTGCGTTCTTCGGACGGGGTGGACAGGTCCACTCCATCAAGCGCGCCTTCAGGTGTGAACCCCTTCCATCTGATGCCATGGGAGCGGGTCTCGTGGAAAGAGCCGATTAGGTCGGCTTCGAGGGCGGACTTGATCTCGTCGTACTTCTTCTTGAGCTCGCCGAGTGAGATCCCCGTACGTGACCGGAGTTTCTTCGCCGCTTCGATGAAGACGGTATGGTGTCTTTCGCCATCTCTCGATGTGGATAGCGAGAGGGTTGTCGTTGAAGATTTGTCGTTGAAGATTGTCCCACCGGGCGTGCCGAATGTGTTGGCGTCGAAACCCACCGGCGGGCAGCGACCGGCCAACACGGTAGAGCCGGGAATGACTAGGGCTGCGGCTGGCCCCGGTCCCTCGGAGCGACGGCCCGCAAAGCCTCCCCGGTCGCGCGCCGATGCGGGTCGCAAGGGCGTGCCACCTGACCTATACCTGGTCAGGAAGGTGTGGATGATGCCTCGCTTAGTTTCCTGCAGGGCACACACGTACACGTTAAATACGAGCCTCGATCGGCTCTCAGGTTGTCCTGTGAATCGGCTCATGGAGCCGATTCACCCATGATTCGTCCAAGGTGGCCGAATATATGGTGGTCCTGCTTGATCAATGTAAAGCGTATGAGATCCACGACGATCTAGGGTTTTCACCGCATAATCGGATCATCCTACTCACGATTGGGCCTCGCGCTCACGCACGGTAAACGTAAGCCAGCCCTAGACAAGGCCTAAAAACCAACACTAGGTTGATCCTCGGAACGTCCCGTCTAGGGGCAGCAAACTACACCCTGCATGCCGCTGGATCCTCCAACCCTTTGTAAGGCCTAACTATTGCAGATATTAAACTAATCCTTGATGAATCAAGGATCGACCATAACGGATCAGATCTACTAAATAAAGGTCAAGCGAGGTGCCGCCCCTGTACCCATGATGAGGCACAAGGACGGCTAGACGCGCAAGGGTTGCACTACGCGAGCATATGATGCTAAGAACGATGCTAACCCTAACGCGTCTACGATAACTACGTTGCTCGCCATCAAAAACGCTTCGATACGAGCAACGCATGAACAACTAGGCAGGCTTGTGCTGCCTAGATCGCGAGATGCGATCTAGGCAGCATGATGCTTACCGGAGGAACCCTCGAGACGAAGGAGTTGGCGATGCGCCGAGATTGGTTTGTGTTGAACGTTGGTTGTTGTTTATTCCATAAACCCTAGGTACATATTTATAGTCCAGACGGACTTTCTAATGTGGGCGTGCACTAAACCGTGCACGAGATAAACTCTAATTTCTACGTAACCTACTATAAAGATACACGGGCCAACTAGCCCAAACTTGATACACAAGGCCGATTCACATATCTGTCCACGCATATATCTTCAAGTCCATCTTGATCGCGGCCCACCTCTGACTTGGCCAAATTCTGGTGATAACAGTATCATCAGTGCTATCTCGAGTCAATTGAATCATTCGAAAATGGACACCAAACACATCACGGGTAATATAATTCACATGATTCATTCAACAAAGTTTGGTACAATAATAAATTATTACACATCATTTCTTCCCTTGTGTCCCTGCTTGCTTACGATTGTGCCGTATCCATGGAGCATCCTCATCATTTAACTTAATGCTTGGGTCGGTGTTCACTTTGAAGGGCGGAATTTCAGCAAACATATTATAATCTTCCGACATGTCTGTCTTGTCCTCCACTCCCACGATGTTTCTTTTCCCCGAAAGAACAATGTGGCGCTTTGGATCATCGCATGATGTACTCGATCGTTTTCTTATCTTTCCGTTTCCTCGGTTTGCTACTCATGTCCTTCACATAGAAAACCTGAGCGACATCTTTCGCTAGGACGAATGGTTCGTCAAGGTAACCAAGATTGTTGAAATCCACCATTGTCATTCCGTATTGCTGGTCCACCGTTACCCCACCTCCTGTTAGCTTGAACCATTTGCACCGGAACAAAGGGACCCTAAAGGAGGGTCCATAGTCAAGTTCCCATATCTCCTCTATGTAACCATAATATGCGACCTTTTGCCCATTCTCGGTTGCTGCATCAAAGCGGACACCACTGTTTTGGTTGGTGCTCTTTTTATCTTGGGAGATCGTGTAAAATGTATTCCCATTTATCTCGTACCCTTGGAAAGTCGTTATAGTCGAAGATGGTGTCTTGGCCAACATGTACAGCTGATCTACAACCTTATTGTCACTCATTAAATGTTTTCTCAACCAACCGCCGAAAGTCTCCATGTGGGCCTTCCTAATCCAGGATTCGGGCTTCCCGGGGTTGTCCGAGCGTAAAATATTCTTGTGTTTCTCAAAGTACGGAGCCACCAAGCTGGAATTGGTCAGAACCGTGTGGTGTGCTTCGGTCGGAGAATGGCCGTCCATACATATCGTTGATTTCCTTCCGATCGTGCCTTTTCCACTTAGTCTCCCCTCGTGCCGCGATTGAGGAAGACCAATCGGCTTAAGGTCGGGAACAAAGTCAACACAAAACTCAATTACCTCCTCATTTCCATAGCCCTTGGCGATGCTTCCTTCCGGCCTAGCACGGTTACGAACATATTTCTTTAATACTCCCATGAACCTCTCGAAGGGGAACATATTGTGTAGAAATACGGGACCGAGAATGGAAATCTCATCGACTAGGTGAACCAGGAGGTGCGTCATAATATTGAAGAAGGATGGCGGGAACACCAACTCGAAACTGACAAGACATTGGACCACATCGTTCTGTAACCGTGGTAGAACTTCTGGATTGATTACCTTCTGAGAGATTGCATTGAGGAATGCACATAGCTTCACAATGGCTACTCGAACATTTTCCGGCAGGAGCCCCTCAAAGCAATCGGAAGCAATTGCGTCATAATCACGTGGCAGTCGTGAGACTTCAGGTTTTGGAACTTTTTCTCCGCCATGTTTATTATTCCCTTTATATTGGACGAGAATCCGACGGGACCTTCATACTGCTCGGGCATTCAAAAAAGATGACCTTCTCTTCTTTGGTCGAGCGTAGCCGGCACGACCTTGAAACCGTTCCGGATACAGGTCATCGTGGTCTTTCAAACTTTGCTCGGTCTCGTCGTGCTTCCTTTGTATCATTTGACTTCCCATACACGCCCAAGAAGCTTAGGATGTTCACGCAAATATTCTTCGTAACGTGCATCACGTCGATTGCGGAGCGGACTTCTAGGACTTTCCAATATTCTAGCTCCCGAATATAGATTTCTTCTTCCACATGGCTACGTGCCCGTCGGCTCCCTTCGGAACCGATTGTCCGCCAGGACCCTTTCCAAAGATGACTTTCAAATCCTTGACCATATCAAATACCTCAGCACCGGTAGTGTTCCGCAGGCTTCGGCCGGTGATCAGCCTTGCCGTTGTAATGCTTGCCTTTCTTTCTTACTGGATGACCTTTCGGAAGAAATCGACGATGCCCAAGGTACACGTTCTTCTTACAATTTGGCAAATGTACACTTTGAGTCTCATGTAAGCAGTGCGTGCATGCATTGTATCCCTTATTTGACGAGTCCCGAAAGGTTACTAAGAGCAGGCCAATCGTTGATGGTTACGAAAAGCAACGCTCGTAGGTCAAATTCCTCTTCTTTGTGCTCATCCCACACACGGACACCAGGTCTGCCCCACAGCTGTAAAAGCTCATCAACTAATGGCCTTAGGTACACATCGATGTCGTTGCCGGGTTGCTTCGGACCTTGGATGAGCACCGGCATCATAATGAACTTCCGCTTCATGCACAACCAAGGAGGAAGGTTGTAGATGCATAGAGTCACGGGCCGAGTGCTATGGCTGGAGCTCTGCTCGCCAAAAGGATTCATGCCATCCGTACTTAGACCAAATCTTATGTTCCTTGCGTCAGCTGCTAAATCTTTGAACTCTCCGTCGATCTTTCTCCATTGCGTTCCATCTGCGGGGTGTCTCAACTCCCCGTCCGACTTACGGTCCTCTTTGTGCCATCGCAACAACTTGGCATGCTCTTTGTTCCTGAACGGACGTTTCAACCGTGGTATTATAGGAGCATACCACATCACCTTGGCGGGAACCTTCTTCCTGGGTTTCGGCCCTCAACATCGTCACCGGGGTCATCGCCTCCGATCTTATAACGCAATGCGGTGCATACCGAGCATTCATTCAAATTCTCGTATTCACCGCGGTAGAGGATGCGATCGTTGATGCATGCATGTATCTTCGGAACCTCTAAACCTAGAGGGCGGACAACCTTCTTTGCTTCGTACGTACTGGCGGGCAACTCGTTATTCTTTGGAAACATATTCTTCAACATTTTCAGCAAGTCTTCAAATGCCGAGTCAGCTACACCTGCTCGTGCCTTCCATTTCAGCAAATCCAGTGTGCAGCCCAGCTTTTTCGGACCATCATCGCATCCGGGGTACAGCGCCTTCCCGTGATCCTCTAACATGCGATCCAAATTCTCCCTCTCTTTTCAGTTTCGCAGCGACTCCGTGCATCAGCAATGGTCCGACCAAGATCATCAACGGGATCATCACGTGCCTCTTCTTCACCTTCCCCTTCACCTTCCCCTTCACCTTCAGCATCCTCCATGAAAGTATCACCGAAATGAGCAAGATAGCTTTCATCGATGAAATCATCCCCTTCTTCATCTTCTTCCATTATAACCCCTCTTTCTCCATGCTTGGTCCAACAATTATAGCTTGGCATGAAACCGTGCCGAAGCAGGTGCAGCTGAACATCTCTTGAGGAAGAGTAACCCTTCCGATTCTTACATTTAACACATGGACAGATAACAAAACCCCCTGCTTGTTCGCATTAGCCACTACGAGGAAATCATTCAAACCCGTACTGAACTCGCCGGAGAGTCGGTTACCGTACATCCATTGTCGATTCATCCGCATTATTATAATATAAAATATATAATTAACCATCATGCATTTGTTAAACTAATTAACTAGCTACAAACAATATAAATTAAACAATGAACTACACACACATGCACATTTTATCAACGACACATCAAAGGTTCAAGTTGCTAACCGCGATCGAGGAGGAAAAAATAAATGAGAAAGCTCAAGTGTGGCTCCAACACTTCATATCATGTTTGTTTCATGCTCTTGGGGCATTTCATCAAACACCTTATGTGCATAAGAGGAACCAAAAGCAAACCTAACACCCACTTGTGAAGCTTGTGAAGAAAATGGCACCAAATGGCTAAGTGTTGGCTGCTGGGTGGGTATATATAGGGGGCGGCTTTAGCCGCGGTTGGCCGAGCCAACCGCGACTAAAGGCCTTCGGGCACCTTTAGTCGCGGTTGGCCTGGCCAACCGCGGCTAAAGCCCCCCACGTGCAACGGCTGGCCACCGATCGCCCTGGGCCCAGGCCTTTGGTCGCGGTTCGCCTCTCGAACCGCGACTAAAGGTACCATTAGTCGCGGTTCCTTTACCTTCGCGACTTATGGGGCTCACCGGAAGCCTGTTTTTCTAGTAGTGTTCCCTTCCATGTCTAACAGCTTATCCAAATAAGCGAGCTTGACAGGGGTGTGCATCAACCAAAATGACTCGGCTTGTGCGTCGAACACGATGATGTCCGCAATATCTGCCGTGTCCGTGGCGCCACGATGTCTGCGCATCCAGTGCAGATTGCCACGGTGGTGGACCGGCGGATGATCGGTGGCGGCGCCGGTGTAATGGGTGTCCCGGGGTAGCCCCTGGAGCACTGCCTGCTCTAGGGAAGGCGAGGACGGCATTGTGACCCTGACGCTCCTCGACTCGTTGTCTCCCACGGTGAGAACGTGCAACGCTGTTTCATCCCCCGTTGTTGAAGACCAGAGCACCCTGTATTCCCCGGTTGTGCCGTGCCGGTAGAGGTCGAGTATGCTGTTGCAGGGGAGAGTATGCTTGGGCTGCGGCAGCAGAGCGTGCCGGCGGATGGCCGGGTTGTAGATGTGGAACCGGCATCCATGTGAGATGATGGGGAGCCCGTCCGTGGAAGCGTGTAGGCAGATCGGGCCACTGAGTGTGGGGTTCGGGTGGAAGGGCCAGAGCTGCTGGTCGGAGACGGCGCCGTCGCCGCTGCCACCACGGAGGACGACGAAACGGGAGGGGAGCCCGCCGGCGATGGGGAGCGAGGGCTGGCGACGGTGGTGCGCGAGCGTGAACTCAGGCGTGGTGGTGGCGTCGCGCCAGGACCTGCGAACGGTGCGGCAGCGGCCAACGTCCTTGGGCCGCAGACTGACAAGTATGACGACGATCTCTAAGTATGAAACATTTTACTCGTCTCCAACAAAGTCTAAACAAGCTTCCTTTTACACCAAAGCATGAAACATTTTACTCGTCTCCAATATCAATCAATTTATTTGAAACGACTCTCATAGATAATAATCAATAAAGACCAGAGAGCTAATCATATCTAACTAAAGAAAACTAACAAGCGGGAGGGGAGGCCGTCGATGATGGGGAGCGAGGGCTGGCGTCGGTGGTGCGCGAGCGTGAACTCAGGCGTGGTGGTGGTGTCGCGCTAGGACCTGCGAACGGCGCGGCAGCGGCCAACGTCCTTGGGCGGCAGGCTGATGAGGATCTTGTGGACGACGATCTCGTCCGGCAGGTCGTCTAGCATCGTCGCGCCTCTCCTGTCCAGCATCGTCGAGGCGGCGAGCTAGAACTAAGTAGAAAGATTTGATATTAGTGCTCGGATTGAGGGCTGCGCTGACAGTTAACTACTCCAGACGGCGTCAACCAGCTTAGATTGGAGAAATAAAGGAAACAAACAAAAAAAATTGAGGAGGAAGGCGAGACGGGTTCACCTACCCTAGGAGAGGCGCACAGAGCAGGAGGAGGGTCCAGCGACGCCGACATCGGCGAGCTATGGCGACATATCTTGCAATTGCCTTGGGTTCTGTCGCCTGGTCTACACACGAAAGAATACATGGATTGAAGATTTGAGCGGCCAGGTAGATTGAGAAGAGGAAAACGCAGAGACGTACCGGGGGATAGCCCTAGATTTGAGTTTCATAAAACATTCAGCCATTGTCCAAATCACGGAAATATCAGTGTCTGATTTTTTTATTTGACCAAAGGGCCAAAATACTATCTAAACCAAAAAAATGAAAAATAATTTGAATTATTTCTGAAATGATGTGTCCTTCCTCCATTCTCTTTTATTCTACATTTTAGAATAAGTTGTTATTCCATATTAGTTTATAACTTTATATTTTAGTTTGGTAATCAACAATAACACAGAGAAGAAGGCTATCATATTCTCTATTGTTTGTCATTAATTTTAATGATTCTCTATTATTAAACGACTTCCTAATTAGTCCTGAAATTTCTAAAATATAGACTAAAGCAGAATATATAGAGGAAGAAGTAGTGAAATGTCTAAAATATTTTAATCGAAAGACAATTATTTCCGGATATACCGTGCGGGACTCTGCCGACGCGTCCTTGGCGGGTTGCAGCAGCGAGGTGTGGCCATGGCTCTGGCTAGGACTCCGTCAAGGCGGCAACCTGTTATCACCAGAATTTGACCAAGTCAGAGGTGGGCCGCGATCAAGATGGACGTGAAGATTGTACGTGGAAGAAATACGTGAATCGGCCTGGTTTACCAAGTTGGGCTGAACCGCCCGTGTATCTGTAACATATTAGATCGCATCTTAGTTTAGAAATTAGAGTTTATCTCGTGCACGGTTTAGTGCACGCCCGCATTAGAAAGTCCCCTGGACTATAAATATGTACCTAGGGTTTATGGAATAAACAACAACCAACGTTCAACACAAACCAATCTCGGCGCATCGCCACCCCTTCGTCTCGAGGGTTTCTCCGGTAAGCATCATGCTGCCTAGATCGCATCTCGCGATCTAGGCAGCACGAGCCTGCCTACGTTGTTCATGCGTTGCTCGTACTGAAGCGTTTTTGATGGCGAGCAACGTAGTTATCATAGACGCGTTAGGGTTAGCATCGTTCTTAGCATCATATGCTCGCGTAGTGCAACCCTTGCGCGTCTAGCCGTCCTTGTGCCTCATCATGGGTGCAGGGGCGGCACCCCGCTTGATCTTTGTTTAGTAGATCTGATCCGTTATGGTCGATCCTTGATTCATCAAGGATTAGTTTAATATCTGCAATAGTTAGGCCTTACAAAGGGTTGGAGGATCCAGCGGCATGCAGGGTGTAGTTTGCTGCCCCTAGACAGGGACGTTCCGAGGATCAACCTAGTGTTGGTTTTTAGGCCTTGTCTAGGGCTGGCTTACGTTTACCGTGCGTGAGTGCGAGGCCCAATCGTGAGTAGGATGATCCGATTATGCGGTGAAAACCCTAGATCGTCGTGGATCTCATACGCTTTATGTCGATCAAGCAGGACCACCATATATTCGGCCACCTTGGACGAATCATGGGTGAATCGGCTCCCTAAGCCGATTTACAGGATAACCTGAGAGCCGATCGAGGCTCGTATTTAATGTGTACGTGTGTGCCCTGCAGGAAACTAAGCGAGGCATCATCCACACCTTCCTGACCAGGTATAGGTCAGGTGGCACGCCCTTGCGACCCAGCATCGGCGCGCGACCAGGAGGCTTTGCGGGCCGTCGCTCTGAGGGACTGGGGCCAGCCGCAGCCCTAGTCGTTCCCGGCTCTACCGTGTTGGCCAGTCGCTGCCCGCCGGTGGGTTTCTGACGCCAACACATTCTGGCACGCCCGGTGGGACAATCTTCAACGACAATCTTCAACAACAACCATCTCGCCATCCACATCAGAGATGACGGAAAGCACTCCGGTCAAGCACGAGGGCCTGGCTGACGACCTCAAGAGGGAGCATACCAAGGCCAGGGCGGCCCTCGAAACCGACCTAATCGGCTCTTCCCACTACACCCGCTCCCCTGGCATCGGCACCAACGTGGTGGAGCTGGGGTACCACCCCGGTGAGGGTAGTGATGACGGCGGCTGCTCCCACAGCAGGGGTGAGAAAGGAGCCGATCCCGGCGGTCGGACCATACCACGCGCACCACCAGCTCTCCCAGTATTCGGCGTCGACCTCTCAGGTGACGGGAAGCTAGGATTCGGGTTCACATCGGCTGACGAGCTAGAGGAAGTCGACATTGGCCCCGGGGATAAGCCGCGGCCAACTTTTATCAGCAGGAAGTTAGACCCGCAGCTCGGGGGTCGGATGATTGCTCTCTTGAAAGAGTACCCGGATTGCTTCGCATGGGACTACACCGAGATGCTCGGGCTGGACAGGAGCATCATCGAGCATCGACTCCCTCGAAGAAAGGATTCCGGCCCTTCCGAAGAACGAGCACGACAAATGAAGGCCGAAATCCTAGAAGAGGTCAAGAAAGAGATCGAGAAGACGTTAGCTGCCGGATTTATCAGACCATGCAGGTACGCGGAATGGATATCCAGTATCGTTCCGGTAGAAAAGAAGGACGGCCGGTGGCGTGTGGCTATCGATTTCCGGGACCTTAACAGAGCTACCCCAAAAGATGAGTATCCGATGCCTGTGGCAGAAACTTTGATCAATGCAGCTGCCGGCCACAAGGTTTTAAGCTTCATGGATGGCAACGCTGGCTATAACCAGATTTTCATGGCTCCGGAAGATATACACAAGACCGCATTCAGAGTACCAGGGGCAGTAGGTTTGTTTGAGTATGTGGTCATGACCTTTGGGTTGAAGAATGCCGGCGCGACGTATCAAAGAGCCATGAATTATATATTCCACGATCTGATCGGCAAGCTGGTGGAAATCTACATCGATGATGTGGTAGTCAAATCCGTCTCCATGGGGGGACACTTGCAAGATTTACGACACGTACTAGACCGAACTCGAAAGTTCGGATTGAGAATGAACCCGAAGAAGTGCGCCTTTGGTGTGACGGCCGGTCAGTTCCTAGGATTTTTGGTACATGAGCGAGGGATTGAGATCGGCTCGAAGAGTCGGGAGGCAGTGCGTACCATGCAGCCGCCCACCACGAAGAAAGAACTCCAGCGTCTTATCGGCAAGATCAACTTCGTCCGCCGGTTCATCTCTAACCCGTCGGGACGGATCGAGCCGTTCATGGGTTTAGTAAAGACTAAATCCGATGACGAATTTCACCGGGGGCGAGCGGCAGCGGGCGTTTGACGACATTAAACGGTACTCGACGACACCACCCGTGCTAGTGCCGCCCCAGCCAGACAGGCCGTTCTACATTTATCTGTCAGTAGCTGAAACATCCATTGCTTCGGTGGTGGTGCAACTCTACGAGGGCGTCGAGAGGGTCGTTTTCTACCTCAGCAGAAGGATGTTGGACACGGAGACAAGATACCCTGAGGTCGAGAAACTGTGCCTCTGTCTGGTCTTTACCTGCACCAAGCTGCACCACCTCTTTTTAACGGCAGAAATTTTCGTCATATGCAAATCCGACGTGGTCAAGCACATGCTGTCGGCCCCCGTGTTGAAGGGCCGACTGGGTAAATGGATGCTCGCGTTGTCGGAATTCGACCTTCGGTATCAGCCTGCGAAAGCAGTCAAAGGACAAGCGTTAGCCGATCTCATAGCCGAGCGAGTCAATACCAATATAGCAGCACTATCCGTACGTGCGTGGGCTATGTTCTTCGATGGATCGGCTTGCGACGGTGGTTGCGGCATCGGCATTCTGCTCGTATCGCCTAGGGGGCGGAGTACTCCTTCTCTATCGGGTTGTCGACCCCCTGCACCAACAATGTGGCGGAGTATGAAGCGATACGAAAGGGGATGGAGGTGTTACTAGAAGCTGGAGCGGAAGCGATGAGAGCTTTTTGGAGACTCCAAGTTGGTGATTAACCAGCTCACGGATGAATATAAGTGCGAAAGTGAATCGCTTTTCCCACACTGGATGGAATGCCGTGAGCTAATGACAAAGTTTCGATACATCAACTTCAATTGGGTCCCGAGATCCCCGTAATACCGAGGCCAACAATCTCGCGCAAATGGCGTCGAGGCTACATAGAGACCCCTGAAGGGTCGAAGTCCGAGTCCAATTCCCGGAACAAGATGATTGGAGAGCCGAAATCTTCAAATATTTAAAAGATTCGGCTCGGGGGGCACCTAAGCGGATAAGATACAAAGCCATGAAGTATGTCCTCATAGGAGACGACATGTTCTACAGGACGTTGGAAGGGTTACTACTCAAGTGCCTAGGACCAACTGAGTCTAATCGGCTCTTACACGAGGTACATGAAGGCGCTTGCGGGACTCATCAGTCGGCTCACAAGATGAAGTGGCTGATCAGACGCTCAGGGTTCTATTGGCCCACCATGCTTGAGGATTGCTTCAATTACTATAAGGGGTGCCGGGCATGCCGGATGTTCGGGAAGATTCGGATGGTACCAAAGATCGGCAATGAATCCGATCGTCAAACCTTGGCCATTCCGAGGATGGGGCATGGACATGATCGGGAAGATCCATCCGGCTTCGAGCAAGAAGCACGAATTTATCTTGGCCATCACAGATTACTTCACCAAGTGGGTGGAGGCCGTCCCTATGAAGAAGGTGAAATCAGAAGATGTGATCAAGTTCGTGAAAGAACACGTGATTCATAGGTTCGGGATTCCCCAAACTATCACGACCGATGGAGGCTCGGTCTTTGTGTCTAAAGAGTTCGAGGGATTTTGCGATGACATGGGGATTAAGCTGATCCGATCATCTCCGTATTATGCCCAGGCAAACGGGCAAGCCGAGGCGTCTAATCAGAGTTTGATCAAGCCGATCAAGAGAAAGATTGAAGAAAACCCGAGGGATTGGCATGAGAAGTTATCGAGGCGTTATGGGCCTACCGCATGTCATGCCATGGAGCTATAAAAACTTCGCCGTACCAGCTTGTTTATGGGCAAGAGGCCGTATTACCTTGGGAGATTACAAGCTGGGTCTAGACGTGTCACGTTTCGAGACGACCTGACGGCAGACGAATATGCGACTTTGATGAGTGACACCATTGAGGACGCAACAGAGCTGAGGCTTTGGTCGTTGGAAAAGATCAAGGAAAACAAGGCCCGGGTAGCTCGAGCCTACAATAAGAAGGTTAGGCCAAAGGAGTTTCAGGTTGGTGACCTGGTATGGGAAGCTGTGTTGCCGTTAGGAACCAGGGACAAGGCATATGGCAAGTGGTCTCCTAATTGGCACGGTCCGTATAAAGTCATCCAGGCCTTGAAAGGTAATGCATACATGTTGGAAGAATTGGATGGACAGAAGTTCCCAGTGGCCGTAAATGGTCAACACCTCAAGAAATATTTCCCAAGCATGTGGGATGATAGGTACTAAAATAGGGAGGCCGATTAGAGTCGGCCAGCAAAAAGGGACGATCCAAAGTGTGGGGGCCGATACAATCGGCCGTAAAAATAAAAAAAAAAAAAAAAAAACAAAAGCCGATGTCGCCGCCATCGACTCTAGAACAATTATGGTGTTCAGTTTGGCCTCACGAGTGCCCTGGAATGCGTCCTTGCTGGTGTCCTCGCCTTGACTAAGGCTCGGGGGGCAGTTAATCTAGTGGATGCTCGGTATTTTCAAGAGCCGATTGGAGTTGCTTCGGATTTAGCCGATGAACAATTATCGGCTATGGAATTGCAAGAGTCCATGGTCAGGGAAAGAATGATAATCCGGTTCGTTTGCTATCGGCCCTGGTGTGGCGAGCAGGAAGATGGAGATTGAATTAATGAAAGGAAAATTGAACGAACGATTCTTGTTAATTCAAAGATACGGCTTTACAAGAAGAGCCGGTGGCTCCCAAAAGAGGGATCTAGTGCCTAGTGCACTACTATTCCTACTCTACCAGTCGTCGCCGTCTTCATCGTCGCCGTCATCATCGGCGCTGCTCCCCGGAAGCTCCTCGCCATCGCTATCCCAGCTGTCGGCTGGAGCTTCCTCTCCTTCCTCGTCATCATCATCATCCTCGCTGTCCGCCCGTGTGCGGAGGCGCTTCGTTGGAGGATATCCCGCGGAGGAGGAATCGTCTTCCTCCTCCTCATCCTCCTCTTCCTCGTCGTCCTCGTCGTCCTCGCTGTCCGCCCACATGCGGGAGCGCTTCTTCAGAGGGAGCTTGGTGAAGGGAGGGACTTCAGTCCCTTCCGCTCTTTCTTCTTTCTTCTCCTTGTCGGATGGAATGGGATTTGCCCCGGGGCGGGGATCGTCCCCTTTCTTGTTCTTCGGCGCCGATTGGATGGAGAGGCTGGAAGCGGAGGAGGTAGAGGAAGACATTGCCACGGAAGAAGGGGGTTTTTTGGTGTTAACCGCTAGAACGGAGGAAGGGGATGAAGAGGACTGGTCAATTGGCGTGATTAAATAATGAGGAGCCTAGTGGAGTTTCAATGCCATCGCAGTTTCCGAGGAAGTGGTGTCAAGTCGTCAAATCTCACAGAGGAGTGGGGAAGACAAGGCGTCATGATGACGGTTGCTGCAGCAGTTCTGCCACGACATGACCTGACGAAAGAAAGCATAATGATTTTGGAAATGTCATTTCCAAAACCAGGGGGGCATGTGTTATCACCAGAATTTGACCAAGTCAGAGGTGGGCCGCGATCAAGATGGACGTGAAGATTGTACGTGGAAGAAATACGTGAATCGGCCTGGTTTACCAAGTTGGGCTGAACCGCCCGTGTATCTGTAACATATTAGATCGCATCTTAGTTTAGAAATTAGAGTTTATCTCGTGCACGGTTTAGTGCACGCCCGCATTAGAAAGTCCCCTGGACTATAAATATGTACCTAGGGTTTATGGAATAAACAACAACCAACGTTCAACACAAACCAATCTCGGCGCATCGCCACCCCTTCGTCTCGAGGGTTTCTCCGGTAAGCATCATGCCGCCTAGATCGCATCTCGCGATCTAGGCAGCACGAGCCTGCCTACGTTGTTCATGCGTTGCTCGTACCGAAGCGTTTTTGATGGCGAGCAACGTAGTTATCATAGACGCGTTAGGGTTAGCATCGTTCTTAGCATCATATGCTCGCGTAGTGCAACCCTTGCGCGTCTAGCCGTCCTTGTGCCTCATCATGGGTGCAGGGGCGGCACCCCGCTTGATCTTTGTTTAGTAGATCTGATCCGTTATGGTCGATCCTTGATTCATCAAGGATTAGTTTAATATCTGCAATAGTTAGGCCTTACAAAGGGTTGGAGGATCCAGCGGCATGCAGTGGTGTAGTTTGCTGCCCCTAGACAGGACGTTCCGAGGATCAACCTAGTGTTGGTTTTTAGGCCTTGTCTAGGGCTGGCTTACGTTTACCGTGCGTGAGTGCGAGGCCCAATCGTGAGTAGGATGATCCGATTATGCGGTGAAAACCCTAAATCGTCGTGGATCTCATACGCTTTATGTCGATCAAGCAGGACCACCATATATTCGGCCACCTTGGACGAATCATGGGTGAATCGGCTCCCTAAGCCGATTTACAGGATAACCTGAGAGCCGATCGAGGCTCGTATTTAATGTGTACGTGTGTGCCCCTGCAGAAACTAAGCGAGGCATCATCCACACCTTCCCGACCGTGTATAGGTCGGTGGCACGCCCTTGCGACCCAGCAGACGGCGCGCGACCAGGAGGCTTTGCGGGCCGTCGCTCTGAGGGACTGGGGCCAGCCGCAGCCCTAGTCGTTCCCGGCTCTACCGTGTTGGCCAGTCGCTGCCCGCCGGTGGGTTTCTGACGCCAACACAACCCACAACCCCTAGGTGTCGGTGGCTAAGGGAGGCCTGGAGGGTAGCTATGTTCGCGGAGACGCAAGCGAGCGTCTGCTCCCACCCGTCGACTGGCCACTCCAGCGAGATCCGCTATAATTGTAAAAAGATGGTGTCCGTCTTTGATAGTTTACTTTTTTTTGCTATAATTGTTCCGTTGTTTTGCTACTTTAGTATGAAAATTGTGCTACGATGTCTCTGGCGACGTGTCAGTTGAGGTCTCCGTTTTGTGTAGTTTGCAACATAGGAATACATTTTTTGCTACAACTATTTTGTGTCTTTGCTACAATTGCACAATATGTTCGCTATGGGATCTCGGGCAAGGTCTCCGGCATCGACGATTTTTTTTGCTACAATAGCATATTTTTTTGCTACGAGGTCTCCGGCCAGGTTCCAACGAGGTTTCCGACAAGCTCATCTTTTCTATTTTATATCATGATCGAACCGTTTTTTGCTACACTGAAGCAAAAGTGAGTTTTTTTTGCTACGGCAGCAAAAAGACACGTGTCTGTACGGAACCAGGAGGCTGGGAAATCAAATCCCGAGGATTCCTAGCACTGTCCTTAGTCAAAAGCCAACGTATTACTTTTTATGACTTTTTATGGAATGGAGATATCTGCACAGCTGATCTCTTCTGGTTCTGAATCACTTGGAGAGTTTTTCTCGTGTGCTCACCGCGGACCACCACGGCCGGCGAAACTACACGTACAGTTGGTCGATTTCGTCAGACGCAGAGAGCCGGTTCATACGTACCGCGGAGCACAGACAGTAACGGAGCGCGCACGAACGTCTACGTCGATGTCGAGTGGGGCGAATGTGATCGCGTCACCCCACTGTTCCTGCTCTGCTGCTACTCCGTGGGTTCGTGGAAAGTGGAAACGAAACGTATAGATCTACCGTAGATCGAATAGTACGCGCCGGTCGGAATAACGAGGATGTACCTACGACATACCGCTGCCGTGCAAGAGCCAACAGCCAGCCATGCGACGCGAGCGGTCGTCGCCTGCGTCGCTTTGGATTGACCGGCCGGTCGCTATATATGTCATGGGTGATACATACGACCCGGAACGGAAGCCAGATTCCGGGAGCCTAGCTTCAAAATTGAGTGTACTCAATGCCATTTGGAACATGCTGCTCTTAAATTTAAGTGTTCGTTAAAATTGTTGTAGCTAGAACAATTAATGGAATCCTTGAAAATAAGTACTAGCAGATGACATATAGTGTACTCAATACCATTTGGAACATACTATTTTTTTTGAATAGTAGAACATGCTTAAATTTACGAGTTTCTTAAAATATGTGCTTTTTTGGTTTGATAATTTTAACAGCATATATAGGTAAGATATTTGTTCATTTATTTTCCAAGAATTCTCAGAAAGCTTAATAATCAAAGTTTTGTTATCTGAATTTCTTACAAAATTTAAAATCAAAGTATTAAGATTAGGAGGAAATGACATCTTTTGTTTGCCTCCGTTGGAATTTAAAAAAAATATCAATTTTTTTGTGTGTGGTCTTCTTAAAATATGTGGAGCTGATCTAGTTGACACATCGACGTGATTGTGACACCATTTTAAAACAACCTAAATCCCAAAGCATGGCGTCATCCATCTGTCGCACAATTTCAAAGCAACGTTGACCTTTTCAATGTGGATCTAGATGACTTGAGCACATATATCAGCTAGATCGCATTTGCATCGTCCCAAAAGCTAGGGGAACAAGAAAGCCAAGAATTTGCAGGACAAGAAAAAGTTCTTCTTGATTCGGAAAGGAAAAGTGGAAACCAATATCACGTCCATTTACGAGTGATAGTATTGAGAAAATAAGTTAGCATGTTTTTGTGGAATTTTAGAATTTATGAAATGTTAAATAGTAGTTTCTGTCAAAAAAAATATATCCTTTTTTGAATTATGACTTTGCTTTTCATATCAAAATTAGGAGGAAAACAATTAATGTTTCCTACTTGGATTTAAAAGTATGACCTTTTGTTTTGTAGCTTTGATAAATGATGATGGGAGTGATCATATTGACATGGCGACGCGACAACGACACCTTTTTTTAAACCGCTTCGGATTAAGACCGTGGGAAAGGGTTGGTTGTATTTATCCATTTTTTAGAACGAAGATGTAGTTTAATATCCATTTCTACAGCTCAGGTTTGCAATACATCCACCCGGTCAACCTGTGAGTGCTGGAAAACAAAAGCAAAAAAATCTCTCATTTACAAAAATGTAATCACGTGAAGCATATCTTTTTTCTTGGAGAACAACAAGAATAGCACCGGCTTTTTCCCAGCGAAATCCAGCCCAAACGTGGGAACGAAAGGAATAGTGGAGGCTCTCTCCCGCCAAGTTGCTGTCCGTGTCCAAACGTGCGAGCAAACGCCAACGTGGGAAACACCGGCAGGCAAGGCAACCGCGCGTAGCCCAGACGTGCGAGCAAACCGCCACCTCCTCTTATATAAACTCCACCACCCACGCGGCAGCCTCATCCATTCCATTGTTTCATCCACCGCACGACGGTCAACACAACCTGCACCCTCTTCCGGATCCAAATCACAGCTCCTCCCGATTCATCCACGATCAACGCCCATGGCTACAGTCGCCGGAGGAGCAATGCTGCAGATGCGCGTCCCGTCGGCCTCGTCATCGGCGTTCGAGCCCGTGCGGCGGCGAAGAGGGGCGTCGGTGAGATGCGCAGCGGTGCGCGGGTCGGCCGGGACGAGGCCGGCGATGGAGGAGGACCATTACCGGACGCTGAGGCTATCGCCGGGGGCCACCAGGTGCGAGGTCAAGAAGGCCTTCCACCGCCTCGCGCTGCAGTACCACCCGGACGTCGCGCGCCACCACCACAACGACGGCGACGCCCAGGACCAGGACGACGCGGATTTCCAGAGGATCAACGTGGCGTACCAGAGGGTCATGGCCAACATGCGGGAGGCGGAGGCGAGGCTCGAGCACTGGCGCGCTCGCTACGGCCTCGCCGACGAGGACCTCGACCGGTACCGGCGCTACCTCCACGAGGACGACGGCGAGGACGACTGGTTCGCCGACCTCTGAAATCCTGAAACGACGGGCCGTGCTTCTAGCCATGACACTTCGACAGCTAGCGTTGTAAATTTGTGAATTTAGTGTAACTGTCTGCATTATTTCTCCCCTGTATTTCTGGGGAGAAGACTCGCATTCAGGGTTCTACCAAATGTACTCGGAACAGGTTCTTTTCATTGTGGATATAGAAAAAAAAAAGTAGGAGGAATTTTAATTTATATTGTGGTTCAGAGTTGCCTCTTTCGTTTTCACTGATAGTGGCAGTCTCGTACTGACATCGTGCCGGATGATTATAGGTGAAATGTTTCAGTTTTCTGGCTCAGGTTTTCATTTCTGCTACGTCTTTCTTCGAAGCTGAGCAAGGACTGTAATTGTGCCTACTGACGACCAATACAACACCATGCACTTAATGGACATAAAAAAGTTTGTAAAACTAAATTTTAAAATGTATCTGATGGGCTATTACTGCATGACCAAATTGAAGATGTCTGGAATCAGGATTGATTCTAGATATGAAATGATATGATACTCCGGATTATTTACCAGGGTCCGCTTCTACTGAACTGGTTGGTGACGAAACACAATCAGAAGACACTGAGAAAATATTCGTTTCTGATCACTGTATTAAACAAATGAACATGTTGAAACGGCGCCTACCTTTTCCAACGTTTCGTCACGTCTCATAGACTAACATAACATAATTAGTTTGTTGCTCTTTATCTTTGTTAAATAAAATCTTCTAATGAAGAGATGACGACCTTTTTTAAAAGAATAATATACATAGACGTCGACGTCTTCGTCTAGCGGGCACGAATGTGATCGCGTCACGGCAGCGCTCCTGCTGCTACTTGCCAAGCTCTCGTGGGTTCGTAGAAACGTACTGTTCAACGGAGTGCCACGTTGATTGAATAGTACCCGTCGGTCGGAGTGGACCAGGGAGAATGTACCAACCTCCGACCTGCCTGCCGCGTGCAAAACCCGACACGCGAGGAGTCGCCTGTGTCGCTTAATTTGGGTTAACCAGTCGCTACAGCGTGGCTGCGTCTGTGATGTCTATACGGCCCGGGTCGGAAGCTTCTATCCGTGCCAATCTGTCAGGTGCCTAGAAAATCCAGTTTGCAGATAGTGCATCGTATAATCTTAACTTAGTTGGATGGCAACGTCGGACTCATCTCCGGCCACCTAGTGGTGAGGATATATAGGCACAGGAAATCTGTATCCAGGTCATAATGGGATATAGAACTTGGCACTCGCAGGTACAGTAGCTTAGTGTTTCCAAAATCCATACTTGCATTGTTTTTCAAAGTTGATTTCGATTTCAGTATTAAAATTAGCAGGAAATGGCGTCTTTCGCTTGCCTCTTGTTGAACTTGCCTCTTGTTGAACTGTAAAAAAATTCGTTGTTTATTTTTATACTTTTTCGATCTAGCTGACACGAGGACGTGACAATGATACCGTTTCTAAAACCCACTAATCTCAATAGATGACAACATTCGATCGTCAAATAATTTCAAAGTGGTTATGGAGGACTTGAGCACACTAGATCACCTTGGTATTATGCCAATAGTTAGGGAGTCAATAAAATTCATGAGATGTCAAACGAGAAAAGAAATAAGTGATTTTCTAGATTTTAAAAAATATGATAAGATTATAATACAAACATTGTCATTTGGGTGATAGTTTTGTGGAAGTGTGTTCAGGAGGGTTGGATGGATTGTTTCTAGAATTTATCAAAAAATGATGAGAAAATTCATTTTTTACCGTACTATCCATATCAAATTATGAGGAAAGTGGGTTTTTGTATAGTTAAGCTTTAAAACTACAACCTTTTGTTTTGTATATTTCTTAAATTAATATGTGACGTGATCTAGCTAATTCGACGACATGACAACGACATCATTTTTAAACGGAAATACTTCTGTATTTACACGCATGAGTGTAGGTGTTTTCATCGCTATCCATTTTACTTTGAGATTCAGATAAAAGAAAATGGTCTAACTATGTGGTAAGGGGAGTTTTGTGTTTTACCGTTTTCGAGAAGTGAAGTACCCCCTCCTGCCCAAAATATGTTGCATATAAGGTTTGGTCAAAGTCAAACTCCATAAAGTGTTATCATCTATATTGATAAAAATATAAACATAAAAGAATAATATTTTTAGAATTTTTATGAAACATATTTTCATATTATATGCATTTGCCATAGTAGATTTTAGTATTATTATCTATATTCTTAGTCAAAGTTTGCATAATTTAACTTGCACGAAAAATTATGCGCAACATAAAATAGGTAGGAGGGAGTACTCCCTCGGCCCCTCCATCCGCAAATAAATGTATTTTCTGTTTTTATCTTAAGTCATAATATACCAATATGATGTTGCTACTCTTTCCTAAAAAAATGTTCAAATCTAAAACATTTGACCGGGGTCATTGCTTGCAATATCTGCACCCAGCGAACCTGTGAGTGCTAAAAACTATTTTTTCACATATTTTCTTCCAGAACCACAAATTAACAGCGCCCCTATTCCCAGCAAAATCCTATGGAAAATGGGGAACCCAGCACGCACGCACGCCGCGTGAGGAAAACCGAAAGGATAGGGTTTTTGTCCGTGTGCACGAACGTGCGAGCAACGCCAATGTGGGAGGCAACCGCCTCCTATTATCCTATATAAACTCCACCACCCACGCGGCAGCCTCATCCATTCCCATTCCATCTCGAGCAGTCAACCGAAGCAACAAGATCCAGATCCAAAAGCTCCGGCAAACTCCGCCCCAGCTCCTCTCCTCCATCGATCCGTTCACGATCCTCTTCTCTCTGCGCGCTTCTGAACCCATGGCCACCGTCGCCGGAGCTCCGCGTCCCCTCATCCTCCTCGTCCTCAACCCCGGTGCAGCGGAGCCGAAGGGCGCCGTCGATAAGGTGCGGCGCGGCGGCGGCGAGGACCGCCGGCGGGCTGGAGGAGGACCACTACCGGACGCTGAGGCTGGCGCCGGGCGCCACCAGGCGCGAGGTCAAGAAGGCCTTCCACCGCCTCGCGCTGCAGTACCACCCGGACGTCGCGCGCCACCACCACAACGACGGCGGCGGCGAGGACCAGGGCAACGCGGACTTCCAGAGGATCAACGTGGCGTACCAGAGGGTCATGGCCAGCATGCGGGAGGCGGAGGCGACGCTCGAGCACTGGCGCGCCCGCTACGGCCTCGCCGACGAGGACCTCGACCGGTACCGCCGCTACCTCCACGAGGACGACGACTGGTTCGCCGACCTCTGAGCTCTGCAGCGGCCGCCGCGTGCACGGTGCACGCTGTGGTTCTCGCCGTAGTTGCTGAAATGCCACTGTGTTATTTCTCCCCTGTTTTTATGTGGGGAGGAGGGATGCAGAGATTTCGTTCTAACAGTTGTAATTGGAACAGCTTGTGAATATGGAAATCATCAGAGGAAGTTTAATTTGAATTGTAGCTCGGGATTGCCTCTTTCGTTTTCAGTGATAGTCGCACCGTCCAACTGACATCCTGCCGGATGCTTCAGTTTTTTGGCTTAGGATTGCTTTCATTTTCTACATCGACTGTTCCCTTCTTCGAAGCTAAGCAAGGACTCTAATTGTGCAAGTGCAAAAGAAAAGGGGCTGTCTATTTTACAGTGCACTGAAACTAACACAAACTTCAGTCGCATTTCTACTGGTTACCCACACAACGGCACGCAAAAGTTTGATTACAAAAATGTTTCTGAAGCGCTGCTCTAGGACTAAATATAAAATGTCTGGAATCAGGATTGGTTCAGAGATACCAGAAGATATGTTAATCATCTTCGTTTCTTTATTGTTATCAAGTCCACTATCTGAACTGGTCGGTGATGAAGCACGATCACAAAGACGCTGAGAAGATATCCTTTTCCGATTTGCATTGCGCCGGATTAAACAAAGTAGTAGCATGTTCACACTGGGCCGACATTTCTTTTTTCCAAAGATTCGTCACGTCTCTTGGACTATCATAATTTTAGTTTGTTTATCTTGATGTAGGTATATGGCTTTTGTTGTTTGAGCATTCTGAAAATAATCATCGATCTCTCTTTCGGCCTAAGAGCATTTCCACCAAAATCAAATATGCAGTATTTACAGAAAAAAGTCTCAGATGCCATAAATTAGGGCGTCATCGTCTAGCTGCCACACACAAAATGCAAACACAAACAAACATATGAACCAAATATTTTGTACAAAACCATCGCACAAACACACATAAATTTAAGATCGGAGTTCCATTATCATAGCATGTTTTTAAAAGCATGACACATAGTTCAAAAGAATAGCATAGTTTGAATCAAACAATTTCACGAACACAATCAAAGTTCAAAAAAAACAAATGAACACCGCAAATGGTGCTCATGCCTAATCTTCTCCATTGGCTACTCCATTTTGTGTGTTTTATTAGGAACGTCGGTGGTCTTGAAAACATTGAAGGAGCACATGCCATCACCCGTCGAAGCTCCAAAGCCGTCACTTGTTGAAGGAATGGAAGCTACCATAAAAGTCATGATTCCACTCATGTCACCCACTGGATCACCCATTGGAGCACCCATTGGAGCTCCCATTGGAGCTCCCACATGCCTCCCATAGGTTATCCAAAGCCACTCATACCATCAATACCACCCATGGCTCTCATAGGAGCACCCATTGGAGCTCCCATGCCTCCCATGGGTTATCCAAAGCCACCCATACCATCAATGCCACCCGTGGCTCCCATATGAGCACCCATTGGAGCTCCCATGCCTCTCATGGGTTATCCAAAGCCACTCATACCATCAATGCCACCCATGGCTCCCATAGGAGCACCTATTGGAGCTCCCATGCCTCCCATGGGTTATCCAAAGCCACTCATGCCTCCAATAGGATCCCATATAAGCACTCATGCCTCCCACATGGGCACACAATGGTCGGTGTTGGCGCCGGCATTCAATGGCACGCCGCGGGGTCGTGGCGCAACAAACATCTGCCCGCGAAAGACATCAGCGCTAGGGTTTTGCTGCGGGGGAGGGGGTGGTAACTAAAGGCGCCAAGACAAATCTGGTGGCTGCTGCATGGGCGGAGGTAACGAGAAGGTTTGGGGAGTGACGGAACCGCCTGACATGTCAAGAATTTGGCCGGTAACGGTGGCGGCAGGGGAATCAGGCGGCCACACACACGAGGTTTCAGGATGATAGTTAGGCTACGCGTGTGATTGGCAATTTGCACAAGCCGACACCACAAATATACGGTGTAGGTTGCGTCAATATTCGGCGTGCCTTTTATTTTTACGACGCACAACATTATATGGCGTATGTTATAGAAGCGATTTTTTCCCCGCCGCATCGTATATTGACGGTTTTTTAGACGGCGCCGTAAAATTGCGCATCTGCTCTAGCCTGTCTTATTTCTCTCCTAAGGTAACAGACATGCACGATAGCTTTGAACAAGTTGACAACGAACCGCGAAGTCTAGGTACACATGTGCACATGGTTACTCGACTTTCTCACTTTGTTGGAGACTTGGGAGTACATGAAGACTTTCTCAAGAAAAGCGTCTCGCGCGTGTTGGTACGTCTGGTTCACATCGACGTCGATGAGGCGACTGTGATCGCGTCACGCCACTGTTCCTCCCTGCTGCTACTTGCAAAGCTCTTCTGGGTTCGTAGAAACGTACGTATAGAATAGTACGCATCGGTCGGAAACTACGACCGGCCGCTGGCGCGAGCCAGCCACGCGAGGGGTCGCTTGCCTGGAGTGTGTGGCTTTGGATTAACCGACCGGTTGTTACAGCTTTTTGTCTCGGAGTGATTCGGCTTGGAACGGAAGCTTCCCCGGCCGGCCGGCCGGAACAACGGTGGCTCGACAAAAGACCCAACCTCTGGCATGAGATATTTTTATTTTAACAATCTTACACTTATCTGATAGTCTCAAAATAGCTTACACCACTTCCCGTGGTTTTAGAATACTTGACCATACATGTTTGCCACATCACTTCCGCATCATGCAAACACTTGAAAAGTGGAATAAAAAATCAGGATTTTCATGAGATTTTGAGAGAGGAAGGAAGAATGAATTTTTTTGCTTCAAGAATTCAAAAGCACAACCATTTGATTGTAATTTTGATAAATGAAAGTTTATTTCGATTCTTCTCTAAGAAAAACATAAGTATACTTATTTTGTAGCTTGATAATCTGATGATTTGTTTTATAGCTTTGGTAAATGGTGTGGAGGCGATCTAGCTAGATATGACACGACGTCCTGACAATGGCACCATATTTAAACTACTCTGGATTAAACTGTGGCAATGAGAACTTAAAAGAATCCGATGTTTTATTTTCTAGCTTCTGTAAATGAAGTGGATAAGGTGGCCTAGCTGACACGAATACGTGACAACGACACAATATTGACAAATTCTTTCAATTAAAACCATTGGAAGGGGTGAGTTGTATTTATTCATTTTTTTTAGGACAAAGTGGTACTGTTAATAATCACTTTTTTAACAATCAATATCATATATATTTGTAGTTTAAAATAGTTTATAGTAGAGATAAGTAATTTATCTTCAACTATTACAAATAATAAAATCTAAAAGAACGAGTAGATCTTCGAGATATTTAAACTCCTCTTTATGTAATAGTAACATAATAATTTTGTACTTTTCTGAGAGCAAACAATACCAAAAGGTTTGCAATACATGCACCCGGTCAACCGGTGAGTGCTGAAAAACTAATTTTTATCGTCTTGTTGAAACTTGAAAAGGATCACGTGAAGCATGTACATTATCTTGGAGAACAACAAGAATAGGTAGCCCTAGTTGTCACAGAGCGAAATCCTATCGAAACAGGGAACCGAAGAAATAGGGACGTCGCCGCGTGCGGTGTCTCCCCCTTCCTCCCGGTCGCCAACCCAAACGTGGGAGCAATGCCAACGTGGGAAACACGGGCAAGCAAAGCCAGCCGTACGTAGCTATATAATCCCCATGCCCGCACGCGGCAGCCTCATCCGTTCTTGATTCTTGCACCAACGCGGTCAACACAACGCACCAGCTCATCCGGATCCAAAGCTCCGACGATAAACTCCATCGCAACACATCTCGATCGATCCGCAATCTTCTGTTGCTCTTGGCGCGCTTCTGAACCCATGGCTACCGTCGCCGGAGGAGTAGTGCTGCAGCTGCGCGTCCCTACGGCGTCGTCTGCGTTTGATCCCGTGCGGCGGCGGAGGACGCCGTCGGTGAGGTGCGCGAGCGTGCGCGGGGCGAGGTCCGCGGGCGCGGTGGAGGATGACCATTACCGGACGCTGAGGCTGGCGCCGGGAGCCACGAGGCGCGAGGTCAAGAAGGCCTTCCACCGCCTCGCGCTGCAGTACCACCCGGACGTCATGCGCCGGCAAGGGGAGGACAACGACCGGGGCAACGCGGATTTTCAGAGGATCAACGTGGCGTACCAGAGGGTCATGGCCAACATGCGGGAGGCGGAGGCGAGGCTCGAGTACTGGCGCGCCCGGTACGACCTCGCCGACGAGGACCTCGACCGGTACCGGGGATACCTCCACGACGACGACGGGGACGACTGGTTCGCCGACCTCTGAGTGCTGCTGGATCTCGCCATGGCATGACAGAGTTAGCATTTAGCAGCACTGTAAATTTGTGAAATCCCCGCAAAAAAAAAACCCCCCGCAAATTTTGTTGTTGTTGTGAAATCAATGCCACCGTGAAACTCCTCCCCTGTTGTTTTTTCGTGGGGAAAAGGGACACAGAATTGCGTTCAGGGTTCTGAAAGTTGTACTTGGAACAACTCATTTTCATTGTGAATATAAAGAACATGTGAGCAATTTTAATCGGAATTGTGGCTCGATCAGGATGGCCTCTTTCGTTTTCAGTGACAGTGGCGCTGTCGCATTGGATGCTTGTAGGTGAAATGGTTCAGCCATTCTTATTTCGTTTGATGATGGTTCGATTTTCTTCATGAACTGGTCTCTTCTTCTTCGCTTACTCTGTGCAAGCTGAAGAATTACTGTAACTGCGGATGTATTGTCTAACCATTGTATTCTACTGACGACCGACACAGCACAAACCATGCATTTGATCAACTAGAAAATTGCTCTCGAAACTCGAAAGTGTTTTCAGCGACAGTGGCCCTGTCGCATTGGATGATTGTAGGTGAAATGGTTCAGCCATTTATTTCGTTTGATGATGTTTGGATTTTATTCATGAACTGGTCTCTTCTTCCTGAGTTAATAGCATAAATCACCACTTTGATGGTGAAATTTACCGTATACCACCATTTTACGTTTGCGGGACAGAAAACCACCAGATTTTGCGAGGTTTTTTGCAGAATGCGCTAATAGCTGATTTGGAACGAATTGACACGAAATTTGACCAGTTGGGCCCATTGTCAGGGCTGAGCTGGCATTGGTCCCACTTGTCAGCGCACTTTAAGAAATAAAAAAGATAAAGGGAGGTGGAGGTCTTCTCCTTTATCCCCCACCCCCGACAACCACCGCTCCCAGCACCGACGAGCACCGCCTCCTCCAACCTCCGGCCTGAGCTCCGCTCTTCTCTCCCCGCTCGGCCCCATCTCCTTTTCCACCGGTGGTGCGACGCACCTCTTCCGCGAGCTCCACATGGCCTCCCGTACATCGCAGATCTCGCTCGCGAGTGGAGCTGGGGACGGATGGAGGAGACGGCGGTGGAAACTCGTCCAGCCGCCATGGCCAAGTGCTCGCAGATCTCGCGCTCGAGGCCGTGGCCTCCTTCATCGAGCAGGATGCATGCCTTGCCGGCGCACAACAGCGGTCGGGGTGGAGATCCGTTGGCAGTCGGCGGCGCTGTCCTGCGCTCCTCGCGGTCTTCGCCGGCAAGCGAGCGCTTGCTGCCGGCTTTGGGCGTCAACGGCGGTCACGCGGGTTGGGGAAATGTGGGTTGGGGAGGGGCTTGCGTTGCCGGAGTGCGGGGCGAGCAGCTCTGCGGCGGCGGCTCTCTGCGGCGCCGCTCGGGAGTGGAGCTGGGGACGCGGGGAGGTAGGGTGCGTGCAGTGGCCGCGCAGCGGCGGCGGTGCTCGACGGCGGCCGCGCACAAGTCGAGCAGGGGGCCGGTACTGGTAGTGATGGTCAACGCGGAGAGATTGGGGATAAAGGCTATTTTTTTAAAAAATTCGGCTGACAAGTGGGGCATAGTCCACATCAGCAAGCTACTGCGTCGTCGTTTCCACCTCAGCTCTGGCTAGTGGGCCCAACCTGTCAAATTTCCTGTCAATTCGCGTTTTGTTCGCGTTTAGCGCATTCCGCAAAAAACTAAGCAAAATCTGGTGGTTTTTTTGTCCCGCAAACGTAAAGTGGTGGTGTTCGGTAAATTTCACCATCAAAGTGGTGGTTTTATGCTATTCACTCCTTCTTTCTCGCTTCCTCTATGCAAGCTGAGCAATTGCTGTAACTGCGGATGTATTGCCTACCCATTGTATTCTACTGACGACCGACACAGCACAAACCATGCGTTTGATCAACTGGAAAATTGCTCTCGAAAGTGTTTACCATGTGCTGCAACGCATGGCCAAAAGAACTCTAGAACCCATTGTGTAGGTCTCCTCTCCTCCAGTTTTATTGTGGGTAATAGGGATACACAGTTGCGTTCAGGGTTCTGACAGTTGCACTTGGAACATTTCATTTTCATCGTGATCAATTTTAATCGGAATTTTGGCTCAGGATCGCCTCTTTCGTTTTCAGTGACAGCGGCCCTCTCGCACTGGAAGCTTGTAGGTGAAATGGTTCAGTTTTTATGTACTGGAACGTTCGTCCATTTGTTTTGTTTGATCATGCTTGGATTTTCTTCAGCAACTGTTCTCTTCTTCCTCGCTTTCTCTATGGAATCTGAGCAATCACTGTAACTGTGCACGATTTGTCTACCCCCTGTAATTCTACTGACGACCAAACACAGCACAAACCATGTGTTTGATCCACTGAAAAAACTTGCTTCTGAAACTGTTCACCATACGCATAGATTTCTGGAACCCACTGCTTGACTTAGATCTGACGGTTAAATTATTCACCTATGTCTATCAAGTGCTCTACACTGAACTGGTCGGTGAAGGAACACGATCAGGACACGGCGCCCAATTAAACAAAGTAGCACTCGTTTTCGCACGGGTCGGCCTACTTTTGCCCACGGATTCGTCATGCCCCTTAAACGTTTGCTGTGCAAGCATTCTGGCAACAACCATCTTGTGTCTTGCACAGCTAACCGACATAAAAGGCTTTTCAACAGCCATGACAAAGTTCAGAACAAAACAATGAAGTTCAGCTACACATGCAACATGCACATTGTTTACATAACAACTTTCTCAACAAACTGTAGCGCTTTGCGCACTATTGTCAAACCGACAATTTGCCTGTCTCAATCAGTGCTTGTACAATTGTATGGCTTCTACTCCGTTGGCGGATGTATGAGGATTTTATGGATTTTTGTAAGGAGGAAGTTGCCAGAGAGTAGCCCGGTGCAAAAATGACAGAAATGTTAACCAAGGGAGCGATCATTCCCCCGTTGGTAACATTTTTGTAAGAAGGGAAGTACCGCGACAACCCATTGGTCGACTAGTATATAGCTTCTGCTCTCATTGTTGAAACATGCATGTCATTTAGATTTGGACATACTCCTATTTATTAGCGTGTAACTTTCACCACCACGTAGGGTATTGTTGGCAACCAAGTATTTGATATTGACAAGGGATTAACTTGTCAATGCCTATGGATTATAGGCTAGGGTTTAGTTAGAAGTAGAGGGCAAGTAGATCTCGAAGGTTTCAGCTGAAAAGTACTCGACGAATATGAAAACTAGGGTTTGCAGACAATGATTCGATGATCTTCTCGTCCCTCGACCCCCCCTTTATATAGGTGGAGCCGAGGGATTCGTGCTATACAAAGATTACATAGTCCGGGACGGTTTCTAACTCATCCCGCCAGATTACAAATAACACTTCCTATTACAACTCTATCTTTTCCTTAAATACATCTTGGGCTCTCGAGTCTTCTTATTCTTCGGGTAGCGGGCCTTCAATAAACCCCGGGTACTATATTAGGCGGGCCCATTTGGGATGCCTATGTCAGCAGCCCCCGAGATTTTGCTTGAATCATAGAGTCGTGGAAAATCTCCACTCGTTTATTTTTACTCGAAAGCTCTAACTTTCATACTTTTTCTCATAAAATTCTATATTGTACAGGGATATTGGTAGTTGGGGCTAGTTCATCCGACGGATCGTGTACTAGTTAACCGCTCTAGTGGCAATCCGCAAAAACCTACTTCAAAATCACGTCCCCGGACATGATTTCGGGATACCGGTGTAAACTTCGACGAGCGCCGCTTAAGGTCTTACCATTCTGTCGAGTCCCGGCTAAATTTATCGAGTACCTAACGCGTCCGTCAGATTTTCCTTCGTATCTCGTTGATACGGATAAAAGTAGCAGTAGCGCAGTCTTCGGCGATGCCACGCCCAACGTAATAGGTCCGGGGTCTTACCTTCGCAATTTTGCGGCATTCGGAAATTGATCGCAACTTCGGCGTTCCGAGAATATATTGTCGAGTGCTTTTCCGACTGTTGGAATGGCACATTTTATTGAGTCAAATATGACTTATATTGCTTTCCCGATGGGAGTATATGGAGAGTTAATGATAACTCGAAATATATTCCCTTGCTTGTTCTATTTTTCCTTTGTCAATTTCATCGGGCACGCGAACAGCGTTCCCGATGGGAGTAGCCCCCGAGGCTACAGCCAAGAACTTGTGCTTGGTTGTAGACTCAACATTTTAGTCCACCGTGTCACTATATTGCCATTATCTCTTGATATTCTTTCCTCCTTCTTCTCTCTTTCTTTTTTTTTTTTTTTTTTATCGGATGCGCGAACAGCGCTCCTGATGGGAGTAGCCCCCGAGGCTACAGCCAAGAACTTGTGCTTGACTGTAGATTCAACATTTTCTATATTTGCCATTGTCGAAATTTTTCTTTTTTCAAAGTAGCCCCGAGCATTTGGGCAAAAACTTGTTTCGACCAAAGGCTCCCGATGCATTCAAATAACTTATCCCGTCGCCATTCTCCTTTATCTTGTCGACATGCTTTCCCTTGTCAAATTTTCTTCAACTCTATCACTGGTCGATATTTTCCTGCTTTGTGGGTCCGTCGTTCCCACCATGTTGACACGTCGTGCAAGTGGGGGACACACGTCCTCCGCTTTTTCTGGTGCTCGTGCGGTAACGCTTGTCCCAGTAAAAATACTTTTTTGCCCTTGTAACCAGAAGATCAATTCTCACCACACGATTTCCTCATCCAACGGTACACTCGCTTCACCCAATTCTTATATAAACCTGTCTTCAACCTCCGTTCATCCCCTCGCTTGCGCCGCTCACCTGTTCCTCTTCGCAAATCTTCCTCTCGCGCCCAATCTTCGCCGATTTCCCGCTCTCGCATACATTGCTCAACCCGCTTCCGTGGATGCCGCCGCGTGCGCGTTTGACCCGCCACAGCACTCCGCAGTCCGCGATGGCCGCCGAAGATTTTGAGTGGGAGAGATCCAAGATCTCCAACCAAGACTCCAACCTGATGAAAAGGCTTGGCCTGGATGAAGAAGGAAGGCGCCATCCGCTTTCCCGGTGAAGAAAGCTATCCCAAGCCTCCAATGGAGTATCGGGTTAGTTTCGTTGATCATCTTATCCGCGGCCTCTCTACCCCAATCCATGATTTCCTCCGCGGTCTTCTCTTTGTCTATGGGATTCAACTGCATCATCCGACCCCCAATTCCATCCTTCACATTTCTATTTTTATCACCCTTTGCGAATGCTTTCTTGGAGTTGCTCCTAATTGGGCTCTTTGGAAACGCATCTTCTGCCTCCGCCGCAATGGCTCCCACAACGTCACTTATAACATAGGTGGCGTTGTTATCCGTATTCGTACCGATGTCGATTATTTCGACGTCAAGTTTCCTGATTCTGTCCAAGGATGGCGCAAGAAGTGGCTTTACATTCACGAAGAAAGCGCCAACTCCGTTGAGCACAACATAATTCCCTTCGACGGAGTGCCAAAATTCAGCGCCGTCGCTCCCGGGATGCCGAAGCTTCGAGGAAGAGAAAAGGCGACGAGAGGCGCTCATGTCTCGCATTCGCCGGCTTCAAAATACTCGAGGCGAGGAGCTATCCGGTGTTCAAATCACTGCTTACTTCCTTAGGATTAGAGTGCAGCCTCTTCAGTGCTCGCAAAAATCCCCTCGTGGACGTACTCGGTGAAAATGACGCCAACCGAATCTCCGGTGACCTTTCCACCAAGGACTTGGAGAAGTTGGTTCGAAGGCTTTCGCCTCGGGCAAAGATCCAGTTCCTTCTTCTTGTCGTGTGGAACCATACAGCTCCACCAATCCACTCCCCAAGGTATTTTGTCTTTCCGCGTTTTTATCTTGTTGCACCTTTTTTCTTGCATCTCATTGTACTGTCATGTCTTTACTTTTTCTTTGGTTTCTATTTTTTCAGGATCATCCTAGTATAACTTCCCTTCCTCCTCTTCCCGAGGGTGGAGAGGTCGAAGAAATGACCATCGTTGCCGACGATACTCAAGCTTCTTCGTTCCCGAAAGTGAAGTTGCGGGTTCTCACAAATCTGCGGCTTCTCATGAGAGAGAGGCTGAGTCCGAGGCCGGTGAGTCGACCGAATCCCTTCCTCCCGCTGTTTCTCCGAAGAACAAAAGGAAAAGGACCGAAGTCGAGGATTCTGGCATTTCTAAGGCTGAAGAAGTTGTTCCTTCGGATCCGAAGGCAGCTTATGATCCTTATTTTGAGTCCCTCATCAGCTCGTAAGTCAATTTTATCTCTCCTCCTTTTTTGATGTACTCGAAAAGTTTAACTCTCGTCTTGCTTTTTATACTTGTCGATTTTTGTTTACTAGTGATGAGGAAGAAGTACCAGCTATC
Organism: Lolium rigidum; assembly: GCF_022539505.1. Lineage (NCBI taxonomy): Eukaryota > Viridiplantae > Streptophyta > Magnoliopsida > Poales > Poaceae > Lolium > Lolium rigidum. The sequence continues at coordinate 330,528,378 of NC_061508.1, forward strand.
GACGTAGCTCCTCGGACCAGCACGTCACGTACTGTGCTTGTTTCAGACGCGTTAGTTGAAGGAGATGAAACATCGTCTCCCCAACAAAACGTCGTCACTACTACTCCACCGTCAAGCCCCCTTGTCCCTTCGCCAAAAAGGGCAAGGGTTGAAATGGTCGTTGAGCCTCCTCCTCAATTGGGCAGCTCTTCGTCGCAGCTCTTAGATGATGTAAGTTTATCGAGATCTATATTTCCTCTATTTTGCTTTTGCGGACCCTTACTCTTGTAATGCCGAAGTTTTTCCCCTTCTTACTTTTTTCTTTGACAGCCTATGATCAAGGATCTCATCCGCATCGGGTCCCAATTTATTGGGTACCGCGAGTATGCCAGCAGAGCCGAAGGTAACGACTGTTGTACTTGCTGTTTTTCCTTGAATTTTTACTCCTTCTGCTTGTCGCTATTTTGAATCTTTCTTCTCTTTCTTTTCCTTTCTCAACAGAAAAACTTGCAGAGGCTAACAAACGTGCCGAGACACTTTCTCGGAATCTTGAGAAAAGTGAAACGGCTCGCAAGAAGGCTGAACTTGCCGCTAGCGAAGCCAGAGCTGAAGCTGATGATGCCAAGGCAAAGGCTGCTAGTGTCGAAGAATTGCAGCAAAGGCTCAAAGATGCTGAGTCTGCCTTGCACGAGCAAAAATCTGCACAGGTTGCACGAGAACAAGGGATCATCAAGCGCTTGAATTCGCAAAGTCGACGCACGCTGAGTAATATCGCTTGTCCCTTCTTTTTGTTTGTACTTCTTGTTTCTTGGTTTTCGACTAACATTCCGTTTTATGTGGCAGCTCAAACCAACCAAGATTTTGATCTCGGAGAAATCTGTCAATGACCCTCTCCTTGACGCACTTTCTCTTCTAGAGTCCCATGGACGCGAAATTCGTGAAGGTGTGGCCAATGCCAGTGGGGCTTTGTCGGCGTTGTTCCCCTACTTCTTCCCGAAGAAAGAGGAACCTTCGACTTTCCTTGACCTCGCCAAGATGTTCAATACATCAGAAGATCTTGGGCTGAAGCTGCGCCATGAGAACATGAAGGTAGCGGTTGAAAATACTGTTGCTCTGTTGCCGACGGTCGACGGACTCTCGACTGGACAAAGGTTGGCGACACCGATCTGATAGAACAGTCGAGGTGGAAGTCACTGATGAAGGCGGCCAAGCCCAATACGAAGAAAATCTTGGCGTATCTCGGAATCCAGCCAACGTCGACTCCTAGTTCGTCAAGGCCGGAGGTCTAGTTGCATGCCTCTGTTTTTCTTTTGCTTCTTTTGCTCTTGTCGCCAAAGTAGTCTTTTGGCGACACGTATTTCCCTAGCCCTACTGTAGGGCCCTTGTAATTATTCTCGAGAGATTAATGAAGAACTCTATCTTCGCCTGTTTTTTAATGTTGTTCTGTTTTAAATTTCAGTTGATATTTGATAACTATACTCCAATTCCTACTCCTTCCAATGGTTCGCCTTCTTCCCGCGCGGAGAGAACTGTTACTGATACTGCACCTGTCGATGATACCCTGTCGCAAGAATTGAATGATCTTCGACAACAACTTCAGTATGCGAAAAAGCAAACACTTGTGATGATGGAGCAGTCTCGTAAATCATCCGAAGCCGAAAAGTTGCCCTTCGACAGGTCCATGAGGCTATGGCTGCTAAGGAGATTGCTGTTTCGAGGCCGAAAAAGCGGTCACTCGAGAAAATTTCATGCTCGAGTTAATGAATGAAGCCGGTGCGGATATGTCGGGTATGTTTGTCTCGTCTTGTGATATCTTTCATCTTCATGCTATTGTCTCCTAAAGGTTGTCCCTTTGTTGTGTTGATAGGTGCCTTTATTGATGCTGCTGCCGAGGAAGAGAGGGTAAACACTAGGACAAACCTCCTTGTCAATCTTTCCTTGGACCATGGTTCTTTGTTTTGGGCCACTCCGGAGAGGACCCGCCAAATTGTCAGATTTCAGGATCGTACCTCTCAAACCCGTGATTTCCTTCACTTCTGTACCAAAACCTTATCTATGGTTTACAACTCCATGTTTCCTCGGAATGTCCCACCAAAAACTCTTCCTGAATTGATGGAAAGATTCAAGGATGCTCGCAGTATCCACGATTTTGTCAAAGCACAACTGGTAGCTGGTGCCAGATTTGCTCTTATCATGCTCCAGATCTGTCACTCAAAGCTTGACCTTGCCCAAGTTGTCGAGAGGGTTCATCAAAAGGTAAAACGCCGGAGAGTTGGTGTTGATAGGATTAACACGAAGGTTACACCTATAGCCGAAGAAATGATTGAGGACCTTCTTCGGATGGATGCCGACTTTTTGCCGATGGCCATTATGCCGACTTTCTTGGTGCTGCTCCCGAGGAGAACAGAGTTACTCTTGACGACATACCGAATCAAGACTAGTTATTTGCTTCTTGTAGAAATTTCTTCTTTGTAGTCCATGACCATATTGTAAAGCAACCATTATATTTCTATGTTTGCCTAGCCCCGAGTGTTTCGGTGACTTTTTCTATATTTGTATATTTGCGAGGTTGTGGACCAAGGCATTTGTATATTGAAGGCGAGTATGAGCCCCCGAGCTTTTATTGAGTACTATTTTGTATTTTTATTGACTCACGAGGTGTTTGAATACCAAGGCAAGATTTTTTCTTCTTTTATCGATGAACTATATTGAAATTCGTCGGAACGATGACTTTGGTCGCGTTGACAAAGAAGAAGGTGATATAGCCACTATCTTTATTATATTGCAGCACCGCGAGCCCGCCTCATTAAAAACCTTCTCCGGCCCCACTCGGTGCCCCGAAAAAGGAAAAGAGTGCGTCTGAAAACTCGCGGGCGTTTCATTATATTGAAGTTTTACAAGGACTATATTTCGACTCTAGGCGTAGAACCGCCTGAGTTGCGCCACGTTCCAGGGGTTTGGCTCCTCCACCCCTGTCTTCTTGTCCTTTATCCTGTATGCTCCTCCTCCGATTACTTCCGTGACGATGTAAGGGCCGAGCCACGGTGACTCGAGTTTTTCATGACTTTTTTGCGTGAGCCGAAGAACTAGGTCGCCCACCTGAAAAGATCTTGGCCGCAAACGTCGACTGTGGTAATTCTTCAAGTCCTGTTGATATTTGGCTACTCGAGACAATACTTCGTCTCGAGCTTCATCAAGTGCATCCACATCATCTTCTAATGCTTTTCTCGACGTTTCTTCGTCATACTCCGCGACACGTGGAGAGTTGTGCTCTATCTCGATTGGTAGTACGCTTCGCTCCATGTACCAGAAAGAACGGAGTTTCCTGTGTCGCTGTATTTGGAGTTGTTCGGATGCTCCACAACACACTTGGTAGTTCTTCAGGCCAGGTATGTCGAGCTTTTTCTAGTGGTCCTAGCAAGCGCTTCTTGATGCCATTGCAGATGATGCCATTGGCTTTCTCGACTTGCCCATTGGTTTGAGGGTGTGCAACCGATGCAAAGCTCGAGCTTGATACCCACCTCTTCGCAATAGTCTTTGAATTCATTGGACGTGAAGTTGCCGCCGTTGTCCGCTGACGATGCTCGTGGGGCACTCCAAACCCGAAGACGAGGTCTTTTATGAATTTTACTGCAGATGCTCCGTCCGGTGAATTTATCGGCTTTGCTTCTATCCACTTTGTGAATTTGTCGATAGCTACTAGCATGTATTCCTTTCCTCCCGGCGACGATTTGTGTAACTTGCCAACCATGTCGAGTCCCCATTGTGCAAAGGGCCATGACAAAGGTATTGGTGCTAGCTCGCTGCTCGGAGAGTGAGGTTTTGCGGCAAACCTTTGACACGCGTCGCAAGTTCGTACTATGTCCTTAGCGTCCTCTATTGCTGTCAACCAGCAGAATCCTGCCCGAAAAACCTTGGCTGCGATAGCTCGACTACTTGCGTGGTGGCCACATATTCCTTCATGTACGTCCTTTAGAATTATTCTTCCTTCTTCGGGTGTAACGCACCTTTGCAAGACGCCCGAAATACTTCGCTTATATAATTCTCCTTTAACCACCGTGAAAGCTTTGGAGCGTCGGATTACTCGCCTTGCCTCAACTCGGATCATCCGGTATTTCTTTCCCGAGGATATATGATATGTATGGCTGCATCCATGGTATCCGTATTACTAGGACCAGGTCTTGCTCTTCTTCTTCTTCCTCTTGCTTCTCCTTGATAGCCCCCGAGGGTTTCTTCTCCTTCTTTTTTGATTTTGTCGTCTCAGTGGATCTCTCTGTTATCTCCTCCCAAAATACACCTGGTGGGACCGCAAGGCACTGCGACCCGATGTTTGCAAGAACGTCGGCTTCGTCGTTGCTCAATCTCGCTAATATGTTTTACTTCGCATCCATCGAACAATTTCTCGAGCTCATTGTACACCTCCTTGTATGCCATCATGCTATCATTGACCGCGTCACATTGGTTCATAACTTGCTGAGCTACCAACTGTGAGTCGCCAAAGATTTTTAGTCGAGTTGCTCCGCAGGCTTTCGCCATCTTCATCCCGTGTATGAGAGCCTCATATTCCGCTTCATTGTTAGATGCGTTAGGGAACGTCATCCGAAGGATGTACTTCAACTTGTCGCCTTCAGGTGATATGAGTACTACTCCTGCGCCAGCCCCTCAAGCCTCTTGGACCCATCGAAGTTCATAGTCCAGGTTCTCGATAAATCTGGGGGTCCTGTACTTTGTAACTCCATCCACTCTGCGATGAAGTCTGGTAGTATTTGCGACTTTATTGCTTTTCTTTTTCATACGTGATGTCCCGAGGGGAAAGTTCTATTCCCCAAAGGGAGACACGACCCGTAGCTTCTGGGTTGTTCAGTATATTTGACAAAGGAGCTTCATTGACCACTATGATCGGGTGTGCCGAAAAATAGTGGCGCAGTTTTCGTGCTGTCGTGAACACTCCATATGCTAGCTTTTGGTACTGAGGGTACCTTTGTTTTGAGGGAGACAAGACTTCGCTCACGAAGTATACTGGTCGCTGTACTCCATGGATTTTCCCTTCTTCTTCTCTTTCGACAACTAACACCGTGCTAACCACTTGGGGTGTGGCTGCAATATACAGCAGGAGAGGTTCCTTTTCCTTTGGAGCCACCAGGATTGGTGGTGTCGATATTTTTCGCTTCAAATCCTCGAAAGCTCTGTCGGCTTCTTCGTTCCATTGGAATTTATCTCCTTGTTTGATCAGCGCATAAAATGGTAACGCTTTTTCTCCTAACCTGGCGACGAATCTGCTCAAAGCTGCGACCCGCCCAGTTAGTTGCTGTATTTCTTTCAACTTTGTTGGCTTCCTCATTGTTACTATGGCTTGTATTTTGTCGGGATTTGCTTCAATCCCTCTTGCTGAAACTAGAAACCCCGAAGTTCTCCCGTCGGGACGCCAAAAGAACACTTCGTCGGGTTCAGCTTAAGGCAGAATTTGTCGAGGTTGTCAAAAGTTTCTTTGAGATCCTCGATCAGCGTTGTCCCCTTTTTTGATGTTATGACGACATCATCGATGTATACTTGCACGTTTTTCCCGATCTGTGTTGCTAAACATTTCTGCATCATCCTCTGATATGTTGCTCCCGCGTTTTTTAGACCGAAGGGCATTGTCTTGTAGCAAAACACGCCGTACGGTGTAATAAACGCTGTCTTGGCTTCATCATCTTCTTTTAATCTGATCTGGTTATAACCGAGTATGCATCCAAAAAGGAAAGACGTTCACAGCCTGCCGTGGAGTCGATGATTTGATCGATCCTTGGGAGGGGAAAGTGATCCTTAGGGCAATGCTTGTTTAGACACGTGAAGTCGACGCACATGCGAAGGACTGTCGTGTTTTTCTTCGGCACCATCATCGGGTTAGCTACCCATGTGGCTTCGTAGATATCTCTCCGATAAAACCAGCTTCCTCTAGTCGATTTATTTCTGATAGCATGGATTTGCGATTTGGTTCCGAAAACGCCGCAAAGGTTGTCTCGATTGGTTTCGCTGTTGGATCCAAATTTAGGTGGTGCTCGGCAAGTTCCCCGGGTACTCCTGGCATGTCGGCTGGACACCATGCGAAGATTTTCCAGTTCTCACGGAGGAACTCGACGAGCGCGCTTTCCTATGCGATATCCATGTTGTTTGCAATGGATGTCGTCTTTTTTGGATCTCGTCGGGTGAATCTGCACCTCCTTGGAATTTTTCTCCGTGTTGAAAGTTGATTCCTTGTTTGGCCTTCCGACGTCTGGCAGTACGTCGTAATCAGTCATGCTCTTCGACGCCAAGTATTCCGCTTGCATCCCGAAGGTTTCGACAGTCGATGGAAATCCTTGTCGCACTTATCGCCTAAAGCGAAACTCCCTTTGACCGTGATTGGTCCTTTGGGTCCATGCAATCTCCATAACAGGTATGTATAGTGTGGTACTGCCATAAATCTAGCGTATGCTGGTCGTCCCAACAAAGCGTGGTACTGCGATGGGAAATCCACGACTTCAAACTCCAGCTTCTCGATTCTATAATTTTCTCGGGTTCCAAACTCGAACGTCGAGGTTGATCTTCCCCAATGGGTAACTTGGTTTCTCTCGGTGTGATGCCGTGGAACCTTGTGTCCGTTGGCTTCAGGTTTGCTAAGGATATGTTCATCTTCCTCAATGTATCCGCATACATGAGGTTTAGGCTGCTGCCGCCATCTATGAATACTCGAGAAACGTCAAATCCTGCGATAACCGCCGGCGTGAATGAGTGCTGATTGCCCCGGTCGAGGAACCCGCTGCGGGTGGTCCGCTATGGTGAAGCCGATGTCTTGTCCCGACCAATTGAGGTACTCAACCGTTGGTGGAGGCATTTTCTCTGCCATGAACACCTGTCGCGAGATTACTTTTTGAGCTCTATTGGATGGCCTTCCCTTCGAATCATCGACACTGCTCCGTTGGAGTTAGGATCAACATAGGGTGGTGGTGCTGGTGCTGCCGCTATTCTGAGCTGGTGTTGATTGCCTTCTGTAATCGCGGGAGGTGGCGGTAGATGAATTTCGCTCCTAGGCTCCCGAGGGTTTCTCTGTGCTGCTCGTGCGTGAGCGTTCTCGCACATCCGAACATTGCTTGGAAATTTCGACAATCTTTCTCGCAGTGTCCCGACTGTCTTTTCCCATTGCTATCGAGGAAAAAATGCATCCGGCACGGTCCGTTCAGCATTTCTTCGGGAGACATAAAAGGTCGTGGAAACCTTGGCCCACTATTTTGCCTCGTTACGGGAGTCGTCCCTATTATCGCCTCGCTGCTCATTGCTTCTCCGATAATCATCTCTCGTTGCTTGCTCCTCGTATTTGACCGAAATCCTGCCGAAATTTGCCCCGGGGCGTCGTAATTCCGATACTCGTCGAGGAAATCGTCGCCTCGTCGATAATTTCGACTACGGTCCTCCTCCGGCGACCTGTGTCGTTTATTGTGGACAGCGTCTTCTCCGTCTGCCCATCTATTCGCTATCTCCATCAACGCGGATACCGTTTTTGGATTGGTCCTTCCCAAGTCCTCGACAAAATCTCCGCGCTCGATTCCCGCGACAAACGCATCTATTGCTCTCTCGTCGATATATTTTCTCGCCGAGTTTTTTATGATGTTCCACCTTTGGATGTATTTTCTCATTGACTCATCCGGCTTTTGTCGACACGCCCTCAACTCTTCCAACGATGCAGGCTTCTTGCATGTGGATCTAAAGTTCTTGACGAAAACGTCCTCGAAACTTTCCCGAACTGTCGATGGATCCCGGCGGAAGTTTTTTGATCCAAGATCGAGCGGCTCCACTTAAGTGCACCTGAATACTTTGCATCGCCGTTGCTCTAGTTCCTCCAGCTTAGCTTCACCGTCTCGAGGTAATCAATTAACCGGTCCTCCGGGTCTTGCAAGCCGTCGAACTTTTGAAGTGATCGGGTAACTTGAATCCCGAGGGGACTCGAGTTTTTCGGACTCTTCTCGTGAAGCACGCGTAGACCACACATATCCTCGTCATTAAGCTCCGGGGACCGCCGATGATCTCTTCTGCTTTGCCTTGCTCTATCGACCCTCGCTTGTGCTCCTATGTCTCTTGCTCCACTTGGTCCTTCCGGAGCTGCCGCCGTTGCCGCCGCAGGTCGTGGACTATTTTGCCTTGTCGCTCCTTCGGGAGGCGTTGCTACGAACGCTGTCCCCATAGCTCCAACTCCTGCCAATGCCATGTTGTATAGTGTTTCCCTTGGATCTCCTGGGGGCGGCTTGGATGCGAGGATGTAAGCTTGTGTCGCCATATACCCAGCTTCTGGTGTCTTAGGGATAATATTTCCTCTTGTATCTATCGTCATAAAGGACATGTCGAGGTTTTGAACCAAGTACTCTCTTTCGCTTCGGGTATGTGTTGTAGCCTTGATCTTCCTCCGTTCCGAGCCTCCCTGTGGCTATCACCCGAAATTCTAGATTGTCCACTTAGATCTGCCCTTCTCCTCGCTGGATGCGAAGCTGCCTCCTTTCTCCTGTTTAGCTCAGCTGTCCGTTTTTCTATTTCTCGGGCAGTTCGTGCGAGCATATATTGATAAGCTTGCAGTTCTTGAGCTGTAGCTGTTGTCGTCATTGGTTCTTGAACCATCTATGGCTTTTGCCGCTCTATCCCAGGCTGCCTGTGGAAGTTGAACTCTGACGCGTGGTGTGGGTCCGACGTATTTAGTGCCCATACCTCTCCTTAGATCTGAGGGATCGACAAAAGGATTTCCCAATTGATCGAAAGCCTCCGATGTTTCCTCTTGATCTTCGATAGCATAAATCCGATGATATTTTGTACTCGGATCTATGTTGGGTTCGGTGACATCATTGTTGAGATTGATGAAGACCTTGCCCACTGTGAGAGATTTGTCGATGAAGTCGTAATCGTCGACATCGCTTGAGCCATCGCTTATATATGAGTCCGCGGATGACCCGGACGATGCGTTGTCGAAGATTTTGGCGAGTTTCTCTCTCGCTGCGGTGCCGACGTAGCGTGTTGCCGAAGTTTCTTCTTCCGACTCGGTTGATGATGCATAGCTTGAAAATTCAGAATCGACCGCCGACGATCCCGACGAAATCGGAATTTCGACACGATACGATCCTTCTTTCTTGACGCGAAAGTGGAACCTTCCGAACGTCATCTCCAAGGGCTCCGCCAGATACGCATATGCATCCAAACGGGAGGGTGGGTGAGGAACAAAATCAACGGGACCGGTAGCGATCTGTTTACCTCGATCTATAGTGTTGCTCCCGGTTGACGATGTCGAAGATCTTGAACGTGCCATCGAGATCGGATCCTTACGCCTCTAATTCCCACGAGACGGCGCCAATTGACAAGGGATTAACTTGTCAATGCCTATGGATTATAGGCTAGGGTTTAGTTAGAAGTAGAGGGCAAGTAGATCTCGAAGGTTTCAGCCGAAAAGTACTCGACGAATATGAAAACTAGGGTTTGCGAGACAATGATTCGATGATCTTCTCGTCCCTCGACCCCCCTTTATATAGGTGGAGCCGAGGGATTCGTGCTATACAAAGATTACATAGTCCGGGACGGTTTCTAACTCATCCCGCCGGATTACAAATAACACTTCCTATTACAACTCTATCTTTTCCTTAAATACATCTTGGGCTCTCGAGTCTTCTTATTCTTCGGGTAGCGGGCCTTCAATAAACCCCGGGTACTATATTAGGCAGGCCCATTTGGGATGCCTATGTCAGATATACAAGCGTGTAACTTTCATGTTGGCAGTACTTTCCTAAAATTACAACACTAAACATATTTTCGTTAAGGAATCACTTGATATTTTGTTACCTAAAAACCAATTTATTTACATATTCAAACCGGAAATTAAAAAAATTAGCATACACCCTTACCTATTTCGGATTTGGGAGACGATACTCAAAGAAAAATGTTGCTCCATATTTACTTCGCATAACTATTTTAGATGGAAGGCTCGATGAGCCAACTTTATCAAGAAATTATTTAACCAACCAAAATTGAACAACTAACAACTTTCAACAAAAAAAAGAAAAAAATTAGGGATACCAGTTTACGTGTAGACACAAATATGCAAACCACTAAAGACACTAGAGAATCAAGGGACAAGGAAAACAAAGTAAGCTCTAAACACAAAGGTTGCTTGATCTCGCCTTGGGCACAATCTTTTTTTAGCTCCTTGAAGCTCCAAGCACAAGCGCGCAACATGACTACATGTTAGAAAATTAGATGTCAAAACCCTACTCGCATATCACCACTATCACCAAGCACGTGGCCCCCATGGTTAGGACCGTTGGTTCATACAAACTACGAGTTTTTTTTTAAGGAAGAGGGGAGGCAACACCTCCAATCAACCCAAAAGATGCCCATGGCATGCCATCGACAATGAGAGAGGTCTTTCAAAGGTTTCGCCTTTATAGATCTCCATCTCTTCTAATCTCAGCACTAGACTAACAATTAATCTACAAGGCGTAGGAAAAAACATCGGTATCCCATATGGCATATGCCAAGAACCTAGAATACCACTGGATGCACAAATTCGATTGCTCAAACCAAAAAAGATATTTTCTAAAAGATGCCCTAAAAGACAAAAGAGGACCCTAGGTGAGCCTCAAAAAATATAAAACATAAACAAACCTTCATAGAGATGCACAAGGGAGGGCACACCCATGAGGAGACACGTTCTTGTAAGTCGGTGAAGGAAAGGAAGAAGGATGACGACGCCTCGAAGGAGAGATGCGACATCGAAGACATAAATGTTCTTAGTAAATGGACGGAGCCATGAAAAGCTTTCGTCGGATTACCTTCCCCCACCTAAGCAAGAACATCAACAAAGGGATTGCCGAGGGAGATCAAACCCAACTTCCACCGGAACACCGCCCCTCCTCCCTCCCCCCTCCCGCCTAGTGCGGGTGTAATAAGGAGTCCACAGATCTAGAGCGGGTCCTAGGTACAAGACGACGACAGAGCAGTAAGAGCCGGGCATAGACAAGCACATCCAGTTGTTGGCTTCGACAAGCTAACCAAGAAAGACCTTTCGGCGCTTCCCACAATTGAGAGGGTGATGTCAAGGTGGATAGATCCAACTACTAGGATGGACGAATCCGCAAACCATGCCACTGGATCCACAACAACGCCGCCGTTGCAAGCGATGCCATGTGGAAGTGGTAGCATCGAAGATGCATCACTGGACGTGCATACACCAGAGAGAGGGCAAAGGCTAATAACGCAAGAAAGGGGCGAGCAAAGGGGAGAGACCCCGACTACGGCCATTGACATGACATGGAGAAGGAAAGGGGTGTTGCTCACTATGGTATGCTTTTTTTTTAGATCAACAGGGAGGACCCCCTCCCCAGTTCCATTGATAAAATCAACGAAACCAAAAGGTCCCGAGGTTCATTACAGATCCAAAAGACTAGGAGTTCCAAAACGAAAAGGAAGACTGAAAAAACAACAACAGAAAAGGGAAGTTTTAAACAGTTTAACAGCACTAGTCTTTCCCGACTACAACGATCAGGTTTCACGCTCCAGCAAAGTACTGCATCCAAAAAGGAACACCAGCGATCAGGCTTCACGCTCCAGCAAGCTCTGGCGAGATGCATGAGGCCGCCTCCAAGGTCGAGGTAGGGGTAGACCAGGTGCCAGTCAGCGCCTTCTTTTTGGCTGAAGGAGGGGAGGGACTTTGGCGGGAATGGCCATCAGTTAGCCACCCTCGATGTAGAAGTTTGCCGACATCTCCTTCAGTGCCAGGTCGCAGAAGTGGTCGACGAGGGGAAGCATGTGGTCCTTGAAGATAATCTTCCATCGTCTGACTGACAACAAGATCATCCGAAGAATCTGGAGTAAATTAAGCCATGTTTGCTCATTAAAGATCATATCATTACGAAATTTCCAAATGCACCAAAGAGTGGCAGCACAGATAGAATTTAAAGCTGGGTGTTTCTTGTTTGCCACCCAGAATCTAGCAATAGAAATATAATCATGACCAACTTGAATATTGAAAACGCTGGTTATGAATTTCCAAATTTTCTTTGCCACAATGCATTGGAAAAAGAGATGATCAATGCTCTCATTTTCAGAGTAGAAAACACATCATACAGGTTTATTCAAATTTCTTTTAAGCAGATTATCCCTAGTCATAAGCTTGTTATGAGAAAGGAGCCACACAAAAATATGAACTCTAGGAGGAACTATCAATTTCCAAACAGCAGGAATGTAAATTGACATCACACCCCCAAAATTAATGATAGCATACAAAGAACTGGAAGAATAAACCCCAGAAGATTCATACTTCCAGATCAAGGAGTCACATTCAGCTGAGAGGGTAATTCTCATAGCAATTCCCTCAAGTTCCTGCCATTTTTGCATAAGAGCAGGAGGAAAATTCCTTCTAAAAGTAAACATAAGGGTATGCTTTGCCCCGATGTAGACCAAGAGGGGCACATGAGGTCACATCTGAATTGTGCATAATAGTGGATTTTCTAGAACCTAGGTACTCATGAACCCGATGAACCCGGTGAACGGTAAAAAAAAAAAGCCTAAATAAATAAAATTAGAAAAATACGAAATAAAACTTGGCATGTAGAGGATGTATGCAAGCATGTGTGTGCTAAATCTATACTTAATAATAAAGGAGCTAAGGTTTCTGCCAAAATTTTCGTCCAACTTTTATTTGGATCGTTTTGCCCTCCCACCAAGTTGCATATTGCGCACAATGCCATTATACCCGTTCGGTACCGGTTCGTTATGTTTTTTCTCCTTCGTTCTGCTCATCCCTTCGTACCGACCGAAGCACATGAGGAGGCGCGGTGCCCGCTGACGAGGCCGAGCCTCAGGGCGAACGTGGTCGAGACGTTCGACGCGAGCCGGAAGAGAGGCGGGTCTGGGACGAGCGGCGGTTGTTCAGACATCTGTATTTCTTCTTCCTTAGTTTGCTCGTCCTACTCCACCACATCCCACACCCACACCAACCAACGATAAAATGTCAACGACTGAGCTCGCGCGATTGGCCTGCCTCCCATCTCCGTATTGTTGCGCCTCCAGCACTCGGGAAAGGTTGGATCTGACGGAACTCACCTGCCAGTATGAGGGGGGGGGGGGGGGGAGCTCGCCCCACGCGCGGCCACTCCTGGCGGCGAGAGCCGCCGTCGAGCACCAGCAGGGGGATGTAGCAAGGGACTTGAGGGTGCTCCATTGGAGGGGATGGGAACGACCAGCGGAACAGAAGGTAGCTGAACAGGGGCGATTAGTTAGTTCTGATTAATGACGATGTCCAGCTTGCCACCTGCGGCCGTGCGGATAGTATCAGTTTATCTTGATCGGTCTGGGATTGTGCCTTCTCTTATGGGCCGCGAGACAGGTAAATAGCCTTTCTATGGATTGAACTCATGACCGCCCAGGGCCACGGGAGATACGGTGCAGTTGATTGACTAAAATAGTCCCACCTCGCTCCTTTGTAATGTATCCTACCTGTTCATATACGTTCCACAGTTCCGTACAAACAAGCAGCAATACAATGGGAAAGAGCCACGTCTAGATCCTTGACATACAAAAGGTTGACCTGCACGCTGCCGGTTGTGGAATTAAAAGGAAAGAAGGATTAAGGTTGCATGTCTCTCACATTGAGAAGGGAGGGATTGTTGGCTGTTAACTAAAACGTGCCTTGCATCATGCACAATTAAAAGGAAGAAGACGGATGACGGATGAACTGCAAGCTGTTCGACTCTTAATACTGTCTGTCCACACACGGACGGATCGTGATCAAGTGCCTGCGCCTGCGACCATCCTGGAAGGAGTCCCTCTCAATACCCGTCAAACTTGCCTTATATCTATAGGTTTGTATGCATTTCCTTGTTCTTCTTTATATGCGGTCATCTTACAAACTTTATAATTTAGACAGAAGTGATGCAATTTAGTTCATTCTAGCATATTGATAAAGAATTTGTTTTTCTATTTTTGAAGTGAACATATTTCGCTCATCCGCAGCAACGCGCGGGCATTGTCCTAGTCTGAAACTTAAATAAGAAGTATGTTACTTGGACAAAAGTGACAAACTGAACAAGGTACAATGCTGGTACACTGTAAAGTGCGAGGTACAAGTTTTAATCCATTTTCTCTTTTTTGTGTAGGCCATGTACGGCCATTTTTTTTCTTGTAAATTTACATGGGTAAGTATCAATGTGGTATATATGATTTATCTCATTGTAGTATTTTTTTTTTCAAGAACACGCGCGAGCATCGCGTGTCTTCATTCATTAAGGAAGAAAGGAGGATTGTAGTATTTTTTAGATCATTGTAAATACGTTGACTTGGCTAGTCAAATGCCACGGGCTTAGGACTACATTTATTATTACCAGTTGTAAGAAATTTTACTCCTCAGTCACACTCACGTGAATCAAAGATACCGTGACGGAGAAGATGCACGCAGCACGCGAGTGCATTAAACTCCACACATCTCAACTGCACAGCAACGATCACACCATCATGTAAACAAACCGTTTCCCACAATTTCTAGATTCCCCAGGGGCCCATCCGCAAGACGACCCCACAGACCCGACTTGCCCACCACCGGCCGCGACCAATCACTCGGCGGCGCGCCGCGCCGAGCGTCGCCATGGCCGCCGCCGCGGACGCCGCCAAGCAGCCGCTCCTCCCGCGGGCGTACCCGTCGCAGGTCGCCTCGGCCTCCTCGCCCGCGCTCCCCTCGGTGCCCCCGTCCGGCGTGCCCGGCGCGGGGAGCCGCCGGTTCCAGAGCGTCCTGGACGTGCCCAACCTCAAGAAGCGCGGCGGCGGCACGCGCAGCTGGATCCGCGTCGAGGCCGCTACGGCCTCCGTGCAGACGATCGACCTCGACAAGGCCACCATGATGCGCCGCTGCGAGCTGCCGGCCCGCGACCTCCGCCTCCTCGACCCGCTCTTCGTGTACCCCTCCACGGTCCTCGGCCGGGAGCGCGCCATCGTCGTCAACCTCGAGCAGATCCGCTGCGTCATCACCGCCGACGAGGTGCTCCTCCTCAACTCCGTCGACAACTACGTCCTCCAGTACGCCATGGAGCTGCAGCGACGCCTCCTCCAGCGCGCCGACGGCGACGAGCTCCCCTTCGAGTTCCGCGCGCTCGAGCTCGCCCTCGAGGCCGCCTGCTCATTCCTCGACGCCCAGGTGGGTTCCCACGCGCTCCACGATTTCGCTTCCCACCCTCGGAAATTACTAGTACTATATAAACATGCCTCTGCTGTGATTACTTATTAGTCTTGGCGCGATGATCCCATACTATCGTGTACAATTTCTGCAATACTGTGGTTTAGTTGGATAGTGGGATTGGAGTTGACCAAGTTCATCTGATGTTTGATGCAAATTAAGTGATGGCATCGTCTGCTTGCTAATGTGAAATTGGGCCATTGCCTCTGATCCCCAAGAAACAAACAGGCTTGTTCCTCGGTACTACTATCAGTTGGATCAAAACTATCACAGATTATTGCAGGTTTGGCCCCTGGCTCCTTTGGGACATCTACTAAACATTATAGTGAAATAGTTAGCACCACCCTGTTGCACCTGTAACTAGAGATTCAGGTAGTTACATTTCTTTTGATTTTGAACTTTGAACACTCTGTGGTGCATTGATGCTGTAGGAAGGGGATGAAAGGCTAATATTATTTACCATTGAACTGATAAAATTTAGCTTTAAGAGGAAAAAGCTAGCTCAAGTAAATCTTTGAACTGAAAAAGGGTCGCTCTCTCTGTGTTTAGAGGTGACAGTTTCTTGTTTACGAAGTCACTACCTTTCTATGTGCATATTCTTTCCTTCCATAGGGTGTTCTCTTTGATACCTCCCCCTCTTTATAACCAGAACAATTATTCTTCCTCCGTTTAAATATTGACATTAGATTATCAATATCCAATTGCTTGATTGACTCTCAGCGCATCAGAAAGAATTGATGCCTTCTCCAATAGTTTGTTCCTCGGTACCAGAACAACTGTGGCTTCTTTGTTAAAATTTTCATGATAAATTATCAATCTCCAATAGCTTGTTTGATTCTAACCACATCATATTTTTACAGCAAATGGATCATGTATTCTTATACCTGAACCTTCTCAAACGTGCCATTTTACTTGAGCCAGATTTGTCTCGTTTGGTTTTAGTTTTATTTACAAACTTCGCTTGGAGTTGTTACTCGGCTATCATATTGGACTGGAGTCACCTTCTGTGATGGAAAAAAAAATTGACTGTCTGTATTGTGAAACCAGGTTATGCAGAATTACATGAAAACCTAATAGCAATATTACTACTTGACTTTTCTTTTGTTAGATCAGACAATGCTGTTCTCATGTTAGAAATAAGTACTTCATTGTTGGGTTGTGATGCTCTGTAAGCCTACAAGCCCTTCATCATCTAGCTGCAAGGAAACTGGAGCAGATTTAGGCTTTGCTTGGCGTTGGCATTTTCTTTTCTTTTGGAGGGAAACAGCAGGACTCTGCTGTGAGCTTTATTAACAACCATCAACAGAAGTTTACATCGTTTATGAGACTACTCAACATAAAGCTAGGGGGGCTCATCGTCCCAATTACAGTCGTGTTTATCTATAAAGCACTTCCTAGCCAGCTCATGTGCAACCTTGTTTGCTTCCCTCGAAATATGACTAAAACTAACATTACCAATACTAGTAGCCAGATCAACACAGTCTGCAAAGATTGCCGCCGACTCATTCCACCACGTTTCAGTTCCCTTACAATCATAAATGACTTCAGTAGAATCAGACTCAGCATGAACAACATTGCAGCCAAGTCTATAAGCTAGAGATAGCCCCTCCTTCATAGCTGCTGCTTCAGCCATTGCAGCCGACACAATGTTGGGGAGATACTTACAACTTGCTGTGATAAAACTTCCCTGATAATCACATAGGACAGCCCCATAGCTCCAACACAACCGTCAGATTAAAATGAGGCAGCGACATTGCCATTTTCTTAATAGCCCTTCCAATCTAGCATTTTTTCTATTTTGTAGATCAATTGAGAACTATCTGTTGGGAACATAACAATTATTTTTTACTAGAGCTGGTGAATATTCTTCACAGCCAGTGATTCCACAGCATAGCACCAGTACACAACTATCCTAACCAGAGACTACCTGTATCCTGCTGCGCATATGCTTTTGATTTGAAAAAAATTAGACAATAACTAGCAGATATTATCATGTACGTAGTTCATCCAAAAAGCAACAACGCTACTAACCAGGATATATAAGCCTTTAACTATTGACAACATTATTTTGTAAAGGCTTCATACATGACCAATCACCTGAACATGATTGTGTACCAACTTTCTGTACTAGGTCTCTAGCATTTCGTTGCAAATAGTGACACAAGTTACAAGGCATACAGTTCATGCTCTTTGAGATACTTCACATACAACTCACGTCAACTTATAGGCTATTGATCTTTACTGTTTATTAGTTAGCAAAACACATTTTGCATATCTGCAGTTGTCAGTCTACCTCTTAGTCCTGCCTTATCTAGTTTATTTCAAATAATACATGTTGTGGCAAACATGACGATCTCCTTGCCCTTGATATCAGTTCAAACCAGAGCATGTCTGAATCTTCATTTTCTGCTTTGTATCAGGCGGCAGAATTGGAAATCGAAGCATATCCTTTGCTGGATGAGTTGACTTCAAAAATCAGTACTCTAAATTTGGAACGTGTTCGGCGGCTAAAAAGTAGACTAGTTGCCCTGACAAGAAGAGTTCAGAAGGTAAATTGCATTCTAGTAACAGGGAGCTTTTTTTTTTCCTTCCAGATCATCAGTCTAAGTACTGACCTGCTATATAATTGCCATCATATCTTGCGATAGGTAAGGGATGAAATAGAACAACTAATGGATGATGATGGAGATATGGCTGAGATGTATCTCACTGAGAAAAAGATGAGGATGGAATCATCTGTTTTTAGTGATCAGCCATTGTTGGCAGCCTTCAATTCAGGAGGTGCTGGGACTTCAGTTTCAGCTCCTGTGTCTCCAGTCTCGTCGCCCACGGAGTCACGGAAGTTAGAGAAGACTTTCAGCTTGTGTAGAAGTAGACATGATAGTGTGAAGAGCTCTGATAACACTGTGACAGAACATATTGAAGAGCTGGAAATGTTGCTGGAAGCATATTTTGTAGTCATCGACAGCACTCTTAACAAGCTGACCTCGGTAATGATTTACCTTTCTTCAATTTCTAGTATATTTTGTTATGTTTCTATGATTGGGAGTCGCATATCTGACTGGGTTTTTCCTTCTTGCAGCTGAAGGAGTATATTGATGACACTGAAGATTTTATCAACATTCAGCTGGTACATCAACATACCTCTTTTCATTCAAGTTATCGGCACACAGTAGGATATATGCATTTCACACAGTGCTTCCTGTTGTTCTGTACTAATTAGCGTGTCTTGAACTTTCTGTTCCCAGGACAATGTTCGGAATCAGCTCATCCAATTTGAGCTGCTGCTAACAACCGCAACATTCATCGTTGCTATTTTCGGCGTGGTCGCTGGGGTATTCGGGATGAACTTCGAGACCGATGTTTTCAGCATTCAGGACGCGTTCCAGTGGGTCCTGATCATTACTGGAGTGATCGGCGCATTCCTCTTTTGCTTCTTCGTTTGGTTCTTCAAGTACAAGAGACTGATGCCTTTGTAGAGTATAAGCTCCCCATATGGCAGAGGTCCCCATCTTCTATTATCTCTGTGAAGGTACCTGATCAAAAGCTTCGAATTCATGTAATTTTTTAACATTCTTTCGGAGGCTTATGGTGTACCTACAAGAAAACAATTGAAAACGCACTTTTTTCTTACTGTGCTGTAAATGTGATATTGTAGAAAGAGTTACTATTGTCTTAACCCTCCATTGCAAATATTTCTTTGTTAATAAAACAGATATATTGTTGGGGTTATCAGAGATATTTAAAGAGAACAATTATTTCAACAGGGTATATTTCTATTGGGTACATCGATTTCCCAGATAAAAAGATAGTTCTTCCAATTCCATATGTAGGAAAACTAAAATTTACATAGCATATGTGATCTGTGCTCATGCTAGTTCATTTGGTTGGTAGCTCTAGTCAATCCTGGGACAGAGCGAAGTTGCTGGAGGTTATCCTGACGTTAGGTGGCAGCACCTGGTTGTGACTTGTGACACGGCCTAAGGCCACGTCCCAGCCGTTCCCACGTGTCTATCCATGCATACCTGTAGCCGCTTAACGTGCTAACTTAAAGGTCCCTCTCTCCTTCTCGGATGGCACATCAGCAATTCAGCAGCTGCAAACTAGCAGACACGAGAAAAGCTTCGTCGTTGAGGTAGGCAGCTAGGCATCCCTAGAAGCACCCTCAGTCATGTGGCCGGAGATGAAGGCGTGGGCCTCCATGGCCGACAACGACCCGCTGAAGCGTGGCTCATCGTCGGCGACGCACCCGTCCAGCCCGCTGCGCCGCATGAGCCCTACGACGATGGCCATGGGCGGCCTCCTCGTCATCGGCACCCTTGGCTACTTCATGCTCAGCAAGGACGACAGGCGCAAGGCCAGGGACAACGAGCGCCTGGCTCACCGTCCTTGAGAAGCCATCGTCATCACTTGGGCGGGCGAGCCTGGCTCACCGCCCTTGAGAAGTTGTCGACATCACTGGGGGCGGATGGCGATAAGCTTAGTTTGCGTTGTACTAGTAGAAATCGCCATATAATAATAAAACCACATCCCCTTCTGGTTTTGTGTATAAGTCTCAGTGTTGCTCTGTTCTGTTTCTGTACTCTTTTTATCAGTGAAAGTATGAAATATGCAGAGATTTTAGTGAGTAGCGCGTCTCCGAACTTCGGTACCGTATGAATTCAGAGAGCTGTATGTAATTTACTGCAGGATACAGGGGCTGCTACTATCCTGTTAATATTTGATGGTGCTCACTCAAAGTTCACCCATTGACATGCTAGCTAAGTTCTCTAGCTAGTCGATCTTGACAGAGGAGTAGATGAGCCTGGTGAACCAGAAGCAGGCGCAGAAGCCGACGGTGCCGGTGAGCACGAAGAAGGCGTAGGAGGCGATGAGCATGTACCCGAAGTAGAGCGCCCCGGAGACGGCCCTGGTGATGTCCAGCTTGGTGAAGAAGTAGAAGCCGGCGTAGAGGAAGAGGTACACCGCCGAGGACCCCGCCGTCAGGTAGGACCTCCACCACCACCGGTAGTCCTCGCCGCAGAGCTGGAAGTAGCAGAGCACCACGGTGATCTCGGCGCAGGTGAGCACCAGGATCACGAAGACCAGGAACAGGAAGCCGAAGATGTAGTAGAACTGGTGGAGCCAGATGGAGGTGAGGATGAAGAAGAGCTCGATGAAGACCGCCCCGAAGGGGAGCACGCCGCCGATCGGCACCAACACTGCTGGATGCATGTACCACGGCTGCGCTGGGATCGGCCGCGGGATCTTGTTCGTCCGCACCGGGTCCTCCGTGGCCGGGTGCTTCCTGACCCCGTGGTAGCTCCCGACGAAGACCAGCGGGACGGAGATGCCGAACCAGAGCAGCACCAGGGCGGTCATGGTGGTGAATGGCACGGCGCCGGAGGACCTCTCGCTCCATATGAGCGCGTTCAGGACGAAGAAGATGGCGAACACGATCCCGGGGAACATCGTGGCCGTCTTCAAGGTGACCTTCTTCCACTCCGACCCCTTGAACACCTTGTAGAGGCGCGCCGAGGAGTACCCCGCGAGCAACCCCATGAAGACCCACGACAGGAGCATGGCCGTCATGAGCCCGCCCCGGTTCGACGGCGAGAGGAGGCCGAGGATGGCGAAGAGCAGGGTGACAAGCAGCATCCCAAAGAACTGGACGCCCGTGCCGACGTACACGCAGAGCAGCTCGGCGTTTGCAGGGGGCCTGAAGACGTCGCCATGGACGAGCTTCCACCCGGTCTCCTCCTGCGCATCCTCCTCCACGTCCAGCTGGTTGTACTTGGTGATGTCCCGGTACAGCGTCCGCAGCATGATCATGGCCACCATCCCGGACAGGAAGAGCACGATCATCAGCGAGTTGACGATGGAGAACCAGTGGATCTGGTCGTCCGTCATCAGGAGGTAGCTGTCCCAGCGCGACGACCACTTGATATCGCTTTCCTGGAGGATTCACCATGGACACCATCCGAAGATAAGCTTGAGCTAGCCTCGCAGAGCAGAAACTGAACAACATGTGAGGTGCAGAACAGGTACCTCGAAATTCACATCGTAGGAGAAGACGATGTCCTTGTTGGCCTCTACTTCCTGAGGAGAATCGGAGTCTAAAACGAGCTGCCGAGAATGCGGATCACAGGTCTTGAGGCGCGTCGCATTCCCCTTCCAGTCGCCATCATATTCGTGCTTGACACTGCATCATCCAACAGAGACGACACTAAGCTGATCCGAAATCGGAAGAACATCAAGCAAACAGAAGATGGCGTCCAACTCCAACATGCACTTTCAGTTAACCTGAACGGCTTGACCTCAAAGGCGACGATCCTAGCAAAATCCGTCTCGGCATCCCTGTGGTACTTCACCAGGAAGGTGAGATGGTTGTGGATGAAATGCTTCTCCTCCTTGCTCTGCCACAAGGATATGTACCCAAATGAAATTCACATATGCACAAGCAAATATACACAGCATCTGAACTCACCCCGGAGTACTGGCCCTTGATGCCGACGTGCACGCCGTGCTGGTAGACGGTGGGCGCATCCTTGTCCATCCTCGTGATCGGCACGACCAGCGGGAGGTTGTCGAGGATCCTGCGAGCAGTTCACATGTATGCAATCAGTGAAAAACTGTGATTAATTTCCTGAACAGTCTGTCGACCTTGATTTATTCATATATATGCATGTAATTTTAGTATCTAACATGTTGATGCGGTAGTCGTCGTCGATCTTCTCCTTGACGTCTTTTGCCCCTTCCTGGGTGAAGGCGGTCTTGCAGACGATCTGGCACAGCCTAGGCTCCCTCATCTCGAACTACAAACGGTACACCATACAACCCCATCATATTCAGAATCGGAATGTTTTCAAAGTATCACAGAACCAGAGCAAAGCGTGATGAATATTCAGAGCATCAGAGAAGCAGAGCAAAGCGTGATGAATATTCAGAGCATAACATAACCAGAGCAAAGCGTGATTTGGTACTGACGACGTAAGGGGTGTTCTCGATACGGTCGCCACGGAGGAGCTCGCCGAGGTTCTCGGCGCTGTCGACGATGGCGCCGGGCCGGCAGAAGGGGAGCGAGTAGTAGGAGTAGGGCAGCTGCGTCTTGGTGGAGCTCAGCTGGCTCACCTTCACGGCCAGCGCGTCCTTCTGCAATCAGGGAAAACTCGCCGCCGTTAAACCACACGTACCTCCGCCGGATCAAGAATCTCTCATGAAACTGCTACTAATACGGAGACGTACCCTGCGGAAGTCGGCGGGGGCGACGCCGGGGAGGTAAAACCCACGGGCGGACGTCGCAGCGCCGGCGAGGAGGAGGACGGCGAAGAGGAGAAGGACAGCCCGGTCCGTCGCCATGGTAGCTTCGACTCTGACTCAAGCGCTGAGGCGAGGTAGAAGAGAAGATGCCAAGAACAAGAAGGGCAGCGTCAGCGATGTGGTCGCCGGCAGCGGACGCGGCTGGCGTTTGCTTGGATTTGACGGGTGTTCTCGGGGAGTTCGCTTGTCTGGCGTGACGCCGGCAGGTGAGCAGTTTGGGGGTGCGGGTTTTGCCTCGCATACCGCGGCCCCACGGAATCGCGAGTTCTGGACTAGGGTCAGCGTGTTGTGCGAAGTCCACTGATGTGATGTATGGCGAATGATGAGTGGCGTCGACGGAAATGTATCCAGAATTCCAGGTGAGCCGCTCCAGGTATTCGGGTCACGAGCATTGTCAAAACATGGTTGGTCAAATTCGAATGAATTTTGGTGAGATTTTGTGTACTCCGTACTCATTTCTGGTATCCTTCAATTTGAGGTACGAGCTTCATTCACATCGATCTGGACTTTAGCTAGTGCCTGCATTGTTCACGTCTGGCAGGAAATTAAGGGGGGTAGCGACTGGCAACGAACTTGCTAGTGCAAGTCGTGAGTTGTGTGCGGCCGGTGAGTGGAGGCACGAGCGTGTCGCTGGCTGCGCGCCGCTCGACGGACACTCGCCTTGTGCCATGACATCTGTGACTTGTCCAAAAGATGCAGAAACGGGACAACTGGACAACTTGACAAATGGAACAACAAAAAATGATTTCTTTTGACTCTTTCTCCTTATTAAACATCTAGTTTTAATTATCTCATTATGATACTGTCTTGGCTGGATGTAATTGGTATCTTCACGATATTAATATAATTCTTTTGTCAAAAAATCTCACTTATCTAATTTGTCACATTTCTGCACCCATGGATATCAGGTCACCGTTATTACCGCTTTGCTTAATCGAGTTGAAAATATGCTTGAAGCCTCAAATTTGCCAATTGCAACTTGGTTCTTTTAAGGTACAAATCAAATCTCTAACAAAGTGAGAAAAGAATTTTCTACATGGGTGCGTCGCACCATCTCACTCCTAGAGACCCACCTTGAATGCGACGCATCATCATCTTGCACGGATCTCAAAGTTCTCTCTTATCCCTTTGTAGGCGTTACCGGTACTGGTAAATGTCCGTCTATGAGCAAGCGAGAAAACTCGTCGCATCGGCGTTTCCAATTTCTGGCGATAATGATCTCATTTTCTATCTTCGTTGCCCTCGCCACCAAGTGGTAGCAAATAGGAAAACCGGCAATATACCAATGGTAACCAGGTGGCGGGGAAGCAAGCTATTAAGTCTCACCCTGTGCGATTGAAGCACCTTTCTTTCACTTTTTTTAGTAGCCAGTTCAATTTTGTTACTTTTCTTTATCCAAGCTATCTCATGACCACGTAATGCTTCAAAAATTCCATTGATTAAACGACCTGGTGGAGCTAGCTAATGTCAAAGGGGGCAAAATGGAAAATATGAAAGGCTGAAGGCAAATGATTCTAGTTTGCCCCAGGTAAGTCAAAAAATTGTCCTTGAATTAATTTTCCAAGCATGGGGAAGGGGGCACCCCTCCTCCTCCCCCCACCCCGGCACGAATCATACATAGCCCCACCGCTGTTATTGTTTCCGTGTGTATCATTTGTTATCTTACGAATGCATTTTATTTCATCACTTCAGATTTACTAGTTCATACATCTAACTTAAAAGTTCACAATTTTGTGTATGTTTTAAGTTTTCAACACCGTGTGGCGCCTAGTCCCGTAATATATTTTTTTCAGGTGAGTGTGCAGCTCGTTGCGTGCCGCTCGATGGACATTCACCTTCCTGCTATGACATTTGTTCATGATATCGGGTCATCTTTTTTCCTTAGTGCTTTGAAATCATTTTAATCATCTGACCGTAAGTGATCCATCCAATTCTATCAAATTCAACTGCCAACTAGCAAGCACGAAGCTTTTAACTGATTCTTCTTGCCAAAGTAGCCAAACTAGCTTCCATTTTTTGTTTGTGTAATGGTGGAGCCAACTGGCTGAGGAACTTAGGGCATCTCCAACCGGGCGACCCATCCCGCGCCCGCGCGTCCGAATGGGTCGAAACGGACAAAAACGCGGCCCAGCGCGCGGACCCATCCCTAAAACGGATGGCCGCGGCGTTCGGGACGACCCAAACCCGGCCCAAATCTTGGACGGGTTTGCGTGGCCGCGGACGCGAAAGGCTGGTCGCTCGCGTCCTCCCTTGTCCGCCCTGGCCCGCCTGTCTGCCACCCAAAACACAAGGCCGTCGCACACATCTCCCCACCGCTCCGCCGCCACCCACGGACCGGCGATTTGGGAGCGCGTCGACGCCGGCCATCGTCGTCGAGACGCCGGCAAGCGGGGCGGAAGCATAGGTCGAGGTCCCGCGCTGCTATCGCCGAGTCGTAGCAGAGTCGGAGGACGCCGCCGGCGGCGCTGTTGTCCTCTCACCGTCGCGACACCTCCCGCCGTTCGCAGCTGCGCCGTTTCCGCCGGAGGTGAGCTCTCCTGCACCGTCTTTCCAGACCGCAAGTCGGCTGAGACGGCCATGGGCTGCAGGGTCCCTAGAGAAGCATTTGGATCGCCTCCGCCTGCGAGGTGTTCGTTCAAATGCTCGAACTAAAATGTGTCCCTTTTCGGATCATGGTGGACAGCGACGACGAATACTACTTCAAGAACTTCATCGACACGTCGTCAGAAGAGGAGTCCGACGACGATTTTTTCACGGATGCTGCGCTGCTCATCCACGAGCACATTGTCTCGCAAATCCCCGTGTTCCGGGGGTCGTTGCCGGGGCGCGCGGCCGCCTTGGACCGCAAAAGAGAACGCGGCCACGACCAGCTCTACAACGACTACTTCCAACCCACTCCATTGTTCGTGCCGTCCTTGTTTCGCCGTCGTTTTCGGATGACCAGGCCGCTGTTCCGCCGGATAATGGATAGCGTCAAGATCTACGACGACTACTTCTGTGCGAAAGTGGATGCAATTGGCAAGGTAGGCCTCTCTTCGTACCAGAAATGCACGGCAGCGATTAGGATGCTCGCATATGGCGTTGCCGGTGATTTCGTAGATGAGTACACGCGCATGAGTGAGTCAACCGGCTTGGAATCGATGTACGGGTTCTGCGGAGCGGTGATCGGTTCGTTCGGAGAACAGTACCTCCGTCAACCTAATGCGAGAGGACACAACTCGTACGTTGTCGATCAACGCTTCCGGGGGTTTTCCTGGGATGCTTGGCAGCATAGACTGCATGCATCGGGAGTGGAAGAACTGCCCCTTTGGTTGGCAGGGGGCATACAGCGGCCATTACGAGGGGTGCACGGTCATTCTTGAAGCTGTTGCTTCCCATGACACATGGATTTGGCACTCATTCTTCGGAATGGCTGGCTCGCACAATGACATCAATGTCTTTGCGGCGCTCTCCGGTGTTTGATAGGCTAGCGTACGGTCGGTCCCCGATGTGGATTTTGAGATCAATGGCCACCACTACACCAAGGGGTACTACCTTGCTGATGGTATCTATCCACCTTGGGCTACACTCGTGAAGACAATCCGAAATCCCAACTCGGAGAGCGGAGGCAAGGTTTGCCAAAGAGCGAGGAGGCAGCCCGAAAAGATGTCGAGCGGGCGTTTGGCATCCTCCAAGCTCGTTGGGCTATCGTCGGACACCCTGCCGAGCACGGGATGTGCAAACTCGTGGGAGGTGATGACCGCTTGTGTAATCATGCATAACATGATTGTTGAGGTAGAGCGGGATGATTCACTCTTTGATAATGACTGGGAAGGCCAAGGAGAGTTGGTTACTCCTCAAGGTGCTCCGGCATCATTCCGAGGACATTCTTCATGCGCACCATGAAATTCGAGATCTAGGCTGTACACAACCAGCTTCAGGCTGATTTGGTCGAGCACATGTGGCAGCATGTAGGCAACAATGCTGCAAACAACAATGATGAAGGAGATCCTTAAGCCTAGAGCATTTTGTATCGTTTTTTCATTTTATTTGAATAATACTTTATCCTTGATTACATGGACTATGTAATGTGTAATACATTTTGAGCATTTGAACTACTTTATATATTTTTTCTATAATTTATTTTGCGTTTTTCTAGTGAATTTACAAGAAAAACATACCATGGAGCGCCGCGACCCAAATCTGGCGCGTTAGGCGCAGCGCGCGACCAAACGGACGCCGCGGACGCGAGCTCCGTCCGCGCGTCCGCTCGGGTACGCAAACGGCCCAAAACGGACGGCCCAGCGCGTCCGTTTGGGTCGCCCGGTTGGAGATGCCCTTATGACAACAACGCAATATCGTGTCGCAATGACCCCATCTCAGTATAGATCACTCGCTAGTGGACGATAACCACCTCAGACATTATCAGTTGGATTTTTTTTTGCAGTAGTGGGCTGGTTTAGCTGGACTTTGGACACTTGGACGGACGCATTAGATTGCTTCTTTGTGGTGTGCTTCTACGCGGGGAGCTCCTATTGCCCGCTTTAAGCGGGAGCGACCATCCAGCCCACCTGAGCAGCTAGTCTATGGGCCTCCCGTTCGCGGCCCAACAAAATGTATCTCTGTTTTTTCGTTTGTCTTTTTTTTTCTTTTTTCTGTTTCCTATTTTTTTGTCTGTGAACCATTTTAAATCTTTACTTTTAAGAAGCCGAACAAATTTTTAAATTATTTTTTAAAAAGTAAACATTTTGAAACTGAACATTTTTTACAACTGAACAAATTTTAAAAGTGAACATTTATTAAAACTGAACTTTTTCAAAATCTAAACAAATTTAATATTTGAACAAATTTCGAATTTGAACAATTTTATAATATGAACATTTTTAAATCAGAACAAAAAACAAATCCGAAAAATTTCGAAATCAGCAAAACCAGCAAAAAATCGAAAAGAAAAAAACCAGAACCGAAAAAACACGGGAAAGCCAAAAAACCGGAAACCGAACAGGGTAGGCGCTAATGGGCCGACCCACCCGTCCGTCGCTTCAGGCCCGCTCTGAGCGGGGAATAGGGATGGCGTTCTACGTGGTAGAAAAATGTGACGCGTGTGATATTCGGCCGGACCAGGCCTGTACTAGCCCAGCACGTAAGGCCCGTAGTATTATGTTCTGATGGAAGGGAATAATGTCATAGCGGGGTTAACATGGGCTGGGCCTATCTCGAGTTATCACCTAATTTTAACGGTTAGCACTATAGGGATGCTATCAGGGATGGAGACAAGGGGGGAGGGGGGCGCAGCCCCCTATGCTCATGATTTTTCTTTGAACATAAGCTATGACAGCTCTTTATTTGTGTGATTTTAGCTAGTTCTGCCCTCCTCATACTAAGATTGCCCTCC
>NC_061508.1:330556346-330607447 GCF_022539505.1 Lolium rigidum
AAAGTTCTAAGGTTGTGGATGTGCTGTTGCCACTAGGGATAAAACATTGATGCTATGTCTAAGGATGTAGTTGTTGATTACATTACGCACCATACTTAATGCAATTGTCCGTTGCTTTGCAACTTAATACTGGAGGGGTTCGTATGATAACCTCGAAGGTGGACTTTTTAGGCATAGATGCAGTTGGATGGCGGTCTATGTACTTTGTCGTAATGCCCAATTAAATCTCACTATATTTATCATATCATGTATATGCATTGTTATGCCTTTCTCTATTTGTCAATTGCCCGATCGTAATTTGTTCACCCAACATGCTTTATCTTATGGGAGAGACACCTCTAGTGAACTGTGGACCCCGGTCCTATTCTTTACATAGCATACAATCTACTGCAATTGTGTTTTACTGTTTTCTTTGCAAACATCTTCCACTCGATACGCTTAATCCTTTGTTACAGACAAGCCGGTGAGATTGACAACCTCACTTGTTTCGTTGGGACAAAGTACTTTGGTTGTGTTGTGCGAGGTTCCGCGTTGGCGCCGGAATCCCGGTGTTGCGCCGCATCACATTTCGCGACCATCAACCTTCAACGTGCTTCTTGGCTCCTACTGGTTCGATTAAACATTGGTTTCTTTCTGAGGGAAAACTTGCTACTGTGCGCATCATACCTTCCTCTTGGGGTTCCCAACGAACGTGTGAGTTACACGCCATCATCGTGATAGTCTGGGGAATCCCGAATCTGTGAATGACATGTTCTTTCACAAAATTGATAACATCGGCCGATGCTACTGACTTCATAGGGACGGCCTCCACCCATTTAGTAAAATAATCCGTGATGGCCAAAATCCACACATGGCCTTTGCTCGATGGAGGATTAATTTTGCCGATCATATCCATGCCCCAACCTCGAAATGGCCAAGGCTTGATGATGGGGTTCATTGCTGATGCGGGTACCATCTGAATTTTCCCAAACCTCTGACATGCTTGACACCCTTTATAGTAATTAAAACAATCCTCAAGCATGGTGGGCCAATAAAACCCCGATCGCCTGATCAACCATTTCATCTTATGAGCCGATTGATGAGTTCCACAGGCGCCTTCGTGTACCTCGTGTAGGAGCCGATTTGACTCGGCTGGTCCCAGTGAGAAGTAACCCTTCCAAAGTCCTGTAGAACATGTCATCTCCAATAAGGACATACTTCATGGCCTTGTACCTTATCCGTTTAGGTGCCCCCCGAGCCGAATCTTTCAAGTAATTGAAGATATCGGCTCTCCAGTCATCTGGCTCCATGAACTGTACCTGGACATCGGCTCCACCTGCTACATCTTTGTAGCCTGATGCCATCTGTGCGAGATCGTTCGCCTCGGTATTCTGCGACCTCGGGATCCAGTTGAAGTTTATGTACCTAAATTATGCCATCAGCTCACGGCATTGCATCCATAATGGGAAGAGCGACTCGCTCTCACACCTGTATTCTTCCGTGAGCTGGGAAATCACCAACTTGGAGTCCCCAAAAAGTTCCACCGCTTCTGCCCCGGCTTCGATAAGCATCTCCATCCCCTTGCGTATTGCTTCATACTCAGCGACATTGTTGGTGCAAGGGGTAGATAGCCTGATGGAGAAGGAATAGGTTGCCCCCGGGGCGACACGAGTAGAATGCCGATGCCGCAACCATCATCACAAGCCGATCCATCGAAAAACATGGCCCATGCACGTACAGACAGTGCTGCTATATCAGTGTTGATTCGTTCAGCAATAAGATCGGCCAACGCCTGTCCCTTGACTGCTTTCGCAGGTTGATACCGGAGATCAAATTCCGATAATGCAAACATCCATTTACCGAGTCGGCCTTTCAACATAGGGGCCGACAGCATATGTTTGATGACATCTGATTTGCATATGATGACAATTTCTGTTGTCAGAAAGATGTGACGAAGCTTGGTGCAGGTGAAAAATAGGCAGAGGCACAACTTCTCGATCTCAGGGTACCTAGTCTCTGCATCCAACATCCATCTGCTCAGGTAGAAAGCGACTCTCTCCAGGCCATCATAAACTTGCACCACTACTGAGGCGATGGAAGTGTTAGCTACTGACAGGTAAATATAGAATGGTCTGTCTTGCTGGGGCGGAACCAACACGGGTGGCTTCGTTAGATATTCTTTAATCTCGTCAAACGCTCGATGTTGCTCTGCCCCCCAGTGAAACTCCTCATCAGGTTTAATTTTTACTAATCCCATGAACGGCTCGATTCGCCACGACAGATTAGAGATGAACCTTCCGACGAAGTTGATTTTGCCGATGAGACACCGGAGTTCCTTCTTCGTGGTAGGTGGCTTCATTGTTCGTATCGCCTCCCGACTTTTCAGGCCGATCTCAATTCCTCGTTCATGAACCAAGAAGCCCAAGAATTGACCGGCCGTCACACCAAAAGCACACTTCTTTGGATTCATTCTTAGCCCGAATTTTCTAGTTCGGTCTAGGATGCGTCGCAAATCCTCCAGGTGTCCTTCTACTGAGACAGACTTGACTACCACGTCATCAATGTAAATCTCCACCAACTTGCCGATCAGATCATGAAAGATGTAATTCATGGCTCTTTGGTATGTTGCGCCGGCATTTTTCGGTCCAAATGTCATGACTACATATTCAAACAAGCCCACCGAGCCTGGTACTCTGAATGCAGTCTTGTGTATATCTTCTGGAGCCATAAAAATTTGGTTGTAACCGGCATTGCCATTCATGAAACTTAAAACCTTATGACCGGCAGCTGCATTGATCAATGTCTCTGCTACCTGCATTGGATACCCATCCTTTGGAGTGGCTCTGTTGAGATCCCGAAAATCTATGGCGACGCGCCATCGGCCATCCTTTTTCTCTACAGGTACGATACTAGATATCCACTCAGCATACCTGCATGGCCTGATGAACCCGGCGCTCAACATCTTCTCGATCTCTTTCTTGACTTTTCTAAAATTTCGGCCTTCATCTGTCGTGCTCGCTGTTGGAACGGCCGAAATCCTTTCTTAAGAGGGAGCCGATGCTCAATGATGCTCCTGTCTAACCCGGGCATTTCTGTGTAATCCCAGACAAAACAATCTGGGTATTCTTTCAACAAAGCTATCATCAGGCCCCTCAGATGCGGATCTAACTTTTTGCTGATAAATGTTGGTCGTGGCTTATCCCCAGGACCAATGTCAATCTCTTCTAGCTCATCGGCCGATGTAAACCCATACCCTAGCTTTCCGTCGCCCGCTAGATCGATGCTGAACACAGAGCGAACGTATGGCGAGGATAATTTTGGCCGATTGCTGGAATCGGCCTCCTTTTTTATTGTATTGCTCAATGAAGGTTTACAACTTATTTGTGCTCCCCTACGGGAGGGAGTCTCCCTACTACGACTACGTGACATGCTTGAGGTGAGATCATTGCTTTTTATTTTTTGGGGCCGATCGCAGGGATCGGCCTTGCCACGTACGTCAAATGTTTGTAGCCCTTCTCTCGTGGCTTTTCGAAGATAACTGGCCGTGGACCGCAGTCAAACTGTGCTATCGGCACTTCTTCGGTTCCTGGAGCACGAAACTCCGACGGAAGTATGAACACCATATTTGTGTCAGCCGATGCACTCGCATCGGCTTTTACTTGCTTGGGGCGCCATTCTTTCTTCTGTGGACGACTCTCCTCGTCCAAAGTTTGCTGAATTTTCACGGCCAGATCGGGCCGCGCTTTCCTCAACGTGTGCAGGTATTGCGCCTCGGCTTGCTCCAAGCTACGTAGCCGCTGAACCCTACGCTTTTGGGAGTGGCTGAGTCCATCAGGACACCACCTTGGACGATGGTATCTATCCTCTTCTTCATCTTCTGACTCCTCCAAATCTTCATCCTGAGATGACTCAGCTCGTCTGTTCTGAGATGGGAGAGGCCCTAGATGCTTGAAAACTGAAACTTCTCATGCGTCCTTCTTCTGCTGTCTACACTCCGGGCAATTGTCGATTGTAGGCAATCGGCTCATTCCTGAATCCCAGCAGTGCTTAAAGAAAGGACAGTCCCAGTGTCTATCCATGTCCTCCTGCTTTCTTGATTTCCCTTTAGCGCGGTGCTCATATCCTTCGTCGTCTCTATCATACCGACGATATCTTCCATTGTCTACGTCAGACCGACGATATCTTTCGTCTTCTCTGTCGTACCGCCGACGTCGGTCATACTGACGCTCATACTTGTTAAGGAGATGCGCGGAGAGTGGTCGTTGATATCGCACGCTTCTCACTTGTTCCTCGGTGAGGTACCGTCTGTCATCATATCGGGGCCGGTCGCGTGGGCCGGCCTCCTCCTTTTCCTTGCCACTGGAGTGACTGCTTTCTTCTTTATCCTTGCCATGGTGGTGTACAGGCCCTGCCATGTTAACCTCAAATGAGAAACCTGGCTGATGCCTCGTGGAGTGATTGATTCCGACCATGTTGACGCCAGGAAACGGGTGCGTGTCCACTTTCATGGCAAACTGGCCGAGGATCAAACGGCCTTGTTCTATCGCCGTTTGGATCTGCCGACGCAACTCTTTGCAGTCATTGGTGATATGGGTGAACGAATGATGCCACTTGCAGTACGGTCTCCCGTTCATCTCTTGCACCGTAGGGATTTTATGGCCTTCGGGTAACTGCAGCTGTTTTTCCTTAAGCAATAAATCAAATATCTGCTCAGCTTTGCTTACGTCGAAGTCAAACCCCTTTGGAGGCCCTTGTGGTTTCACCCATTTGCAGGACACGGGAACTGCCCCCCGAGTCCATTCAGCCACGGCCACTTCCTGGTCTCCTGGAGAATCCTCAACTTCTTCTGTCTCGACCAGGCCTATCGGCCGCTTGAACTTATCTTGGTACAGTTCTGGGTGGCGCTTCTCATACACAGTTAATTTCTGGACCATGTGCGCCAGTGAACTGTAATCTACTTGGAAAGCCAGATCTTTGATCGGCGCTGCGAGGCCCAACACTGCCAGCTCGACTGCTTCCTTCTCATTTAGACGAGCCGAATAACATCGGTTCTTAACAGTCCTGAAACGCTGGATGTACTCCGACACCGTTTCTCCCCGCTTCTGCCGCACCTGTGCTAGATCGGCAATGCCAGCCTCGGTAACTTCTGAGTGATATTGAACATGAAACTGCTCTTCCAGTTGCTTCCACGTCCGGACTGAGTTTGGTGTTAACGAGGTGTACCACCCAAAAGCCGATCCCGTGAGGGATTGCGCAAAAAACCTCACACGTAACGGATCTGATGCTGAAATCATGCCCAACTGTGCCAAATATCGGCTCACGTGCTCGATCGAGCTAGACCCTTCTGATCCATTGAACTTAGAGAACTCAGGGAGCCGATACTTGGGTGGTAGTGGGATCAAATCGTACTCGTCGGGGTACGGCTTGGAATAGCCGATTGTTTTCCTCTTTGGCAGGATGCCGAACTGGTCTCTCAAGATTGCACTGATTTGTTCCACGGTATGAGCTGCAGGGGCTGAGCTTTCATGACTAGTCCCGGTGGCATATTTAGCTAGCCACGCCTGTTTATCGGCGTCTGCTCCAGAAATCCCTGCTGGTGCAATCTGGTTCGTGCGCGCCAAGCTATTGCAGTCCGGCACGTATGTGCACACGTATCCATGTGGGATCTCTTTAGGTGGCTCATAGAGGAATTGGCAGTCGCCAGGATCGCCTCCAACCTTGTAGACGACGTACGCCGGTGAACCCTGCAGCTCTGGAGCTGCAAGCGCGAATGGCAGCGGCGGTCTGGTCTGGAACGGTATTTCTCCTTGGTGCGTCCCCAGGGCAGGCCCTGACGGAGAGTACTGATGCTTCATGATTTCCTGAACCACGCGAACCGCAATGCGCTCGAAGGAGTTCACCAGGCTCTCAGAATGACGGTGTATAGAATGAGCCACCATGTAATTGACTTCCGGCGCGAGCTCGGTGCGTTCCTCTGAAGGGGTAGACAGATCTACTTCGTCGAGAGCGCCTTCGGGTGAGAACCCTTTCCACCTAATGCCACGTGAACGGGTCTTCGCGAAAGAGCCGATGAGATCGGATTCGAAGACGGCTTTAATCTCATCATATTTCTTCTTGTGCTCCTCAGGCAGATCTTCGTACGTGACTGGTTCGTCCGCCATCTCAGCTGCAGATTTTGACATAGTTGCTGCAGATGTTGACGTAGTTGTTGCAGATTGATACGTCTCCGACGTATCGATAATTTCTTATGTTCCATGCCACATTATTGATGATATCTACATGTTTCATGCACATTATATGTCATATTTATGCGTTTTCTGGAACTAACCTATTGACGAGATGCCGAAAGGCCAGTTGCTGTTTTCTGCTATTTTTGGTTTCAGAAATCCTAGTAAGGAAATATTTTCGGAATCGGACGAAATCAACACCGAAGATCTTATAATTCCCGGAAGCTTCCAGAGCACCGGAGAAAGGCCAGAGGGGAGCCAGGGGGCCCCACCCCACAGGGCGGCGCGGCCCAAGGGGGGCGCGCCCCCCTAGTGTGTGGGTCCCCTGTGGCCCCTCCGACTCCGCCTCTTCGCCTATTTAGTCGTCCCTGACCTAAAACCTCGACCACGTTCGACGAAACCAGAGAAAACCTTCCAGAGCCGCTGCCATCGCGAAGCCAAGATCTGGGGGACAGGAGTCTCTGTTCCGGCACGCCGCCGGGACGGGGAAGTGCCCCCGGAAGGCTTCTCCATCGACACCACCGCCATCTTCATCAACGCTGCTGTCTCCCATGAGGAGGGAGTAGTTCTCCATCGAGGCTCGGGGCTGTACCGGTAGCTATGTGGTTAATCTCTCTCCTATGTGCTTCAATACAATAATCTCATGAGCTGCCTTACATGATTGAGATTCATATGATGATGCTTGTAATCTAGATGTCATTATGCTAGTCAAGTGGGTTTTACTTATGTGATCTCCGGAGACTCCTTGTCCCACGTGTGTAAAGGTGACAGTGTGTGCACCGTGTGGGTCTCTTAGGCTATATTTCACAGAACACTTATTCGCTGTTATGAATGGCATAGTGAAGTGCTTATTTATATCTCTTTATGATTGCAATGTGTTTTGTATCACAATTTATCTGTGTGCTACTCTAGTGATGTTATTAAAGTAGTTTATTCCTCCCGCACGGTGTAATGGTGACGAGTGTGTGCATCGTGTAGTACTTGGCGTAGGCTATGATTGTGATCTCTTGTAGATTATGAAGTTAACTATTGCTATGATAGTATTGATGTGATCTATTCCTCCTTTCGTAGTGTGAAGGTGACAGGTGTGCATGCTATGTTAGTACTTGGTTTGGTTATGTTGATCTGTCATGCACTCTAAGGTTATTTAAATATGAACATTGAATATTGTGGAGCTTGTTAACTTCGCATTGAGGGTTCGTGTAATCCTACACAGTTAGTGGTGTTCATCATCCAACAAGAGGGTGTAGAGTCTAGCATCTATCTATTTATTCTGTTATGTGATCAATGTTGAGAGTGTCCACTAGTGAAAGTATGATCCCTAGGCCTTGTTCCTAAATATCGCTATCGCTGCTTGTTTACTCGTTTTACTCGCATTTATACTGCTCGCAATATTACCACCATCAACCACACGCCGAGTCCTGGACAGACAAAGCACTTTTCCGGTGCCATTGCTACCTGCTCATACTTATTCATACCACCTGTATTTCACTATCTCTTCGCCGAACTAGTGCACCTATTAGGTGTGTTGGGGACACAAGAGACTTCTTGCTTTGTGGTTGCAGGGTTGCATGAGAGGGATATCTTTGACCTCTTCCTCCCCGAGTTTGATAAACCTTGGGTGATCCACTTAAGGGAAACTTGCTCGCTGTTCTACAAACCTCTGCTCTTGGAGGCCCAACACCTGTCTACAAGAATAGAAGCACCCGTAGACATCAAGCTATTTTCCGGCGCCGTTGCCGGGGAGGAAAGGTAAAAGGCACTCATACTCCGGTCCCAGGTAAAGTACTTTTCTGTTGCCGTTGTGTGTGTGCTCGAAGCAATTTCCTTTAGATCCTGCAATTGCATCTTTTTGTTTCTTGTTTACACTAGTTAGGCATAATGGACAACAATGAGCTTCTTATTCTATTTCCTGATTTAAGACATGGATGGTTTGATGCGAAAATTAAAAAACCTATGGAACATATTAGTATGAACGCTTTGAACACCATTGTTGCTAATGATATGGAAAATTCTAAGCTTGGGGAAGCTGGCTTTGATGAGCATGATATTTTTAGTCCCCCAAGCATTGAGGAGAAAATTTACTTTGATGATACTTTGCCTCCTATTTATGATGATTATAATGATATTGGTCTTTTAGTACCACTTTGTTATGGAGGATAAAGTTGATTATGATTACAATATGCCTCCTATATTTGATGATGAGAATAATAATGATAGCTACTTTGTTGAATTTGCTCCCACTACAACTAATAAAATTGATTATGCCTATGTGGAGAGTAATAATTTTATGCATGAGACTCATGATAAGAATGCTTTATGTGATAGTTATATTGTCGAGTTTGCTCATGATGCCACTGGATATTATTATGAGAGAGGAAAATATGGTTGTAGAAATTTTCATGTTACTAAAATGCCTCTCTACATGCTGAAATTTTTGAAGTTACACTTGTTTTATCTTTCTATGCTTGTTGCATCATGCTTCATGAATTTGTTTATTTACAAGACTCCTATGCATAGGAAGCATGTTAGACTTAAATTTGTTTTGAATTTGCCTCTTGATGCTCTCTTTTGCTTCAACCACTATTTCTTGCGAGTGCACCATTAAAACTGCTGAGCCCATCTTAATGGCTATAAAGAAAGAACTTCTTGGGAGATAACCCATGTGTTTATTGTGTTACAGTACTTTTATTTTGTATTTGTGTCTTGAAAGTTGTTACTACTGTAGCAACCTCTCCTTATCTTAGTTTTGTTGCACTGTTGTGCCAAGTAAAGTCTTTGATAGTAAGGTTCATACTAGATTTGGATTACTGCGCAGAAACAGATTTCTTGCCTGTCACGAATCTGGGCCTAATTCTCGTAGGTAGCTCAGAAAAATCTGCCAATTTACGTGCGTGATCCTCAGATATGTACGCAACTTTCATTCAATTTGGGCATTTTCATCTGAGCAAGTCTGGTGCCATTTTAAAATTCGTCTTTACGGACTGTTCTGTTTTGATAGATTCTGCCTTTTATTTCGCATTGCCTCTTTTGCTATGTTGGATGGATTTCTTTGTTTCATTAATGTCCAGTAGCTTTGTGCAATGTCCAGAAGTGTTAAGAATGATTGTGTCACCTCTGAACATGTGAATTTTTGATTATGCACTAACCCTCTAATGAGTTGTTTCGAGTTTGGTGTGGAGAAAGTTTTCAAGGGTCAAGAGAGGAGGATGATATACTATGATCAAGAAGAGTGAAGAGTCTAAGCTTGGGGATGCCCCGGTGGTTCATCCCTGCATATTTCAAGAAGACTCAAGCATCTAAGCTTGGGGATGCCCAAGGCATCCCCTTCTTCATCGACAAATTATCAGGTTCCTTCTCTTGAAACTATATTTTTATTCGGTCACATCTTATGTACTTTACTTGGAGCGTCTGTGTGCTTTTGTTTTTGTTTTTGTTCAAATAAATGCTTGTGTGGGAGAGAGACACGCTCCGCTGGTTCGTATGAACACATGTGTTCTTAGCTTTTAATGTTCATGGCGAAGGTTGAAACTGCTCCGTTCATTGTTATATGGTTGGAAACGGAAAATGCTACATGTAGTAATTGGTATGATGTCTTAAATAATGTGATACTTGGCAATTGTTGTGCTCATGTTTAAGCTCTTGCATCATATACCTTGCACCTATTAGTGAAGAAATACATAGAGCTTGCTAAAATTTGGTTTGCATAATTGGTCTCTCTAAGGTCTAGATAATTTCTAGTAAAGAGTTTGAACAACAAGGAAGACGGTGTAGAGTCTTATAATGTTTACAATATGTCTTTTATGTGAGTTTTGCTGCACCGGTTCATCCTTGTGTTTGTTTCAAATAACCTTGCTAGCCTAAGCCTTGTATCGAGAGGGAATACTTCTCATGCATCCAAAATCCTTGAGCCAACCACTATGCCATTTGTGTCCACCATACCTACCTACTACATGGTATTTCTCCGCCATTCCAAAAGTAAATTGCTTGAGTGCTACCTTTAAATTTCCATCATTCGCCTTTGCAATATATAGCTCATGGGACAAATAGCTTAAAAACTATTGTGGTATTGAATATGTACTTATGCACTTTATCTCTTATTAAGTTGCTTGTTGTGCGATAACCATGTTCCTGGGACACCATCAACTACTCTTTGTTGAATATCATGTGAGTTGCTATGCATGTCCATCTTGTCTGAAGTAAGGGAGATTTACCACTCATTTAATGGTTAGAGTATGCATAATGTTAGAGAAGAACATTGGGCCGCTAACTAAAGCCATGAATCATCGTGGAAGTTTCAGTTTTGGACATATATCCTCAATCTCATATGAGAACATTAATTGTTGCTAATTGCTTATGCATTAAAGAGGAGTCCATTATCTCGTTGTCTATGTTGTCCCGGTATGGATGTCTAAGTTGAGAATAATCAAAAGCGAGAAATCCAAATGCGAGCTTTCTCCTTAGACCTTTGTACGAGGCGGCATAGAGGTACCCCTTTGTGACACTTGGTTAAAACATGTGTATTGCAATGATAATCACTGGTAATCCGAGCTAATTAGGACAAGGTGCGGGCACTATTAGTATACTATGCATGAGGCTTGCAACTTGTAAGATATAATTTACATGATACATATGCTTTATTACTACCGTTGACAAAATTGTTTCATGTTTTCAAAATAAAAGCTCTAGCACAAATATAGCAATCGATGCTTTCCTCTTTGAAGGACCTTTCTTTTACTTTTATGTTGAGTCAGTTCACCTATCCCTCTCCACCTCAAGAAGCAAACACTTGTGTGAACTGTGCATTGATTCCTACATACTTGCATATTGCACTTGTTATATTACTTTACATTGACAATATCCATGAGATATACATGTTATAAGTTGAAAGCAACCGCTGAAACTTAATCTTCCTTTGTGTTGCTTCAATACCTTTACTTTGATTTATTGCTTTATGAGTTAACTCTTATGCAAGACTTATTGATGCTTGTCTTGAAGTACTATTCATGAAAAGTCTTTGCTTTATGATTCATTTGTTTACTCATGTCATTACCATTGTTTTGATCGCTGCATTCATTACATATGCTTACAATAGTATGATCAAGGTTGTGATGGAATGTCACTCCATAAATTATCTTTGTTATCGTTTACCTGCTCGGGACGAGCAGGAACTAAGCTTGGGGATGCTGATACGTCTCCGACGTATCGATAATTTCTTATGTTCCATGCCACATTATTGATGATATCTACATGTTTCATGCACATTATATGTCATATTTATGCGTTTTCTGGAACTAACCTATTGACGAGATGCCGAAAGGCCGGTTGTCTGTTTTCTCGCTGTTTTTGGTTTCAGAAATCCTAGTAAGGAAATATTTTCGAGAATCGGACGAAATCAACACCGAAGATCTTATAATTCCCGGAAGCTTCCAGAGCACCGGAGAAAGGCCAGAGGGGAGCCAGGGGGCCCCACCCCACAGGGCGGCGCGGCCCAAGGGGGGCGCCCCCTAGTGTGTGGGTCCCCTGTGGCCCCTCCGACTCCGCCTCTTCGCCTATTTAGTCGTCCCTGACCTAAAACCTCGACCACGTTCGACGAAACCAGAGAAAACCTTCCAGAGCCGCCGCCATCGCGAAGCCAAGATCTGGGGGACAGGAGTCTCTGTTCCGCACGCCGCCGGGACGGGGAAGTGCCCCGGAAGGCTTCTCCATCGACACCACCGCCATCTTCATCAACGCTGCTGTCTCCCATGAGGAGGGAGTAGTTCTCCATCGAGGCTCGGGGCTGTACCGGTAGCTATGTGGTTAATCTCTCTCCTATGTGCTTCAATACAATAATCTCATGAGCTGCCTTACATGATTGAGATTCATATGATGATGCTTGTAATCTAGATGTCATTATGCTAGTCAAGTGGGTTTTACTTATGTGATCTCCGGAGACTCCTTGTCCCACGTGTGTAAAGGTGACGAGTGTGTGCACCGTGTGGGTCTCTTAGGCTATATTTCACGAGAATACTTATTCGCTGTTATGAATGGCATAGTGAAGTGCTTATTTATATCTCTTTATGATTGCAATGTGTTTTGTATCACAATTTATCGTGTGCTACTCTAGTGATGTTATTAAAGTAGTTTATTCCTCCCGCACGGTGTAATGGTGACGAGTGTGTGCATCGTGTAGTACTTGGCGTAGGCTATGATTGTGATCTCTTGTAGATTATGAAGTTAACTATTGCTATGATAGTATTGATGTGATCTATTCCTCCTTTCGTAGTGTGAAGGTGACAGTGTGCATGCTATGTTAGTACTTGGTTTGGTTATGTTGATCTGTCATGCACTCTAAGGTTATTTAAATATGAACATTGAATATTGTGGAGCTTGTTAACTCCGCATTGAGGTTTCGTGTAATCCTACACAGTTAGTGGTGTTCATCATCCAACAAGAGGGTGTAGAGTCTAGCATCTATCTATTTATTCTGTTATGTGATCAATGTTGAGAGTGTCCACTAGTGAAAGTATGATCCCTAGGCCTTGTTCCTAAATATCGCTATCGCTGCTTGTTTACTGTTTTACTGCATTTATACTGCTTGCAATATTACTACCATCAACCACACGCCGGTCCCGGACAGACAAAGCACTTTTACGGTGCCATTGCTACTGCTCATACTTATTCATACCACTTGTATTTCACTATCTCTTCGCCGAACTAGTGCACCTATTAGGTGTGTTGGGGACACAAGAGACTTCTTGCTTTGTGGTTGCAGGGTTGCATGAGAGGGATATCTTTGACCTCTTCCTCCCTGAGTTCGATAAACCTTGGGTGATCCACTTAAAGGAAACTTGCTGCTGTTCTACAAACCTCTGCTCTTGGAGGCCCAACACTGTCTACAAGAATAGAAGCACCCGTA
The DNA here is from genome assembly GCF_022539505.1 of Lolium rigidum. NCBI lineage: Eukaryota > Viridiplantae > Streptophyta > Magnoliopsida > Poales > Poaceae > Lolium > Lolium rigidum. Next base: position 330,569,454 of record NC_061508.1, read on the forward strand.
GACATCACAGATGTCGACGTAGTTGTTGTTGTTTGTCCCACCGGGCGTGCCAGAATGTGTTGCCTGCCAAAACCCACCGGCGAGCAGCGACGGGCAACACGGAGAGCCGGGAGGCTCCCGGAGCTCGCCGGTGGGCCCTGGTCCCTCGGGCGACGGCCCGCAATGCTCTGGCACACGTCCTGGCGGTTGCAAGGGCGTGCCACTTGATCTATACCTGATCAGGAAGGTGATGGATTGCTTCGATTAGTTTCCTGCATGGCAGACACGTAAACATTAAATACGAGCCCGATCGGCTCTCAGGTTACCCTGTGAATCGGCTCAAAGAGCCGATTGCCCCATGGTTCACGTTGGATTTACGATGACATGGGGATCCTGCTTTATCAATACAAAGTTAAACCAATCTACGACAGTTTAGGGTTTTCACCGCATAACCGGAACATCCTACACGTAGTTGAGCCTAGCAGATACGAAAGACGATGGAAAACTAGTCCTAAAAGAGGCCTAAAAACCAACATGAAGTTGATCCCCGGAACAATCCCTTCTAGGATTAGTAAACCATACCTTGCGCACTACCGGATCGTTCAACCCGTTTGCAAGGCCTAACCATGCGGATATCAAACTAATCTTTGGAGAACAAGGAACAACTATAACAGATCAGATCTACTAAATAAAGAATAAGCAAGATGCTGCCCTTACACCCAAGATAGGTGCAAAGGCAGCTAGATATTGAGGGGCAGGGTAGCTAAGCAAGCATATCATAAAAGCATCGACGTCAGCCCCAAAACATCTACGATAAGGGTGTTGCTCGCCATCAAAAAGGCTTCAGCACGAGCAACACCAACAACGAATAAGCCGATATTGCCTAGATCGCAAGATGCGATCTAGGCAGCATGTTGCTTACCCGGAAGAAACCCTCGAAACAAGGGGTGGCGATGCGCCTAGATTGGTTTGTTGTGAACGTGATCGTCCTCCTTTCTCAATAACCCTAGGTACATATTTATAGTCCGTAGACTTTCTATCTTTACAATAAACCTAGCTGTGTACGACTAAACTCTATCTCTTAATTAAAACGTGACCTACTATAATGTACAGATACACGGGCAATCTAGCCCAAACTCCTGCACGAGGCCGATTCAGAGACACTCTATCTGCACGTCCTCTAGGCCCATCTCAATCACGCCCATCTCCTGCTCTGGCTAAATTCTGGTGATAACACGCGTGTCCTGCTACGTCCCCGCCCAGGCCCGAGCGGACAGATGTGCCGACTGTGCACCTCGCACAGGGCCCCAGAATTTGGGGGGCCCCAGATTTTTATATAGACCCATATACTTAGTTACTCATGTAGAAAAAATAGAAAAAGTATAGCAAGTAAAGGTACAAGTACCTGGGCCTTAGAGCATCCCCACTCGTCTACCCGACGAGCCCCCGAGCGACGATTTTCCCATCCGAACGGTGTAATTCGGCCCAGTCGCGCCCCCGGTTCCTCGATTTCGTCCGGATTTGGGCCTTAATCTATCCGGCGAGCCCAGGCCATCCCCGGTCCCCCGGAGATCTATCGGGGAGTCCGGACGAGTGAAAAGCGGGGAAGGGCCCGCTCTGTCGGCGACTGGACACACGAACCCAACCGCCACCTCGCTCAAAAATCTCCCCCCCCCTCGTTTCTCTCTCGCCGCCGTCACCACCCCGCCGGTTTGTTGCCCAGATTCCGCCGCCACTCCTCCCCCACCTACCTATATTCCGTCGTCTTTCGACGACGGCCTATCTGGCTGCTCCTCCGCCGACCTGTTTTCCGACGACGGCCTACTCCTCGTCGTTTGCGACTCGGGTTGCCTCGACCACGCCCGTCAGGTGTTCGTCCATTTGCCTCGCCGGCCATGGACTCGGACGAGGAGGAGGAGCAGATGTTCGTCGAGCTTATGCGAGAAGAGATGGCAGTCGCTGCCCAAGACGAGGAGCACATGCTGATCCTTGGTTGCTTATCAAGCCTGTACGTCGGGGAGGCCACTGGTCGCCGTGGTGGGTCGGCACCAGGTCGCCGGAAGTGCAAGCCGAGACAGCGAATGGAGGGCTACTGCATGTTGTACGCCGACTACTTCGTCGACAATCCATTGCACGGTGAGATTGTTTTTAGGCATCGTTTCAGGATGAGCAGAAAGCTATTTCTGCAAATTGTGTATGCCATCCAAGACTTTGACCCCTACTTCATATGCAAAGCGGATTGCACTGGCTTGGTTGGATTTTCGTCACGGCAGAAGTGCACAGTGGCTATGAGGATGCTGGCGTATGGAGCTCCCGGTGATGGTGCAGATGACTATCTTCGGATGGCGGAGTCCACTGCCCTTGATTGTTTCTACCGGTTCTGCAGGGCCGTCATAGTAGTGTTCGGGGACTTTTACTTGAGATCACCCACTGTCGAAGACACTCAGAAGATCGTTGCAACAAATGAAGCTAGGGGTTTTCCAGGGATGCTTCGAAGCATCGACTGCATGCATTGGAAATGGAAGAACAATGTACAAGGGTCACAAAAACGGCTGCATTGTGATACTTGAAGCAGTGGCTACCCATGATCTCTGGATTTGGCACTCTTTCTTTGGTATGCCTGGATCCAACAATGACATCAACATCCTAAACTGCTCCCCGATCTTTTCCAAGCTTGTTGAGGGTCATGCTCCCCCGGTGAACTATGTGATCAATGGTCGGCACTACAACAAAGGATACTACCTTGCAGACGGTATCTATCCAAAGTGGGCAACATTTGTGAAGACTATCTCGAAACCTAGCACCCCCAAACTTTGCGAGTTTGTCAAGAAACAAGAAGCTTGCCGAAAAGACGTCGAGCGTGCATTTGGTGTCCTCCGAGCAGAGATTTGTCGTCGTCCGGTTCCCCGCTATGACTTGGTCCAAAGATCAGATGTGGGAGGTGATGAATTGTTGTGTGTGCTTACACAATATGATTATTGAAAATGAGCGAAAACATCCGGTTCCTCTGGCTGAGCAACAAGCACCATACGAGAGAGAGGGTCCTCTTGCACGGCCTAATCACCGAGTGCCTCCATCATGGGCCGCCTTCATTGCTATGCGCCAGGAGATTCGAGACTCTACAATGCATCAGCAGCTGCAAGATGATCTGGTGGAGCACATATGGACGCTCCGAGGCAACACCAACGCCGACGCCAACTAGTCTGTCATAATTTGTTTCAAAAATTGTGAACTTGTGTGCTTCATTTGTTTCAGCACTTGTTATACATTGTACTGATTATCGCCGAATTTGTTTCAGCAATTTTCCTCCAATTGATCGCCGAACTTGTTAAATTTTATGTCGAATTTGTTTGAAATATGTCAAATGGTCGAGGTTGGGGGTTTCCTACCGGGGGGGACGGCTGGAACTTCGGCGCTCCCAGGCCAAATTTACCTCCAATCCGGCTGAAATTTTCGCCGGATTTAGGCGTGGGGAACGCCAACGAGTGGGGATGCTCTTAGGGTGACTTCTTTTGGGCTTATGCTTATGCATAAGCCGGCTTATGGGTTTCGGTGGGGAGAAACTGCGGTGTGTAGAAACTCTTAGAAACTAATTCCTCTATTCTTTTGGGCTTCTCAAATTATGGCTTATTTGCTGTGTTGAGTTGTAAAATATCTATAATGCCCCTAAAGTTGATATGTGCCCTAAATAAGTGATGAAGGGATAATACACAGAATAAAAGAATGTCTTGGTGGTTTCAAAATATGCAGAGGATTACCAAATGAAATTTCTGGCAGAACAAGTAAGCAATATAATTCTTATCTTGTGATACATATACACAAGTAAGCAAATAATTCTGATCTTGTGATACAGATAGAAGAAAGCAGTATACTTCCAGACAGCAATGTATATCAAGAACAGAGAACATCGATTTGGGGACGACACCACGGACGAGGCAGGTTGGGGGAGGACGAGGTCGACGGTCAGCAACGGGGGCGGGGCGGAGCGGCGCGCTCGTCGTCTGCGCCGTTCGGCGGGTGGGGAGGCGGGCCGTCCTTGCGGCGGTTGAAAGAACACGGGGATGCGGTGGGGGGAGAGCGGCGGGGGGCGGAGTGGCCAGATCGCCGTCGGCGCCGGCCTACGGGTGGAGAGGCGGGCGCCGGTCGTGGCTGAGATCGGGGAGCGCGGAAACGAGCAGGGGGAGCCGGCGGCGGGTTTCGCGGTGGAGCAGCGGCGGCGCGGAACCCTAGCTCGCTCGGGAATGAGCGATGCGACCCTTTTTTGACTTTTTTTTATCGAAAGGTTATTCTCTGGAGGGGCCGTTCGTTGTAAATAGAAGCAACAATAGGGGCAACTCAGAGTACCGATTCGTTTCAGAGCGCGGAAGCTCGGGAAGCCATCCAGAAACAGGTCAGGACCAGTTTTTGGGTATACACAGGAGTTGGACTTCTCGGTGAAAATAAACAAGATGGAAGCTGAAGACTTCTTTTGGGCTTCAGCGGTCCACCACCTCAAAGCTGGCCTAGAAGCCCAAAAGAATGCTACGCGGATGGGCAGGGCCAGGGAGCGAGGGACTCTTGGTGTGACTCACGATCGTGGGCAGTCAGAACGCGGCTCGAGGCGACATCGTCACGAGGTAGCGAAATAAATGTCCTCTCATCGCCCACTCGTCTGCTCCCATCCACACTGCAGCGAATCACTGAGGAAAAGGCAGCGACGGGCGAAGTTTGTTTCACTCCCACGACACGGCCGCCGCGACGACGGCGACCGAAAAGTTCGAGCCACCAGGCATCCGTTTGATGATTAGACAAGGTAATTTAAATTTTCCTCTTGGTGGATCGCTGATCAGCCATGTTGTGCCATGCGGCCTATCTTCTTGCGAGAATTTTAAGGTTACCCTTACAAAATATTTAAAAAAATCTAGCATTGATGCCAATGATCTATTGAGTTGAAGTTTCTTCGAAAATTCATTCAAAAACAAATGGGGTTTATTGACGATCTGAATTATTTAAAATGGCATGATTGTTTTTTCCCTTCAAGTATACTATACATATAGTTTTATTGACCATTTGTGTGGATGTTGCATCACCCTAGAACGGAACTTTTCTAAATTAAAGCTACTGAAGTCATATATGCATATTACGATGACACAACAAAGACTCACTGATTTGGCGACAATATCGCTTGAGACTGAAGTGTTGGACAAGATTGATTATGCACATATCATTGAAGATTTTATTTCGAAAGAATCCTAAAATAATTTTGTTGTTCAAATAAATATTATGCAACACAGAGTTGAATAGATATGGTTTTTAATATATCTGATTGTTGTGTAAAGTAGTAAGACATGTACATTATATTTGTTGAATAGTTTGAATTTGTTGTAAAATAGGGCCCAATTTTAGTATTTCGCACAGGGCCCCAATTTTACCCGGCTCGGCCCTGTCCCCGCCCTCCATTGTCCATTCACGGATCGACAACCGCGCATGCGAGCTCGGGGCCGGCGAGCACGTGGCTGGCGCAAGTGAGGCAGCTCCGGCGGGCGCCGGCTGCGGCGCAGGTAAGGCCCGGCGAGCATGGAGGTGGGGATCGCGGCGAATTGCGACGGCGCCGGGAGGAGGAGGAGGAGGTGTGCGAGGGACGGAGGAAGGAAGAAAGGATTGGGGTTGGAGTGTCCTGCTGATGCGAGCACGGTGGACTTGACTGGGGTTGGGTCTCCCTGTGCGAATGCGGAATGGGAATGGGATTGCGATTGCGGGTGGGTGGTGGGTCACCGGCCGGCGCTGCCTGCCCTGCGGGGGGTGACGTCACCGCGCCGCGGTTTCTGGCTCGGGAACTATTTCCCAGGGTGACTATTCTAGTCTAGGAGCAGTTCCAGACGTGACGTCCCGGTCCGGCGCTGCTCTGAGTGTGTCTGTGTGCGCGCAACTGCGCAACATAGATGCTGGATTTGGATGCGATTTCTCTTGAGGCGATTGCAGGTAATTGCAATGCACCATTAGTACACCAGCTTGTTATGTGCACGCAATTTCATACAATATGTTAGAAAATGCGTCTGGTGGTACAAAACGTTGTCATATGGGTGCATTGCTCATACAAATTTAATTTGGAAGCGACACGTGTCCTTATCCTGGCGGGAAACATTTGTTTTCGAAGAAGGACATACGAAACAAGTAATAGCGAACAGCTCCTTGCCGTTGCGCATGTAGTGCAAAATTGCAAAATGGTCCTTGATCTCTCTCTCTTTCTCTATAACCTACCTGGATGCACGAATCACTCAGACAAGAGAGGTGGTTTCCTTTTTTGCTCGATCGGCGATGATGTTGGCGAGGAAGGAAGGCGTTGATTTCGTAGGCGACGGGGGAGCTCTGGTCGATGGCCGATGATCCTCGCCGGCGTGAAGAATGTATGCACTATGATACGCCCTTATTCTGTGCTTCTTGTGTTCTCTCCATCAAGCGAGCGCCGTGGCTATTGATGTCAAGTTCAAGGTCATGTACAAACGATTAGATGCACTAAATCGGTCGAAAATTTCATTGTAGTGCTTAAACAACCATTTTTCGTAGGTTGAGATCGATTAGGTTGGTGCTCTATTTTGGCAACAATTAAAGTTGGTCGGGAAAGCTTTGATTGTCATCGGACATTGCAGGCTTAGCATCTATTTTTCGTATATCGCTCCACCACACCGAGAAGAGGTATGTGTACCTCCAGCAATAACAAGAATGGAACCATAGGCTCCTATGCTGGGAGCATTTCGGGGTATAGGTCTAACCACCTCAACTCCCCGTTTCTGGCATGCTATAGTTCTTTTAGTCTCTCGACGACGGGAATGGGAGATGACCGGTAAGCCAGATGCTTCGCGAACCACCGATATATTTCGCAAATTTAGTCTACTAAAGGATGGAACCTTTCGGTTCATTTCCTTAGGGTAGGACGCCTGGCAGCCTATCCCCTATTTCAGTTTAGATTCAGTCCGCCCTTAAAGCGGAGTATGAATCTTGTAATGCTTCTATTCTATTGCTGGTATTGTGTTTGCAACAATGATGTAGTAAATGGAAGATTAGTTTCATAGTTTAGGTCGAAATTGAAGATGCACAAGTTAACTGAATATCAAGTTTCGAGTGTTAATTGAATTTTGACGGTTGCGGTGTGAACTGAAGTTGACAACTGGTGTTTGAATGGTATGTTCTACATTTGCAGGATAAATTAGCATGTATAATACATGGTAATGAAATTTATTAAATAAAGTTTCAAGGTTTCTTACACAAGACACTTTATGGCACGATTTTGCATATTTTCAGATGATCCTGGTTTACAGTGGAGTTGATCAAAATGGCTTTTTTTGTGGTCCAAAGGAGCATCTGCAGTGTGTTAGTGGGAATATGAATTTTTTTGACAATTGCGCACTGATATATTCTCAATTTTGTGGCTTGAGGATTTTATTACGCGAGGAAATGCAGATAAAACAAAATTCGTTTTGTGTGTTCATGGGATGCAATAACATATGGCCTATGTCTAATTGAGAATGATGCTCATATAGTTGCAATTATGGCTGCGAGAAAAGTGAAGACATAGTCCATTATCGTAGATCATAACAATTTCTTGAAGGGGCTCAGCAGGCTAACGCATCAAGTCATGGCATGTCCGAATCGGTTCGCGCGGACAAGTTAACCACCGACACACGCTCCAGCGGCGCGACTCAAATGACCGACCCGTTCGACGCGACCCATTCGTTCACCAAATTTGAGGAACATATGCATCTGCACGGACAGCGCGCGGATATCGCGAGTGTCCGCCGTCGGCCATTGGGCCCTGTTTGTAAGTGTCACATTATGCTAGTTAATGATTCATTAGGATTTGACAACTAGTTACAAAAAGGCTCCCATCTAATTTAACTGAAAATAAATAAAGATGGCCGCCAGTACCTACACATCTACTCCTCCCCGCCGCCGAGGCCGTCCCCGTTGATGGTCGCTCGTGCAGCTTAGATGGCTTGTTCAGGGGAAATATCTATAGCGCGCAAGCGGGAAACAGGTGCCGCCAAGGGCGGGAACCAACCGCCACAGGAATCATCCAGGAGGCGGAAAAGGGCAACATGCGTCGGGCTGCTAAATGCACCACCAGAGCAAAATGGACCGCCTCCCAAATTTTATACACGGTCCAACCCAAACGGACAGAAACGGTTGCCGTTTTGGTACAATATCATGGTTCCAATTCCAAGCAAATACTGTACATACGAGATGGAGCAAAGGAAGAGAAAGAGAAAGAGGAAGAGGAAGAGAGCGATGCATCCGGCGCTGACCGTGTGTGTGTCTGTGTGCGCGCAAGATAGAGGCTGGATTTGGATGCGATTTCTTTCCTCTGCCCCAAGTCGCTTTGGCTGTCTTTAGAATTATTTTCGAGATAACATAAAGTAATTATCGTATAGTATTATGAAGTGCTCAAGATAGAGAGAACCTGGTCGGGGCTAGCTCGGGACGGGAACCTGTCCTGTCAACTCGCTCCAACAGTGCTGCGACCCGTAGGCCATTTCGTGTCGTGTCGTGGCAGCCAGACATGTGCATATACTACAGTAGTGCAGTGTGCTGTATGCAGCGTCTCCGACTTGGTCAGAGAGAACTTTTGCCAAGCGTTCGTGGTGTAGACCAAGACCGGGGAATCGACCGCGAAAATGATAGCCCGGTCGCCACCAAAATAAAAAGAACGAGAAAAGAGCGTGAGGTCGGACGAGAGCGATGGGAAGGAACAAAGGCGGCCACGAGCCCACGACGGAGGCGTGTCCACGGTCTGCTCGTCGACATGCGCGCGGCTAGCTTTCACATGATAGCGCCTGCAGTTCCCACGACCCATTTTGGAGAGGGACACTTTGATTCCTAGATATTTTGTACTAGCAAATATGACGGTTTGTGTTTGAGTGGATTTCAGGAAACCACAACCATTTTTACGAAAATTTCACCTATCTACTTTATAATCATTCATAGTAGTACAAAGAATGAATGTCTTTCTTGATTTTTTGTTACCGCATAACCAAAACTTTTGGGTTATTGAGTGCCGAAATTCATTTGCATCCACAAATAATCTACATCGTCCCGCTAGGCGTCCGCCACTAAATCGGGGTTGTCCTCATTGTCACCAGATGTGCATCCAACGTCCCTAACATACTTTTGCATTTTCCCTCTCCGTTTTTGACAAATCAACCTGCAGCTCTAAGCTTATCCACTTATGATGAAAGGACATGTCGCTTTGTTCCTGACATTCCCGATATTTACAGAAAATACGCCAACATGATGATTTACCCTATGGTACAGAATATTGCAACAAAAGTCCTCACCCCGCGTACAGAAAAAAACACTATTATAACCAAATTATCGCAACAATTTTAAATTAATGCTACAATGAGTGGTTAAGCAACATTTTTTTGTGGATTGCTTTGCAACAAACATCTCCAACGATGTTAACATACATTACAAACGAGTACAACAGAAAAAAATGTTTTTCCAGATATAAAAAGGGGTTAAGCAACAACTTTATTTGCTATAGATACATCTGAAACAAAAAAAACACTAGTCATTTCAAATAAGTGGACATACAAAATTTTAGAATTAGATTATGGAGTGGAGTGGTAAATACTCTGTGAAGGTTCAAGCCACGGGCTCTCTCTTCTTTAATTTCCCCACCTCCACTCAGCTAAGTGTATGTATAAAATGAGGAGATCACGTTCTACATGTTATTGATTTTGATTCTCGTGTGTCCTAACAGAGAGATTGACATTTTTCCTACTTTAAAATGCTCTGGAAGATAGAAATATACTTTTTTGTGGAATTTTTTTAAAGCTAAACATCCACTTATTTGTTGACTACATATAGTTATTTGTTTGCTCGACTATAACTTAGCTCGGTTGGCACATGGAAAAAAATAGTGTGAGCTTCGATGAGAACGGAAGAAGGCGGCTAAAATGACTTTCCTTGTTAATAAGATTTTGATTTCCATGTCATTTTACTTTTTCCCTTCTAAACAATTATAAGACTATTGTTTGAATAAGATACCCAATATTTCAACAAAATAATACAAACACGAACAACAACAAAGAACCCTGACTAAAAACAAAAAGTTACATCTGTGTCCTTTGTCTGAATTGTTGTCTCTGTAGCTCCGTCCTTCCAAAAATTTCTAAACCTTGTCTAAACTACTTGATAGACAACCCATAAGTTTGAGGTGACCTTTTTTGAGTCTTAATTTGAGTAAAATAAACGCCAAGTTTTGAATTCGTCCGCTAAAAATTGAGGGTTTAAATTTGTATTTTTACAGCTATTATGGTTAAAGGACCTGCAAATTCATATGATCTTAACATTTTTTTGTTTTACCTAAGCTTGGTTGGCTTATACTCTAGAAACATCTACACAATCCAAGTATTGTACCAATTTAATGTTAAATTTAAGCATATAATGGAAATAAAGATACATATAAGAGCATATGCATAGTCCATTGTAACAAGAGAGTTCGTTAAACATCCTAAATTAAATTCAAAACTTGTGACAAATACAACTTTAGTTTAGCCCCAAAATGCATTTGCTGATAAAAATTATAATGATATGACCAATATGTTTATGAATATACATGAGATGTATATATTGTTATTTCTTATAAAAAAATATACCTATTAATAGTATTCAAGATCCGAATTATATAATTCGATAAAATAGCATAGCTTTAATGACAAGGTAAAAATGTCCAGCATAAATTGTTCTGAACATTTTAACTTCCCACGAGCACACAAAATGATATCTTTGGCCATTATTTGATCTTAGAAGTCCTCACACGAGGCTACCATACGGTTGAATGACGTGCACCAATAAATAGAGGCCGGATCTAAAAAGTACAATCGAGACAGAGGCTTCCAACCAAGTCTCACATGACATACAAGACGCAACACGAGTTGGAACGGTCAGCCAACAATAGTATTTGTAGACATTGTAGGATTTATTTGAGAGAGCTCCAGTCCGCTCAACTAGTTCATATCCAAACTTCACTCCACATCCATGCTCCGAAGCTAAAATCGTTTGGCGTGTATGTTAGATCCAAATTAGATTGTAGGTTGTTATGATTAGTCCAGACCACCCTTGTATCATCTTTTTTTTTTTACTTTTACTTTGTCCTCTCTATTCTACCGATTGTGTAGATTACTTACTGATGGTTCATTTTTTCATATGCAAAAGTTTTGATTTTTGAGCTTACAGAGAAGAAAGTTCTGCAACTCTGAAAATCCATATCTCTTCTAAAGCGAAACTCCACTAGAGAGTCATTTAAGTTGTCTATCTCAACATGCAAGCTATCCACATCATCCATTCTATTAACCATCCAATTGTCCATGTCATCACCCACTAACGTTCATTAATACTCTACATGCAAGCCACATCATCTATTTTTAAGCCATCCAATTATCCACATCATCAACTTTTAGCCGCCAACTACATAACCATTTCAAGTCAGTTTTTTAAAGTTATCCTCTTGACTATTTACGCCAATTGAATCTTGCATGTTCCTACAAATAACATCCTATTCCAATTAAATTATATCATTTTTGTTTTTTTACAAAATAGAGTTATCGGGAAAATTCCCGCTGCAACGCGCGGGGTATCCTTCTAGTTACATATATATGTCATGTCTTCCACAGTTTACTAGAACACTAGAACAGTATAAACTTTTGTACTAGCATTCTTTCCAATTACTCGATCATACACATTCCACAGCTCCACAAAAATCACTAGCAGAGGAGCTAAGCTCTGAAGAAATAGCATACAAAATTACTAACTGCAGCGAACAGTGGGGATAAATACCTTCTGATTTGGATACACATGAACACACCCCGATAGATTTATGGAGACGATTTTGAGTTTTTAACATCCAAGGATGCGTTTAGCAGCCTGCATGGAAGTTGGTAGACTGCATGAAGTAAGCAAGATTCCTTTTTTCATGGGCAACCAAATAACACGTTCCAAAATAACCTATACAGCACGGACCTTAAAGCATTCGAAAAGGGCCTCGGGTCAGACTCCACAGCTAAGCCTGAATCGTGCGTTTCTCCGGGGACGGGCCCATTGCAAACGAAAGCGCGTGAAGATTCCCTTGGATTTCAGTGCCAGCCTATTGGGCCCTCACATGACAGTCTCACACGCATATAGGACGAAACCATAACCAAACAACCAGCCCAAAATCTCTTCACATCCTAGAAATTTCAGCCAGACCACCAAACGAAGCGGGAATTACTCTTTTGCGCCGTTTCTAACGGGTCAGACTCTACTGAGTAAAAAACGTGCGTTGTTTTGGAGCCTGACTCCACGAGAACGACAACCAAGCGTGCCCCAAATTGCACACAAAAACGACACAGGGGGTGTTGCTGGCCAGCCGCGGCGAGTTCTTGGTGCAGGCCGGAAACAATGTAGTTGACTCCTAGTGCCCGGTACAGGCATGCATGTCGATCATTGCTTGCATCTGCCAGGCGAAACGACAAAACCTATTCGTCGCTCAATGCAGCCTGATCATCAGGGCCGGCTGAAGCGAGCTGCACTTTGGCCAGGCCCATTAGCCGTGGTTTTGTTTTACACTGATTTTGTTCTGTTTTGTCAATTTTTTTGGGGTTTTTTCTAGGTTTCTCGGATTTCTGCTGGTTTTCCTACCTTTTGCGAGTCGTTTTTTTTATATTTTAAAATTGTGAACATTTTAAATTTTGAATTTTTTAAAAATTTGAAACAATTTTCAAATTTGAACTTCTATTTTTTTGAACAATTTTAAATTAAAAAAATAAAAAAATAATTATTTTTTAAAGTTGAACAATTTTCAAGTTTAATTTTTTTTGAATTTAAACAGAAAGAAGAAAATTGAAAAAATGAAACCTTTTTAGGGCATGTACAATGGGCGGCGCTAAGGGCGGACGCCAGGGTTGATATCCTGGGCGATCGGCAGTTCCGACTTCTAATCCTAGCGCTCTTGCCGCATCGACGCAATAATAAGAGACGGCCGCTTAACTTCTTTTCCGCGTACGACGTGAAGCGCATAGGCCATCACGCACGAGTGGTTGAGCAGTTTTAGCGCCCTAGACTAGCGCCCAGCGTTGAGCATGCAGGCTCTTGAATGCATTTTGATTTAATTACAATTATTATTTTCTCTCTAAGCGCCTAGATAAGCGTCGCCCTTATTGGGTCATGCTTGAAGCGACCCACGATGAGGTCAGTTTAGGTGGAGCGGACGTTGGCTCCTGCTGAAGACGGAGAATAGGAGACCCAACGTTGAAACCTGATTGGAAAAGGGTCGAGAACCAACCTGTGGTTGGATGGTTAGGAGGGCAGTGGCACCCCCAGCCCACTAGAGTTCAAATCCCAGATTTGACACTTTGGTGTCTCATAAGGCGGAATATTCTTCAGTGTGAGGCGACGTTCTCATCGACAGCGAGGCGCCTGTGGTGACTTCGTCAATCTCAAGACCCGCCGGATCAGTTCTTCAACGCAGTCTCTTAGAGGTGCTCATAGGGGTAGGGTGTGCGTGTGTGGGTTCATAGGGGTGAGTGTGTGCACGTATGTATGAGCGTCTTTGATTGTACTGTGTTTCGCAAAAAAAAAGATTGGAAAAGGGTTAGGGAGCGGGGAGTTGGAGTGGACCACAGATGCCACCGGAGACATGAAGGAAGAATCTTTACTATTAAACGGCTACCGGTGGTGTCCGTACGTAAATAAAACGTCGTACGTCAAAGAAAGCGCTCTATATCGATAAAAAAACCGGTCGTGCCTTGTTGATCGCTAAAAAACCAGTCGTAAATCGTTCGTTCGTCTAAAAGAACCGGCAAGAGTGTCCTCTTTCGATGCGGCACAGGCGCACACGTATTTGGTCGGTTTTCCTTGTGCGCGCGTAAACGAGAAGCATCGCCAGGCAGTTGTGGCCTCCGCCCACGGCCGCCGTCGGTGCCGTGGACCGCAGACGACATTCGCGTCGTGGCTCAAGCAGCCGTGGACATCTCGCCTGGCACCAATGGCCGTGTGCGTTGGTGTCGTCGACGGCAGACGGCATGCACTCACCCTGCGTTGGCTCGAGCAGCCGGGGACGACGCTGATGTAGACAGGTCCGGCTTCTACAGGAAAGCAAGCTGGCGTGCGCAATGCTGCGCAGCTTCTCCACATGAAAAAGCAGAGCAAAGCTAGCTCGATTTGCAGACGGATGATCGATCTGACTAAACAACTCGCCCTGCAGTTGGCCCGGGGTGCAATCGCTTGCAGCCTGCTAAAATCTTTCCTAATGGGCTACCTGTTGGACTCTGAATTTTCAGCGATGAAGTATGGTTCCAAAAATATCCTTTGCAACACACTCGCTGACCTTTTGCATGCAGATTGCAGCACTACCACTGACATTTTATAGCTCCACCGTCTACCATTTGTAGCATGGCAGCTCCTTCTTTGCAGCTCCACGTACGTGGCAGCCTTTGCAGCTCCATCCGCATGCGCGTATGCAGCGGTAGAGGGAGTACGGGATGGGAACGGATGCAGAGCTGGACGGTGTCAGTTAACGCCATGCGTCTGGGCGGTGCATAGACAGCCCCTCGGGACACACAGCGATGCGGTGGAGATCGGCGGCGGCGCCCCCGGGTTCATGTCGGGCGGGTTGGAGAACGGCGGCGGCGGCCCCGAGGCATATGGCGGCGGGTTGGAGAACGACGGTGGTGGCGCCCCCCAGGGGCGTGTGTGGATCGTATAGGCGACGACGGCGATGCTGCATGGGGAACGGGAGGTGTGCTATGGTTTTTACCACCCAGGAGGAAGACGGTGTTGTGTTTGTGGATCACATGATGAGAACGTGGCCGAGCCACATATGACATGTGTCACGCGTGGGCCTACGGCGATTAGACCATCCAATTGTGGCTAGCCGAGAGGTTGCTTGGGCCCACAGCCTTCGGAGGAATCAAATCATTTTCCATTCAATAATAACAAAATATAATTGGTTTGCCACGTACCTAAGCTGAATAACTGGTCCACCCGTAGCAACGCACGGGTATTGTGCTAGTATGGTTCAAGGTGCGCCGGAGCCTGGATTTGGATGTGATTTCTTTCTTCTGCCTCAAGTCCCTCTGGATGACCGTATTATTATTTTTGAGATAATATAGAGTAATTTTCAATAAAAGTATAAATTAATATCGTGGAGATACCAATTACACCTAGCCTCTGCACCAACGTTGTGCCTAGTGACAATACGGATAAACACAGCTAAAAAAAGAATTACATAAAAGAAAAGTCCCGCTAAAACCTAATAGCAGCACAAACACCACCAAGACAACACCGGAAGTCTAGCCTCTCTAATAACGACACCTGCAAGAAGTAAAACAATGCAACACACTGTCATCGCTCGATCAAAGATTATAGAATTTCACCCTGGAGAAAGTTTATGCTCACAAAACAATGCCTTGCAGACACAACCAATTAAGACAAGATCTTCTATTTTCACCCTGCAAGGTAGAATCGTTGAACTTCTTGTATGTTGATGCCCCCACTAGCCAAACCCGCTTCTACGAGGCTAGAACACCAAGCGAATTCCTCAATAGTGGAGAGACTCGAACCTCCATTGCTAGTCCTACTATCTGGTCTTCATGATATTCCATGTCACTAACTTCATCATGCACCATAATGTCACCTGATGGTAGCACAAAACAGAGCTTCGCGCCACCCCCGTCACAATCAAACGGTTGGAGTAAAAGCATTAGTGCGCACGACCGAATACCACCCGATCCAGCAAACTCCAGGCAATATATGCATTGCTACATTCACCAGGAGAGCCTTCCGGAACTCACCAGTTCGGCCAGATCAAGAAGGACATGCCTCATGCAGGTCTTCATCTTCACCCAAGAGAACCCCTAGGACCTCCACCTTTATTCATGCCAGGCCAGCAGACCCCACGCCACTAGTCGGTCGCAGAGGAGGCGATGAGCACAGAAATCCGACAACGGCTGCGGAACACCTTGCACCTCCCGAACGGCATGTAGCAAGCAGCGCTGACCCGTAAGAGGAGTCGCCCGCATGGCAGCAGAGTGCCCCCGCGTAAAAGCAGACCATCCTTTGACCCAGATCAGGCTCGAGCGGGCCTGGATCGAGCCCGGGACACCGTCTCACCAACTGACCGGATCCTCCCGTCCAGCACGCCCGGCGCCCGACATCGCCTCCAACCACACCGCCACGCCATCAGCCACTCCCGACCGGCCCTCTGCTCGAGAAGCACCCGCGCGAGTCAACCGCCTCAACTCCCGGCGCGAGAAGGCGATGCGGTGCCACGCCCACCTCCCCTTGCCGGCATTTTCCGACCAGGGCGTCGCCACCTCCGGCGGCAGCGACGGCCAGAGAAGCCCGGCGCGGAGGACCAGTGGAAGGGTATGGGATCGCCCCGGACCTGGAGCTGTTTGTTTTCTCTGTGTCGAGCCAACAAAACAATAGCAGCTAGGTCAAAATAATATAGAGTAATACTGGTATAGTATATTATGAACTGATCAAGATAGAGAACCTGGTGGGGGCTCGGGACGGGAACCTGTCCTGTCAACTCGCTCCGACACACTACTCCTCCGATCCGTAGGCCATTTCTTGTCGTGGTACTGACAGTATACAGATATACATATACTGGTGCATTGTGCAGCCTCTCCAACTTGGTCAGAGCGAACTTTGGCGAAGCGTTCGTGGCCTCGTGGGGAATCGACGGCGAAAATGATAGCCCGGTCGACACCAAAATAAAAAAGAACAGAAAAAACAGCGCGAGGTCGGCCGAGAGAGATGGGAAGAAAACAAGGCGGCCACGACGGGGCCGTGTCCACCACCTGCTCGTCCACAGGCGCGTGGCTAGCTTTCACATGATAGCGCCTGGAGTTCCCACGGCCCATTTAGGAGAGGGACTCTTTGATTCCGAGATATTTTGGACTAACAAATAATATGAGGGTTTGTGTTTGAGTGGATTATACATGGAACCACAACTTTGGGAGTGTCTTTCTCGAATACTTTCTTATCGCATAACCAAAAATATTTAGGTTATTTTTTTTTTTTTTTTTTTTTTGAACAAGGGAAGGGCCCGGAGGCCCCAGAGCTGCTTATATTATAAAACGAGAGAACAGTGGCGGGTACAATTTACATGAAGCCCCTCTGGCATCTATTGCACTAGAGAATCTAATAATTAGAGATAAGGGCTCCAACTTTGCAAACAAGACCCTAGGAAAATAAAGCAAAAAGCAATCAAATCCCTGGGATCTTCCTCCGCCTTTCGCCAGCGATCTCGAGGCGCAGAACGCCGAAATCAGAGAGAAGATGCTCGATGTGCTCTCGACACCAGCGAAGATCCACAACCGCCGGCCACCTCGACGCCTCCGGGGACGAACCACTTGGGGGCGAAGCTGTGTCGAGCTCCAGCAGCTGGGATCGAAGATGGCCTCCGCCTTGGAGGTTGATGATGGGCCGCCTTTTCGGCCATAGATCACAGCGACAAGATCCATCGCAGTGTATTCCGCACAAAGAGAATTGATAGAAGCAGCAACATAGACCAGAGTCAGCCGAACAGCATGAGCGAAATCCCAACCCCCTTCCTCGCCGCCACGGCCGGCCAAGAGGGAAAAGACCAGCAGCACGCCATCAGGGAGACGCCAGGGTGGATGGTGGAGACGCTTATAGAAGACCAAAAATATTTAGGTTATTGATTGCCAAAATTCATTTGCATTGCAAATAATCCGCGTTGTCTCGCAAGGCTGAGGCCGCTCAATCAGGGATTATCCCCGCATCATCACGTGCGCATCCAACATCCCTACCATACTTTTGCATCTCTTCTCTTGGTTTTTGACAAATCAACCTGCGGTGCTGAGTTTCTTCACTTAAAATAAAAGGGTATATCGCTTTTCCGCTGACAATGATTCCGCCAACGTGGTGGTTTACCCTAAGGTAAAGAAGAAAATCGTCACCCCGCGTGCTAAAATTTTCTATATTAAAACAAAATTGTTGAAACATTTTTTAAAAGTAATGCTACAACGAAAGCTGTTAAACAAGATAAAATTTGTTGCTGATTGATCTGCAACAAACGTGTCCAACGATGTCAACAAACACCCACTTATTTGTGGACAAATGTTAAAGCTAAACATCCACTTACCTGTCGACTAGATATAGTAGTTTGTTTGCTTAACTATAATTAGCTCGGTTGGTACATGGAAAATAGTGCGAGCTTCAATGAGAGTGGAAGCCGGCGGCTAAATTGACTTTCCTTGTTAATAAGATTTTGGTTTCCATGTCATTTTACTCTTTCCGTTCAGAACAACTATAAGGCTATGGATTAAACAAGATACCCAATATATAAACTAACTAATACAAACACGAACAACAACAAAGAACCCTAACTAAACCAAAAAAAAGTTACATCGGTGTCCTTTGTCTGAATTGTTGTATCTAGCTCCGATCTTCCCAAAATTTCTAAACCTTGTATAAACTACTTGGTAGACAACCGTAAGTTTAAGGTGAATTTTTCTTTTGAGCCTTAATTTGAGTAAAATAAAATGCAAGTTTTGAATACTGACCCCCAATATTGCGGGTTTAACTTTGTCATTTTACAGCTATCTAGATTTTTTTTTTAGTTTCACCTAAGCTTGGTAGGCTTATACTCTAGAAGCATCTGTGAGTTATTACTCTGACTCATAAACATTCCAAGTACTCTAAAAATTTAAGCTGATATTTCATGATATTATGGAAAATAAAGATACATATAAGAGCATATGCGAAACATCCTAAATTAAATTGAAAATTTATGCCAGATACAAACGTTACTTTAGCCCCAAAATGCATTTGTTGATAAAAATCATAATGCTAGGACCCATATGTTCCTGAATATACACGAGATGTATATATTACTAATTTTTCTAACAAATTTTACCTTTTAGTAACATTCAAGATTCAAATTGTGTAATTTGATTAAAAAATAGCATGCCTTTAATGACAAGGTAAAAACGTCCAGTACAAACTGTTCCAAACATTTTAACTCGCCATGAGCACACAAAATGATAGGGTTGGCCATGATTTGATCTTAGAAATTCTCGCAAGAGGCCAGTAATGCCCACAATAAAACAAATATCTCGCAAGCGTAAGCGAGACACGGGCTTATGAACGAAGTGCCACTTGCCATACAAGACGCAAGACTGTTTTAAAAGGTTGTCCTACAATAGTAGGGATGCAAGTGGGCGATTTGGATGACAGAATCCAAATAGTGGAATTTACCAAGATGTGGAAACTACTTCATATAGTAAAATATGTACTAGTTCATGTGTTTTGCCGGACAAAGCGGATCCCGCTTTTGTAACTATGCATAGTAGTTTATGTAGACATCTTAGTTTGTTAAAAAAAACCTTTAATTCTGAAATAGTAATCATATTTGTTTATAAAGAAGTAAAAAAATTATAAATAAGTGAGTGAGTATCACAGATCTTGTTTCCCCTCACCTCAATCGAATTAAGAATAGATACCAAATATGAGATCATGTGTACCTTCTTGTAAAGTGTGGTCTCTAAAAAAAGTCAAATCAGTCTATTTGAGTATCATCTAGATGTGCTTTGGGGGCATATATATACATTTGAACCTCATGATCTATAATGGTTGATGTCAATCGCTCGTAGACGAGAGAAATAGTCCGAGCTGGGAAGTTTGACAGAAGTTGTTAACCGTGACTTCTCCGAAGCGGTGTCCTCTATGGCGACTGGCGACATGCCACTCTAGCCTTCTCCGCCCCCAATCCCTAATCAAATTCTCCTTCCTCCTTCATCCAATCTCCAATCCACCGGCTTTCTTGCTTGCCTTCTCAATCGAATCTAGCCTCTCCCCAATAACTCCACAAAATAGCCTCTTCTTTCTTGTGTTGGGTCAGATGGAAGGTAACCAACAAGATGAGGACGGAAATAATGTCAATCAACAAAAGGAGCCGGACAAGATAGGAGTCCCAGATCTAGCGCTGACGGTGCAAGCTATGAGTTTGGCCGAACCAGGGTTGTGCACAGTGCAAAGCAATCAGGTGATACAGCAAGCTGAGTTAGACTTCGCCTTCTGCCTTATTATGAAGATAGCATGTACCGGAGGAACACCTCGAAGCATAACTCAGCAAGCTCTGGAGCAAGCCATGGCCCGGGCATGGAGGGATAGATTCTATGCCATATCTCAGGTATCAAATACAGTCTTTATCGCTCACTTTAGGTCACAAGAAGATATGATTGCAGTATACACAAGGCAGCCATGGATGGCAAATTCAGAGAATCTTCTTGTAGACTGGTTTGATCCAAATACTAATGCAAAGTCAAGTAGTGATTACAGATTTGATCATATACTGGTCACCGTTAGAGCTTATGGGATACCAAGGAATAGGAGATCCATCGACTTGCTTACAAAAATTCTGAATCAAGTTGGGGCAGTTTCAGAATTTCATATCTTGCAAGAGAATAATTTATTTTCTAGGCAAGACTACATTTGGGGCACGGCAAGGTTGACAGTGAACACCCCAATTAAGGACAGAGCAATTGTTGGCTATGCCGATAGCACCACAGGTCTAGCTTATCTGCATTATGAGAAAATCAAGAGAATCTGTCTATTTTGTGGTGTTATGTTCCATAATGTACAGAACTGTAGCATCAGAAACAGCTTAATTTCTGAGAGATGCAAGAATAGGCAGTCAGGAATGGATATACCATCTCACAGATTTGGTCAATGGGTGATTGATGAGAACTTTATTCCAACGGAATTGATTCAAAGCACTAGAATGGGTGACCAAGGCAACAACCAAGGTGGAAATGCTATATTAAGCAGGCTCCAGAAGTTATTCGCTGAAAATCCGAAAGAAAAAGGAAGGTTAGCAAAGAACAGTTTACACAGCTCGTATGTCACGGTTCATCCTCCATTTGGTGGACAAGATAGTAATCTGGTCTCAACGCCTAGTCGACAACTAGCTCTTCCACTATCAATGACTCAACAGATGGGACAAGATTTTACTCTGCCTGCCAGGAGCACTGAAACACCACCTAACAGAAGAGATGAAACAGATATGAGTATGCACACTAGTATATTTCAAGCTGCTGAAAATAGAAGGCCACGGACTGCTACAGGATTCACCGTATCTTCAACTACACAAGGCTTACCACAACTACCAGAAAACGATATGAACATTGTGACAGGGGCACCTTTGGACCACCAGAACAACCCAATTTTACAACCACAGTTTGCAGCAAATTATAACACACAGACACATGAGAACCATCCTACTGTTTTGTTCCCAGCCCCAGATGCTCTTGGTCATCGCGAGTGCACTAGTCCTCTTCGGACTGAAAAACCACCTCCACAAGAACAGAACGCCCATCATATCCAGCAATCTGCTATTGAGCTCGCCTTACCAATCTCCTTGGACCCCAGTATGCAAGCACCTTCTCTTGGCCTCTCCAATCCTTCACTTCTAAATTCTCAGTCTCCGCTGCTCCCACAACACTCCCTGAAACGCCCACTTCCATCCCCAAACCCAAATCCACCGCCTCTAGCAAAAAAAGCTATCCCCTGCCAGGAAACCGACCTCAATGGAGACTCTCTCCAATCTCTGCAACAATTTGTTTCCACTGATTCCCCTAACCAAACTCCGCCAGCGCCTTTTTCTTCATCGCAACTCAGAGCTAATCTGCAGGCGATGCAGATCCCTGCCAGCGAAGCGGGCGACGCACAAGGCAAGATCATGTTCACCCAGGCGCCGCCGCCGGCTTTTGGAGCCAGGCTCATCCATGGAGACCGGCTGGACGGAAGAGAAGGAAGTAGAGCTCTCCCTGCTGCTCTTCAAGCCGCGCCTGAATCAAGAGACGGAGGAGGAATACTCGGAGCAAGGCCAAGCAACATCGCCAAGTCAAATTCCAACCCCAGTCCCGCTTTTTCCGCTGCAAGGGGCCGGACTAGACGTCGACCTTCTGGTTGGGATGTTCCGGAAGATGCCAGTACTGGAGCTGGACACGGAGCTCTTGGATTTACACACCATAAACCTGGTTCTTCCACCTGGCGTCGTATTCGCAAACCCGAAGAGATGGTTGTGGGCAGCATTGGCGGCAGAGGTGCTGGCCCGTCTTTGGGGATATTTGGTGTCCCCGGTGGTGGTTCAAATTGCTCGTCACCGGCACTCAGCAGCGCTGATGATGGAACAGGACATGACCCATGGCAACTACACACACCGTCGCCGTCTCAATCTCTGGCTTCACAAGATTCTCGCCATGGAGACTTCTCACCTCCTTCTATGGCTCGCGAGTACTATGTGGGTTTGAATGATCGTCTTGGCTGTGATGCAACCGGGAACCAGCCAAATGTTCAAGGCCAAGTTCAATTGGGCACCCCTAGCGATGCTCCTACACAGGTTATGTGTGATGACTCTGGGAGAGCAAGTGTGGACATGGATTTCGAGGCAGCGGCGCCAGCCCTTAAGGCGCCACGGGCGCCATGAGGGCCTTAGGATGGAACTGCCAAGGTATGGGCAGGACCCTTGGCAGTAACAAAATGGTATATCTTGCCCGGATGATCGCTTGTGCTAAACCTCAGGTAACCTTTGTTTCCGAAATCAAATCTTCCAAATTCACTTGCAATGATCTAAATGCTAGGTTTAACATGTACAATAGCTTTGTAGTGCCCTCTCGAAGACGCTCTGGCGGGCTTTGGTTGATGTGGAATGATGATCTTCAAGTGACTGTGCATAGCTCTAGCCTCCATATTATCCTAGCTACTGTAGTCTATAGCACTAGAAATCTTAAGTTTGGCTTAGTGTGTATATATGGTGATCCGTACCATCGTCAAACT
This sequence comes from Lolium rigidum, assembly GCF_022539505.1. NCBI lineage: Eukaryota > Viridiplantae > Streptophyta > Magnoliopsida > Poales > Poaceae > Lolium > Lolium rigidum. The sequence continues at coordinate 330,592,260 of NC_061508.1, forward strand.
AGTGCTATTTGGGAAGAAGTTGCTGCTTTTGTGCATGAAAATTCCTCGCTGCCTATGCTTTGTATGGGAGACATGAATGAGCTTTTGTATGATATGGATAAGAATTCCACTAATATTAATCGCAGCCGCTTGTATGCTTTCAGATCCTTTGTTAAAAATTGTGGTTTATTTGATCTTGGATTTAGCGGCCCCGCTTACACTTGGACTAATAAGCGTTTTTCGTCCAAACCGACTTATGAAAGATTGGATAGATGCCTTGTTAATGCTGATTGGTGTGATGTTTTTCCCATCTCTAATGTTTACAATATGCCTATTATTCACTCTCTTAGTGATCATGCGGCCATTCTACTCTCTACGGAGGGCCCGGTTAGAAGGATAAAAAAATCTTTTAAGTTTGAAAATTGGTGGCTCAAAGAAGATGATTTCAATGAATATGCAAAAAAGGCTTGGACTGTTTCCAGAAACAAAAACTTCTCGAATAGAACTAACCATCTTGCAGGCCAACTAAGGATATGGTGTAAAAAAAAGAAGCCTTTGCAACAGGAGCTGAACAACTTGGAGGATCAAATCAAACAAATTCAATTAAAGCCAGAACAGCAGCAAGATCATGCTAAAGAGGCTTCTCTAAGCATAAGGTATGAGCAAACTTTGACTAAATTAACTGATTCCTATATGCAAAGAGCTAAGAAGCATTGGGTCAGAGATGGTGATAGAAACACTGCTTTTTTCCATAGAGCCATTGTTAAGCGAAGAAGAAAGAATACTATTGTCTCGGTGAAAGATGAAAATAACATTTTACATTATATGCCGGACCAAATTAGTAATACTTTTGTTAACTACTTCCGATCTATATTTGCTTCCACTCAAACTAACAATGGCAGGCCCTTCATATACACTCAGTTACCTCACGATCTAGATGATTACACTTACACTATCCCTGATGAAAAAGAGATTTTAGATACACTCAAGGATATGAAGAAAAACGCTTCCCCTGGACCAGATGGCTTTAACGTTGAGTTCTACATAGCTACATGGAGCTGGATTGGACAAGATGTCATCCAACTTGTCAGGACTTTCTTCCAAACAGGTATCATGCCCAACCATATAAATGACACTCATATTGCGCTTATTCCGAAAAAACTGGTTCCTCTTGTGCCTGCGGATTACAGGCCTATTAGTCTTTGCAATGTAGTTTACAAAATTATAGCCAAATGCATTGCCAATAGACTTAAACCCCATTTGCCTGATTACATCCATCCATCACAACAAGCTTTTATTGAGGGTAGAAGGATAAGCAACAATATTATCATTGCCCAAGAAATTACTCACTCCTTTGTTATTAGTTCTTGGAAACATAAAGCTTTCATGTTAAAAATTGATCTTGCCAAAGCGTTTGATAGATTAGAGTGGAATTTCATTGTCGAGGCTCTAACACGTAAAGGGCTGCATGGTCATTTTATAAATCTCATTCATGCCTGTGTCTCATCCCCTACCTTTTCAGTTGTCATTAATGGTCAGGCTTTTGCTAAATTCAAAGGTGACAGAGGCATACGACAAGGTTGTCCGTTATCGCCGTACTTGTTTGTCCTTGCCATAAATGAACTATCGATTGCTTTGCAGGAAGCTATGGCTGCTAATAACTTTGCAGGTATTAAATTGGGTCCAAACTGTCTGCCTATTCATTCTCTGTTGTTTGCGGATGATCTTCTGGTGTGCGGTCAAGCCACGGAACAAGAAGCGACAAACATGAAACAGGTACTCCAGGACTTTTGCAACAGATCAGGACAAACTCCAAATTGGACAAAATCGGGAATACTTTTCAGTAAGCATGTTGACAACCATGTTACCCATATGATTCGAAATATATTTCCTGTCCCAATTATAGATGCAAACTTCATTCATCTTGGATATCCTCTTATCATTCCAGGGAAAGATAGAAATGCTGCTTATAACTTTGTCATAGATAAATTCAAAACCAAACTTTCAACTTATAAGGCAGACCAACTTTCTCATGCAGCTAGATTGGAATTAATTAAATCTGTTTTCTCATCCATTCCTGTTTACTACATGTCGAATATACTTTTCTCAAAAAAGTTTATTGCAAAGCTCACCTCCATTATTAGGAATTTCTGGTGGACAGGTATCAGGAAAGACTCAAATTCCAGGAGCTTATGCTTAAGGGCTTGGAAAGACATATGTATGCCAAAAAAAGAAGGAGGTTTAGGTATTAGAAATTTGCAGGCAATCAATCAGGGTCTTATTCTTATGGCTGCATGGAGATTAGCAGATCAGCCTCACACTTTTCTTCACCAAGTTCTGAAATCAAAATATTTCCCCGACTCTTCTCTTTGGCGCCCGAATTCAAATGTCCCCAAGTCAGCCTTTTGGGCCTCCATCCTCAAAATCCTACCCATCCTCAAAGCCCATTCTTTCTACCAAATCACTATGGGCCAGATTTCTATTTGGAGCACACCCTGGTGTGAAGGGTGGGGTCAGGTGTATGATTCCTTGATAATACAACCTGGAAATTACTCCTATCCAAGCCATGTCAAAGACCTTTGGATACCTGGACAAAAAAATTGGAATGAACAGCTAATTGACTCTTTATTTCAGGAACAGATGGCGGAGATAATAAAAAACACTCCAATTATTAATACACAGGATGAAGATTGCCTTTGTTGGAAGCTTACGCCAACAGGTAAGTGCAACTCCAAAAGCGCCTACAGGGTGTGCCTTGAAAAGCTGTTTGAACAAGGGGAACCAAGACCAAGGCAGGTAAGTGAAAATACTAAACATCTCCTCCAATCTATTTGGAAAAACAACAATATAATTCCGAGAATAAAAACTTTTGGTTGGAGAATTATAAGGAAAGCTATTTCTTCAGGAGAAAGAGCTGGTAAATACAGTAAACACATCAGTAAACTTTGTTGTAGATGCAATCTGGAAGAAACAGATCAACACCTTCTTTTTCTTTGTGCTTATGCTAGAGCTGTTTGGTTCATGCATCCCTGGAATCTGAGAATTGATCAAATAGCCTCTCCCTCTGATTCTATAACTCAAATTCTTAACAGGCTTCTTAGTATGAATCATCCCAATGGTAGTATTGAAAATATTCTTACTTTTATGTGGTGTTTATGGAAAGCCAGAAATGATTGCCTGTTTAATAAAAAAGATAGTACACCATTACAGGTTCATCACATGACTAATGCTATTAAGCAAAATCTAGAATTACTTGATGTAATGCAGGATTCAGTACAAGTGGTGCAACCAAAAACAGGCATACAACAGGAGTTGGCATACCCAGGGAGTACAATCAACACAGATTTGCAAATTAAAGGGAGCAAGATCTTCTCGGATGCGACATGGAGGAAAATAAATCCATCAGCTGCTCAAGGAATTGAGAGGACAGGCTTGGGCCTTTACTGCCAGATTGCTGAACAAAACAGGGAAGAAACTATCATGATCCAGGCCTCGACAGTCCGACCTCCTTCGCCTCTTCTTGCTGAAGCAGCTGCTCTTCTTCTTGCTTCAAAGGTTGCAGCACAGGTCCAAGCAAAAGAAGTCACTTTTCTAACCGATAATCTTACCTTATCAAAAGCGGCTGCTGCTCCTTCAGTTACAGATGAGCAAGTGCCATGGGAACTTCGACAGCAAATTGCAGATTATAAGAGAGCATCGGAACACATTATTCCAAAGATATATCACATCAAGAGAAACCTGAATGGAGTAGCTCATGACTGTGCAAAAAAGGCACTTCGACGAAATGAGTCGTTGCCTATATTTTCTTGTCTAAATTCAGCTCACAGAAGTGTAGGTTCTTGTCCCTCGGCTATTTCTCTCCAAAACTTTGCTTTACAGGGATTTGTACTTCATGATGTACTGTGCATTTGAGCTGAATGAAATATAAGCGCCTATGGCGCCTGCTTTGTTCAAAAAAAAAAAATCTATAATGGTTGCATTACTTACCGTGCATATATGGTCTAGTCATGTTCAGTTACTGGTTAGGTACCCTGAGGCAAAGAGAACAAATATGAGAAGAGAGGCACGACATTGTCTAGATTCTAGACAAGATGCTGGAAGACACAATATTCAGAATACACATACACATAAAGAAGTGGGAGGCTACTCAGCTGCGTGTTATTTAGCCTTGGCAAAATCCTCTAGCATGTCTAGGGTGGAGGAGCATATGTAGTGAATTACGGCGCACTCCATGCCACAATCGTCATGCGAGCAGCCTACCCTAGTTGTTAGATCTACAATTAGAAAGTTTTCACAGGGTGTTTTGTATGAGCTCTAGCAACGACTATCAATCTAGTTACTTCACGAGGATTTGATTATTTGCACTTATTAGAATGTTAAGATGTGATAGTGTGGCGTAGGTCAAACACATGTATAGAATGGTCATGTTTCTATAACTAAATTGGCTTTGCCTTGCTTGTTCGGTTCCTATCTTTGCCCCCTAAAATATTGATGAGGTTTTGACTATACAAGATTAATAAAAATGATGCAAACATGAAACTTTGACGAAATAAAGGGTAACACCAAAGTAGTTTCTTGTCTACAGTGGTTAGAGCATCCCCACTCGTTGGCGCTCCCCACGCCCAAATCCGGACGAAACAACCGCCGGATTGGACGAAATTAAGTCGTGGGGAGTACCGTATTTCCAGTCGTCCACCCGGAGTTCGGCGGATAGAGTTTAAGTTCAAACAAATCGCCGTCCCGCGCTACAAGCACGGCCAGTTGATCGGCAAAAGGAGCAAAAGGATCAGCCACAGATCGGCGATCGGAGGGAAATTACACGGAGACAGGCTCGTCGGCAGTCCCGGCCGGCACGGCGGTGTCCGACGGACCAGTTTCCTCACACGCCGTGGCCGAAACGGCTGCGGCGGCCGGCGAGGAAACAGCGGCAGTGGACGTCGAAGCAGCCGCAGTCGACGAGGTAGATGGTGAGGTAGACCAGGTAGGAGCCGGTGGAGAAGACGAAGGACACGCCGGAGGGGCTCGGAGGATGTCGCTGCGGTGGCCCTGGTACCAATTCCTCGTCTCCTCGTCCATCAGTTCCATGTCGCCGCCGCCCATCAGGAACGCCAAGTCTGTGTTCCTCTTCTTCGCCGCCGCCGTCGTCTTCAGCAGTGCGATCCGGGCGCCCTGGTTGGCGAGCATCTCCCGCCACCTGCCGTCGAACTTGTCGTTCCTTCCGTCGGCGTGCGACCTCAAGTCGGCCAAGCACTTGTCGATCGACGCCTGCATCTTGTCGGCGGGACTGTCCGTCCGTTTGAGCTCTTTCAGCTTCTTCTGGCCGAGTTCAGGGCGCCCTTCCGACGCGCAAGCCGCCGGCGCGTCGGGGTTGTACTGCTCGGTCTTGCTCTTCGAGAGGGTTGTGCGAGTTTCCTTCCACTTCTCGCAGTGCTCGAGGCGGGCGTAGACGTTGAGGAACTTGAACTGCAGGCCGGTGTCGTCCGCGTACATGTCCAAAGCTCGGCGCAGCTGGGGAAAAAAGAGAACGGCGAAACGGGTCAGCTAACGACGATGTACCTCGGTGATGCAGGGTCGACGGAACATACCTTTTGCTCCAAGTCATGGCCGCTGATCGGCCGTTTCTCGACCTCCTCCTGTATGCCGTGCCATTTGCTGCACGCCGTCTGCATGATCCCCCAATGGGTGGCCATTGCCTTCTCTCCCCGGTACACGTTCATGTTCGTCTTGTTGAAGTAGGGATCGACGAGTTTGCGTTCCTCGTACGCCTGCTTCACTCGAAGCCAATAGGTGTCGAACGACTGATTGGCACCGATTATGCCGTTCGTGGACACGGTCATCCAAGCTTCGGCGAGGCACTCCTCTTCCTTCGACGTCCATTTGATACGCGGTTCGGCAGGCGGCGAGTCCTTCTTCCTCTTCTTCTTCCCCTTCGACAGGTTGACGTCGGCTTGAGTTGTCTCTCCTTGTTCTTCGTCTTCTTGTTCTTCGACGGCTTGGCTTCCGTCGGCAACATCCTCCACATGATCCTTGCGCGCTGCCACAGCTGCCGTCGCCCTCGCCTCCTCTTGCGTGAAGAACCCCGGGCTCGCGGCGGCGGCGTCCATGAAGAACCTCGGGCTCGCAGCGGCGGCCACGGAGCCGGAGGTGATCATCTCGTGGATCGCCTCATCGTTCGGCGCCGCCGTCGCACCGAACGGGAGCGGCCCTCGTCGCATGACCGGCGAGGTGCCCTCGAACTGGCCGCCGCTGCCGCCGATGTCAAGCTCGGGCGGCGACGGCGTGAACCTGGACGGTTGGACGTAGGCGCCCTCTTGGAACATGGCGGTCGCCGACGGCGAGTACATCGTAGGGGAGAAGGTCGACGGGGAACTGCTTGTACCTTGCGCCGGCCATTGGCCGGGGAACATGGAGCCGCCGCCGCCGCCGAAGGCCATGCTCATCTTCCTCGCTTGCTCCTCCTGGGCCGCCGCCGCCGCCCTCTTAGCGGCGGCTTTTTTCACCCTCTCCGCCCTGCAGCTTGTTTCGATCTCGCGCCGTTTCTCGTCCGCCGCCCACTGTGCGTTCGTCATGCCCGGCGGCCGCTCCTTCCTCGCCCGCGGCTTCCTCGTCGTCCCCTTCGGCGGCATTGTGGTGGACGAGAAGATGAGGAGGAGAGCGGTGGTGGAGGAGAAGGCGCCGCCGGGAACCGGAACTCGGAAGACGAGGGGAATGGAGAAATTCGGCGGGAGAGAATGGGGATATGCAAGCAAATTGGAGGGAATGGAGGGAAAATCGACAGGATTTGGTTTTCCTGTCGCCGACTACGCGGGTCCACACGGTGTTTCGCGCCAAAACGTTTCATCCGGAGTCCCCGAGCGCGCCCCGGGGGACCGGGGACGGCGTGGGCTCGCCGGATGGATGAAGGGCCAAATCCGGACGAAAACGAGGAACCGGGGGCGCTACTGGACCGATTTTCGCCGTCCGGATGTAAAAAATGCTCGCCGGGGGCCTCGTCGGGGGGGGGGGGGCGAGTTGAGATGCTCTTATCTCTAGCTCCGTCCTTCGTATGATGATGCTTTTATTAACTGTAGCAGACTTAAAGTTCACGAGATGGATTTGATTACAAAGGTTTTGAAGAGCCTTACATAATGTAATTTGTACTAGTTCGTGTATTTTGCGGGACAAAGCGGATCCCGCTTTTGTAACTCTGCATAGTAGTGTATGTAGACATCTTAGTTTGATAAAAGAAAATCTTTAATTCTAAAACTGTAATCATATTTGTTTATAAAGAAGTAAAAAATGTATAAATAAGTGAGTGAATATCACAAATCTCCCCTCGCCCCAATCGAAGTAAGAATAGATACCAAATATGAGCTCATGTGTACCTTCTTGCAAAGTGTGGTCTGCAAAAGAAAGTCAAATCAGTCTATTCGATCGAGTATCACCTAGGTATGCTTTGGGTGGACATATATATACATTTGCACCCGAAGGACCTATAATGATTGCACTACTTATCGTGCCTATGGTCTAGTCATGTTCTCTTATTGGTTGGGTATATACCTGGGCATATCTCGGGCCGGGCCGGGCTTCGGGCCGGGCCAAAAGAAGCCCGACGCTAGAAGGTCAGGCCCAGGCCTGACCCGGCCCGACGAAATTCGTTGTTTCTTAGGCCCGAGCCCGGCCCGACGCAAAAGCCCGATGGCCCGAGCCCGGCCCGATGGCCCGATGCTGATACTTTGCACCTTTTTTCAGCAGCAAATAAATGGCTATTTTAGTCAGTGTGTTCAATCGATTACAACAGCACATACCACGAATATCAAAGCAGCATAGTTTACATCAGATTTGACACCAAAGAACACCAAAACTACATTGTTTTCACATCAAACAACATCAAAACTGGAGAGGCCGGCCGCGGGCGACGACGCAGATCGACGGATGAGGACGGCGATACAGGTCGACCGCGGGCGACGACGCAGGTCGACAGCCGCGGGCGAGGACGGACGTGCGGCGGCCGCGGATGACGCAGGGGCGGCGGCTGCTGGCGAGGACGGAGGTTCGGCCGGCCACGGGCGACGGCTCAGGTCGACGGCCGCAGGCGAGGATGGAGGTGAGGTGGCTGCGGACGACGCAGGGGCGGCGGCTGCGGACGATGCAGGGGCGGCGGCTGCGGACGACGTAGGGGCGGCGGCGGCGGCGCTCCACGGGAAGGAGGTGCGGGTGGAGCTAGGGTTCTATCTGGGTGGGGATTCTGGGGTTTTGCTATGTGCGTGTGGATGGGGTCGTGGCCTCGTGGGGTTAGCTGGTTAGGTTGTGTGGTGCTCTCTTGGGCCAGTCTTGGGCTGAGGTGGGAAGTAGAGGTAGGCTGGTCGGGCCGGGCCGGGCCAAATTCGGGCTAAAATTAGTACCCAGGCCCGGCCCGAGTTACACGTCGGGCCAAATTTCCAGGCCCAGGCCCGGCCCAGCAGACAGATCAGGCATGGCCCAGCCCGGGAATTTCGGGCCGGGCCGGGCTGGGCCGTTCGGGCCGGGCTGCCCATGGCCAGATATAGTTGGGTACCGTGAGGCAAAGAGAGCAAAGATGGGAAGAGCGGCAGACCATCGTCTAGACAACATGCTGGAAGACACAATATTCACACCGCACCTAAAGGAGTGGGAGGCTACTCACCTGCGTGTTATCTAGCCTTGTCAAAATCCTCTAGCCGCTACCGGACCCGCCCCACAGCTACTCGCCGCGAGCCATCCTCCCGCAGCAAAGTTCCGTCGCCGCCGGTTGACACCTCGGCCAGTTGATGACGACCCCTAGCCGGCGCCGCCCACAGCCTCTCCGCCTATCGCCGCTACAGTCCCTGCCCGCTCGCGGCCGCATCTCCACCTGCAGCACGGACTGGTGCCGCTGTCGAGGACAAGTTCCATCCGCCGTCGCTGCCGCCGACCAGTCCATCTTTGGAGCTCCGTCCTCCAGTAAGCTCGACCACACAAGATGCATCCCTCCGCCTGCTAGTACCTCGTCACTCCGACTTCAATTTTCTGAAATTTATGATGCGTGGAGTGCAAAATTTGGGCCGGTGCCTCACTGTATTGATATGTGGAGATGTGATTTTGTGACATTTGTGATGGATACAATTTGATCTTGTGTTGTAAAATTCAGAAATCTGCACATGTCGTTGTTTGATAATTTTTTTTTTGCAAACTACAGTGTAAGCATTGCAACTTTGTCCTGTTATGGCCATTTTACATAGAATGGCATCACAAGAATGGCCTGGTTCTCATTTTCTTGCTTACATATGTCTAAAACAAGCAACAATACAATATTAAGTATTGACAAAGGCACAATTGAATTTTAGGGGCTTTATAGTCTTTACACAACACAACACAAAAGATAGCTCAATTTTCATAAGCCAAAAAGAAGTGTCCTAGACAGTTTCTCAGAGCTTCTCCCCACCGGTGTTTCTCTCCACCGGAATTCATAAGCCGGCTTCTCTATAAGCATAAGCCCAAAAGAAGTGGCCCTTAATCTAGTTACTTCACAAGGATTTGGTTATTTGCTCACACTTATTAGAATGTTAAGATGTGGTAGTGTGGCCGTTGTTGGTAGGTCAAACACATGTATAGGATGGTCATGTTTCTATATTATAGCCCAAAATATATGGATCGCCGCACACCCTCCCCGAGCATGGGCCAGGCCCATATACCACTTTGGTTTTTCCGTTTTGCTACGGTTTTTCTTTTCGGGTTCCTTTTTTCTTTTTACCTTTTCTTTTCTGTGTTTATTTTTATCATTTTATTTTTCTGTTCAAAATAATTTTTGAAAATTTTCATTTAATTTTTTTTCATATTCGAAAGTTGAATGAATTTTGAATTTTGAATAATTTTAAAATTTGAATGAATTTCAAAATTTATACAAATTTTAGTTTTGAACGAATTTCGAAATTTGAGCAAATTTTGAGTTTTGAACGAATTTTGAAATTTGAACTAATTTTGAGTTTTGAAAGAATTTTCGAAATTTGAACTATTTTCGTATTTTGAACAATTTCTGAATTTTTGAACAGATTTTGATTTTTTTAACGATTTTCGAATTTTAAACAAATTTGATTTTTTTAACGAATTTCAAAAAAATTAAAAGTAAAATTGTATATTTATAAGATCTATATACAGAAAATTTTGAACAAATTTTGGAAACATAAAAAGAAACAAAAAAATTTAGGTTTTTAAAACAGAATTGTAAACAGAAAAAAGAAAAAAAACATTACCTAATGGGCCGCGGCCTAATTAATAGCCGCCGGGTCGGAGGGGGTGTGCGGCACCCCGTTCACGCCGACCCGGTCGGCATATAGCAACTCCCCAAAATACCAGAGCCATCTCTCTAATGAGTTGATTTTCCCCTAAAAAAACTAATGAGGTGATTTAGGTCTAGCCCGAGGCCCGTCCTTATTCCTCAATATTTTCATGGCCCACAATGCCTCTAATCTTGTTTCCTACCCATTCATGCACGCCAGCCTAGCCCAACCTGCCAGCATCGTGCATGTGCTGGGCTTTGTAGTAGGCCCTTACAAAACAGAGTTCTATGGACCTTGAAGGCCCAGACGACTATTACAACGAAAAACACGAGTAGCGAAAAAAAAATTATAAATACACGAGGAGCACAAGAAACTTACTTGGGTACTAAGACATAATCAATACTTAGGGATCTGAACTAATCACAGTGCAAACTGAACGGCTCGCCAAACCCATGTGTTTATTCCTGGCCCCTACACGCACTAGCACTTCACTTGACATGGATCACGGATTCACGGTCTCATGGGTGGCAGGCAGCACGCTTGGAGGACGTATGTCCAGCTCGAGATCTCTGCATATCTGAAGCCGTCGTACAGAGAAATTCTAAATTACCACCATGCCCGATGCCGTGAAGCCCGTGATCGTAGCCTAACACGCGCTGATCTCGCGTGAGAGGGAGACGCCGTATCTACTTCACTGTTTAAGTTCTTGTGTCAGAGTCGGAGGAGCAGCGAGGGTAGGCGGAAACGTGGAAGAAACTGTTTGCGTGCTAGAGCCGCGCGCGCGATTAAATCAAAGGCGATCGTTCGTCGAGCCGGACGGATCGCGCGGATCGATCGCATCTGCACTGTGTACCGGACACGCGGAATATTCTGAGCCGGAAATTCGCATAGTTTGTTAGCTACTCTACGCCGCAACGCAAAATGATGATCCAACTAATAATCTGACAGCGGCGTCGAGTCAGCGACGCACAAAGGGCTCGTGGGCGTTCGGCATCTTCTCCCGGCAGCCACCGCCCGATTCCGCATCATTCCTCCGATCCCAACGAGGTTTTGCTTGCTGGCGGCTGAGTCCTCATCCGGTTTAAAGCCTGAGCCGCCTCCGTCCGACAACCATTCTGTCTGCTAGTTAGAGCCGGGGGCCAGGATGAGCTCCGGCGGCTGCTCGACGTGCCTGGAGATCATCTTCGCCGCCGTGCTCCCGCCGCTCGGCGTTTTCTTCCGCTACGGCTGCTGCAGCGTAAGCAACCAACCACTACTCCTTCCTTATTCAGCCCTACATTAGCCGTAGTAGTGATTTGCTGAACTATCTTCTGAGTTCTGAGTTCTGAGTCGGCATCTGCGTGTGCAGTCGCAGTTCTTCATCTCCCTGCTGCTGACGGTGCTCGGCTACGTCCCCGGCATCGTCTACTCCGTCTACGTCATCCTAAAGATGCCGCCGGAGCTGCCCGGCATCGACGGCGACCGGCCCTACTACATCCTCGCCTGAAAAGATCCTTCCTGCATATGCATATACATACATACTGCTGTAGCGTAGCGTTCTGTATACACTATATATTGTGTCGCCATTGGTTTGGTTGGGGATGGCTTGTGAATTGTGCGTAGCTAGTTGAGGAAATTCCTCTCGATTCTTTGCGTAGCGGCCGGTGGTTGTACCTGTAGTCAGTCTCCTTTCTTGGCCTGTAATTAAGTTGTTCGTAGCTAGCTTAGTGGTTTGAGGAGATTCTTGGCGTAGCGGTGGTTGTACTTGTGCTGTTCGTTCTTGATTCTCAGGATTGGTGGCATGGCAATGGCATATGGTGCGTAATTGGTTAGGCTGTCGGTTCTCTAGGACTTATATAAACCCGCTGCTAGCTCCCGAGCCAGCTGTTGAAAAAATAAGTAATGCAGTGACAGATCTTCACCATGGTCTGTGCTCGCTTCTCGAATCAATCTGGCACGTATTTTCTTTTTCTCTGAGTTGATTTGAATCGATGAACTCTGACGACAGTTCTGGATCCTGACCACAGGTGAAGGTGATCCTGACAAGTAGTGTATGTCAATGGATGCACTGCGTATCCGACGCTGAGTAACAGCGATTAACTGTATCACTGACTATTACTGCTTGTATTAAGGGCTAAGCAGTGTTGTAGACCTTCTGTGCTGCAGAGTAGTACGTTTAGACATACTTGAGAAAAATATAGAAATAGATTCAGCTGCACCGGGCAGTTTCATTCGGACAGTTCACGGTTGTAATCTGCAGTTTCTGGCACTGTCAAGGAGGAGGGAGGTGACCAAGGAAGTGATGTTACAGAGATCTCTGTGAATCTTCAGATCCATGTCTGAACTAGTGCTTGTTTGCACTGGCTGAGCCACGCAGTTGACCTGAGACTTGAACACAGGTGAAGTTGACCCGGACAAGTAGCATGTATCAACCGATAACATGTGTATCCAATGCTGAGTACCAAGATTTACAGGCCCCAGATTGTTTGGAGGATATGGGAGTTTAGAAGGGAAGAGGAGAAGGAATTAGAGAGGTGAACTCCCGCATATCTCTTCCGTGGGGTCCCCCTGGTAATTCAACTAGGGAATGGGAATTGACGGACAAATATTGAAACGTTTAGTTTCACACGCACCGTAATCGGTGGAAACAGAGCGAGATATATGAGCGCTTTTCATTCCCTTGACCAAACCCACGAAGCAAACAAGGGAAAATAGCTGCCTCCTAAACTTCCGCTCCTAATTCCCAACCCCACACCAATCAAGGGAATGGGACTACAAATCAACTTCCCACGTTTTTTTTTTTTGAACAGGAAAGGTCCCGAAGGACCTGGAATCTGTATTACTTCGTCAGTGGGTGAACAACTACAGAAAGGACCTTACGAAAAGGAAAAATTACACCAAAGTCCAGTACTTTTGCATAGAACACCATAAAAAGATCGCAGAAAACGTGATCGGATCCAAGCTCGCCGACGATGAACCACCTCCAGCCACGGCCACTCCTGCTCCCGCCGGGGACTCGGCCACTTGGGAGAGCATGAGCGTGAGATGACGCGCCAAGGTGCAGAAAGATCCTCCGATGGAGGAAGATGAATCTCAAGCAGCAGCTGCTGCCAAGAATGGCGAGGCCAGCCTTCTGACCAAGAATAGCAGCGGCCAAATGATGCCACCGCTGGGGAACCGCCACGGGGAGCACAGACTCTAGAAACTCCCCACGCCATCGCCCGCCCCCTGCCGCCACGAGACTCTCTACTTTCTCTCCCTCGCCGCCAAGGCCGGCCAAGAGAAAGCAGCTCACCTGCAGATCACAGTGGAGGAGATAGCAGCGCTTGTTGCAAGAGCTCGAACTGCAAAGCTCCTCATCATCCTCCCACCTCAGGAGCAGATCGAGGAAGCTCCACATCTCAAACGTATCTATAATTTCTGAGGTGGTCTCAAACGTATCTATAATTTCTTTTGTTCCATGCTACTTTTATTACAATACTTTTCGACAAGGCATTTCTGAACCCAGGTGTAGATGCTCTTGATTTAATAAAAAAATCGAAACAAATAGCAAAAAAAAATTAAAAAATCTGAATTTTTTGGAAAATGAACATGAACACCTGTTCTAACTTTACACCAAAAATCTCCAGAAAAAGACTTACGTAGTGATCTGTGCAAAAAAGACAAATTGAAGTGATGTAAGAAACAAATCTAGACGTTCTAAACAGCACCGTATTTTAGCTTTTTTGCACAAACCACTATAGATGTCTTTTCTCGGAAATTTTTGGTGTGCAGTTTGAACACTTGTTCATGTTCATTGTCCAAAAATATTAGATTTTTTAAAATTATTTTACTATTTGTTTTGATTTTTTTATTAAACCAGGAGCATCTACACCCCAGTTCAGATTTGGTTTTTCGAGTGTTTTACACATACTTTACAGCGTTATTTTATATTTTCCGGCACTAACCTATTAACAAGATGCCGAAGTGCCAGTTGCTGTTTTTGGTTTCAGAAATCCTAGTAAGGAAATATTCTCGGAATTGGACGAAATCAACGCCCAGGGTCCTATTTTTGCACGAAGCTTCCAGAAGACCGAAGAGGAGACGAAGTGGGGCCACGAGGTGGCCACTGGTGCGTGTAGATGTACACGTCCGTTGGGAACCCCAAGAGGAAGGTATGATGCGCACAGTGGCAAGTTTTCCCTCAGAAAGAAACCAAGGTTTAATCGAACCAGGAGGAGCCAAGAAGCACGTTGAAGGTTGATGGTGGCGAAATGTGATGCGGCGCAACAACGGGGATTCCGGCGCCAACGTGGAATCTCGCACAACAAAACCAAAGTACTTTGCCCCAACGAAACAGTGAGGTTGTCAATCTCACCGGCTTGCTGTAACAAAGGATTAAGCGTATCGAGTGGAAGATGATTGTTTGCAAGAAAACAGTAAAGAACAATTGCAGTAGATTGTATGCTATGTAAGAATAGGACCGGGGTCCACAGTTCACTAGAGGTGTCTCTCCCATAAAATAAAAGCATGTTGGGTGAACAAATTACAGTCGGGCAATTGACAAATAGAGAAGGGCATAACAATGCATGTACATGATATGATAAATATAGTGAGATTTAATCCGGGCATTACGACAAAGTACATAGACCGCCATCCAACCGCATCTATGCCTAAAAAGTCCACCTTCAGAGTTATCATCCGAACCCCATTCGGTATTAAGTTGCTAAGCAACAGACAATTGCATTAAGTATGGTGCGTAATGTAATCGACAACTACATCCTTAGACATAGAATCAATGTTTTATCCCTAGTGGCAACAGCACATCACAACCTTAGAACTTTCCATCACCTGTCCCAGGTGTCAATGAAGGCATGAACCCACTATCGAGCATAAATACTCCCTCTTGGAGTTAAGAGTAAAAACTTGGCCGGAGCCTCTACTAATAACGGAGAGCATGCAAGATCATAAACAACACATAAACAATAGATTGAT